>NC_056711.1:22982917-23292917 GCF_018831695.1 Puntigrus tetrazona | reverse complement strand
ATTACAGCGCAGCTGATGAAGGTCCATCTGATCAGAAACCCTAACCGTCATCACAAACACAGCGTTTGACTGCTACACGTCAATAAATAAAAAACCACAGATACAATGCTAATGTCGGTCAGTGTTCTTCAAAACACGATATCTGACAGCGCCGAGGTGTGAAGGAGTTTAATGAGTGAATGTGCTGAGCCTGAGGGGGAAACTGGAGGTCACCGCAGTTCTCTGACAGCCGTTTAAGTGCAGATTTCAGACGAGAACCGTCATTAATTAGTAATGAAGAGATAACGAACCAATCTCTCCACGGAGGGCGATGTCTGCTTTCATTATTACGACTGGAAATGTGGAGAGGTGTCGGGGGCGTTAGACAAGAACAACAGTCTTTAGCTTTGCCCCAAAACGCATATAAAGTGAAGTCGCACAAAACAGACGGGTGCGTTCTGCACATAAAAATGGCCGGAGCCAGCTTAAATCACCTGATCCAATCTGATGGAAGCGGTGTCTGTGCAGTTTCTGGAAGTCAAGGTGAACAGGCTTTTAACAGCCTGTCAGGAAAACAATGTTCTGGAGAAGAGCTAGCAGCTAGCTTTGCCCTAATATACAAGGTGAATCGTTCTAATTTAAAACCCATGTGCCATTCTTGTAACTCCTTATCGAGAGAAAAGCAGTAACCTCCTTTCCAATCTGTACACATTTGAATCATTGCCGTATCATTTATTATCATCACTATAGAAAGTGCATATAATGTTTGTAAAAAGAACACCATAAAATAAGTGTTACCATTTTTATACATATTTTTCTAAATTATAATGACTAATTAACAATATTTTTTTACCAAACACACAACTTGCTATTTTAATAATGCATCATTAAATGTTGAAATTAATATTACCTAAGATTATTCAATGCTGTAGAAGTATGGTCCATTCTACTAATGTAGTTAAATATGAACCTTATTGTAAAGCGTTACCAAATTATCCAATAGATATTAAGATTATCTATTGACCTTGATACAAAGCAGGGGTCCTCACTACAATACCATTTCCTATTTTTTCTGTCTCTATCTGCATCAAATGACTTTGACTTCACATATATTTTCAAATATTGAGACAAATCTTTCAAATAATAATAACGTAACACACAACACTGTAAAAAAAAAAAAAAATCCTGTCACTCCGCTAACTTAAATTTTTTTAGTTTAGTCAACTTGAATTTTTTAAGTTACTTAATGTTAATTTATGTGACAAAACATAATAAAAAAAAGATTTCAAGTTGAAACAATTGAAACAAATAAATAAAATTGCCAAACCACTTTGTTTTTTGTGTTTTTATTTTTGCTCTAAAATTCACTGCGGTTGTTTAGTCAGTCTCTTTCTCTTTCGGTTTAGAGTGGCGTATACAACACTGGCTATTACAAAATAGTTGAGAAGAGTTCAGCTTTGTGCAAATGAGGAATGATGCAATGTGACAAATACCAGACAAAAAAAACGGAAGTATCAGAGATCTGCCTGCTTAGAGTCGGATACCGGATTTTAACAGGAACACCTACCAGAAACCTTCAGCAGATCAAGCTGATGAACTACTACTACAGATATTTACTGAAGAGACATCAAAAGACTGAGAAGCAATTTGTCACTTTGTGCCTACAGGAGCTTGCACTGTCTCTTGCTTTATAGCCGTTAATGGAGAGGAGCCGCACGTCGGTGCTGCTAAAGAAAGACTTGTTAATGGGTTATTCGTGTAAATCCAGCTGGAGTTTTACTTCACACAGTTTGGCTTTGGTTTGTTTGGTAATTCAAGAGGCAGACCAGGCTGTGAAGCAATCATTGACTGACAATTTAACAATTACCAATCGTTTAAGGGCCAGTGAATCTATCTTTACAAAGTACAAAACACAACATTAACCTTCTCTCACTTTTGAATTGTAGCATATTCTCTTGTGTCATGTCTACAATGCAGGTCTGATTAGAGGATTTGGTGGCATGAATAGCTATACGGCCTCAAAATATGAAGTTACATTTATCATTTTATTTTATTATATTTTATTATTTAATACAAATATACACTTGAATATACACAATGATAAAAAATAGATACCATCATGCATATCACACAAATGTAACATTTCAAATGTTAAGTTGACTTTCTAAAGGAAATAATAGCAGCAATAATAGTGATTATAGAGATTATACGGTTATTGTGGTCACACTTGTGTGGTCCTAACATGCTGCTTATTAATAAGTCAGTTATGTTTAGGTATGTAGAATTCAAAAAATCTAAAACAGGGCCATGCAGAATAAGCCATTAATATGTGCTTTATTAGTACTTATGACAATATTCTGATAATATAATAAGAAGAGAGTTAATACTGATAATATGTCCTCACAATAAATGTTACTATAACTGTACCTACTAGTAGCTTATTAGCATGCATATTACAAGAATATTAACCATTTATTAGTGCTAACTGATCACATATCACTACTTTTTTCTACATTCCCAATCCTACTCAATACCTAAACTTAACACCTACTTTACTAACTATTAATAACTAATAAAAAATGTACTGAGGGAAAAGTTGTAGTGTTACCTATTCTAAAGCGTTACCATGATCACATTACTGACTGGTTTGTCATTTTTAACTCATTCTTACCTATGCTACTAAGACTAATCATAACATCAAACTTTAAAGGTTTGCAAGAAAAAAAATTGTATGTGTATTATCAAAAAAAAGTGTAAGATGAAGCGTTGACCCAATAAGAAATAAGAAACCGGCCTGAAACTCTGTACCACAGGCCTCAGGCTATCCTTATTCTTGAGGCCTGCAGTAAATCCCATTTTACATTTACAGGATAAAGTATCTCTGATCACCTTCGCGGTTGTTCCTGTGCTGTTCTTTCCTTCTCAGCAGGACTGAGCCAGTAGGCTGTCAACGACGCTGACTTCATCGCTGCCTTCGCCAGTCAGTCAGACTCACAGCACAGAGACTGGGATCCATGCAGCCCTGTGCACTTAATAAACACTAGAAGAAAACTACTGAAATAACACTGCCGACAGTCAAACAATCTGGCTGAGATGAAGCACTTCAGCAGAATATCCCATATCAGTGACTCACAGCGGACACACACACACTCAGCAGTGTGTGTGTGTACCGTCATAATGCACCTGTAATAGTTTAGCCAGCGTGAAGTGAAGCCCAAACACTGATTCGATTAGTGCCGTGATCAGATGCTGCAGAAAGACGCATTTTAATTATAACAGCAACGCGCTCGCACATTTCTCAGCACTAAAGACCTACAGGTTCTCCTTTCATCTCGGGAAACAACATGAACACCGATCTGCAGCAAGACCAAACTGAGAACCAAGGACTAGTGCCACTGCTGCTCCTCTTAAAGTGGCAGACACAAGATTTTTTTGAATTCGTAAATGAAGCAAAGATCAAACTTTGCTGCTTATTAATAGTTAATAAGGTAGTTGTTAAGTAGGTATCGGGTAAAATTAGGGATGTCATTAATATGTGATCAGGAATTAAGGATCTAGAATATGGTCAATAATAAACAGCCAATATGTCAATAATAGGCATACTAATAAGCAACCAGTCAATAGCGTGAATTGGTTCCTAAAGATAAAGTTACTTTTTTTAAATCATTAAATGCTACTTTAATCTTTCTGCTTCATAATTTAATCTTTAATTCAATGTGTTGATTGCTGTTTGTTTGTAATTAATCGTAGCGATTGCTTAGTTCACTTTTCACTTAATTTTCGTGAAAGTTGCAGTTAAATCAAAAGATGAGTAAATACTATTTTAGTCTCTCGACTTGATTTCATGTTTAATTCTATGCGTATATTCTAATGGAAAATGGTTCATGTACCTTTTTCCCCTAATGTAATTTTGCTCTGCTGAATCTACAGGGTCACGGCAAAAGAAAAGATAACGCGAGCACAAATAAACAGACGACCCTGCTGCCATCGTTCAGCACTGGAAGGAATCGGCGAACGCAGTGTTGGTTAGTTATTGGAGGAGAACAGCTTGTGCGGGATTAAATGAATAGCACTGCATCGGCAGCGCTGTGGCTTGTGTGTTGAACACAGCGTTCAGTGTGCAGCAGGGCCGTTGAGAAGAAAACCCCTCCCGTCCTCTCGGCACGCTCGCACAGCGGCTGAAATATTCAACAGAGGGCTGGTCAATAGCACAGCACCCGGAGAATCAATGTCATTTAGGCCGACGGAGAAGGAGAGAGCACGAGAGAGCCAAAAGGCAGAAAAATGAAGGCATCTCAAGCCATGAGTGCTTGGTTCTTGACGTTTAAACCAATAGGAGATTAATTTTTGGTCTTATTGCGAACAATTCATTGGTGCACCCTGACATCTTCATCATCTTTCATCAAAACGGAATGACTAGCTCTACAGCTAAAATGATTTTACATTTTTGGCTGATGTCCCCCTTATTTCTCGATCCTTGTCACATCTTCTCTGTTCTCTCACAACCAACTCAATCTCAAGTTCTC
The DNA here is from genome assembly GCF_018831695.1 of Puntigrus tetrazona. NCBI lineage: Eukaryota > Metazoa > Chordata > Actinopteri > Cypriniformes > Cyprinidae > Puntigrus > Puntigrus tetrazona. The sequence continues at coordinate 23,288,412 of NC_056711.1, read as the reverse complement.
TCAATCCTAATATGGAACGGTCACTTACATGCCGTAAAATATACTTCAGTAACCCCGACCGCCACTTGCCAGCTTTCTGTCACAGTTTGCATGCATAAAATTTCCAAAACGTATCCACACTCCGGACATAAATGACAATGGAAACATTTACTGAAAAGCAAAAACAAAAACGTTGCCACAAGGTTAAAATGATTAGCAATGCTCTTCTTGTTTGCCCCTTATAATGCAAGTAACACAGGTTCACATTCCCAGAATGGTTTTATTGTAATTTATAAGACCATTTTTTTTCATTTTCACAGACTGTGAATTTAACATATTAATATTTTATTGTAAAATGTTCCCTTAAATCTGTTAAATCTGTCTTTTACTGATAATTAGGAGGATTCATAGCATCTATTTCTAATATTCATACATTTCTGTGAAAGTGACAATTTAATTCCTTGTAATTTTTACTGTTTTTGCGGTAATCCGCACCGCTTGCTACTTAGATGCTTGTTTGTCTAAATAAGTCAAATATCTAACCATGTTTCACCCTGGACCACAAAACCAAAATTGAGATTTATACATAATCTGACAGCTGAAAAAATAAGATGAGATACAGCCATTAAAAAAAATGGGATCTGATGGTCCAAAAAAAAAAAAAAATCACCTATAACGTTTTTAAGTTTTAAGTCCTTATCAATGCATACTACTAATCAAAACGTACATTTTTATGTCTTTACACTAGAAAACTGACAAAATGCATTCATGGAACATGATCTTTATCGTAATGATTTTTACAAAATACAAAAAAGCAGGTTAAGGCTGGTTCAACATTTAGTTATGAGCATACTAAAACAATTAAAAGCAACGATCAGCTCCCTGTGAAATTCGGGCCAATTTGAAATGTAGTTCAGTAAAGATGTATGGGTGTGGTGTCCCAGTGTCCCAAGCAAACAATCCTGTTCACGCTGAATGTAAAAAAGTACTTTAAGTCCTATTCTCCTGCATTTCTTTTGTCTGAACAGCTCAGTAGAAGCAGAAGGGGAGAGAGAGAGAGAGAGTGTGTCATGCTAACTGATGACTGGAGTCAGATGAAAGGATTTCTGGGGGAACACGTTTGTGAGAGCGCGCACATGGGAAATCTGCGGCGGCGTGCGCACACACACACACACACACACACACAGAGAGAGAGAGAGAAACTGCAGGAAACACTGATTACTGCAGTGGTGGAATCCCTTGCCTTATAAAGAGGGCTACCCCTCACCTTGCCTCTCGCCGGCATCCCCCTCTCTCCCTCCCTCGCTCGCTCTGAATCCTAGTGTTTCCCTGTTTGATATGCTACAACGCCCCCGCTGCCCCCGCACTGCGCCGAAACAACTCAGCAGAACCGCATGCGCATGTACGCGCACGTGAGGATTTCCACACAGGATGTGGCTAGTACATCACGCGAGCTGTGTTAATAAAACACCTCAACACGTCTACAGACACACACTCCCCTTCTTGTAATCAATGCCCGCTGCAGCACTTTGTAGTATTACTGCAGACACACGACCATCTGGGTGTTTCGCAACAACGGCCACACATAATTTACTGACTGGTGATCTTTATGAACACGTCCATTAGGAGTATGAGATGGGATACAGCCCACCCCCCCATCCCCCCAAGACACCAATCTCTCAAAAGTGTATGCATGTGCACAAACCCGCGAACATTTGGGCAACTGCCCATTGATTTCTGCTCTTAAATTTAGTTAATGATTTTACATTACTCTATTAGCCCTCACAGTCTTCTTTTTAATTAATTAAAGTCTTTCACACTTTGAGATGCACTAATATTATTACGGCAGAGCTTGAGAAGGACTCCTTTTTTGGTCTGAAAATGAAAGGTGACGCATCCTTAACAACGGCGAGATTTTTTATTTTTGAGGAATAGAATAAAATAGAATAGAATACTAATAATTATAATAACTGTGACATGTTTAATCGTACTTGGTGCCGAATTATGCCAAAAACAAAACACGTTTTGGATGCAATGAATCATTTGACAGCACAAATAAAAAAATAAATTAACACTTGTAGATAAAACTCACAAAGACAACGGACTGCGGATGAAAATTAGCCAGCGTTGGCTAAATCTGGTGCATTGCACATACTGAATGTATTATTAACGTGCATTGTCCCTGATTAAATAAACAATTAAACAAACAAACGTCACAGTTTTTGCAATATGATGTTGGAATTACAAGAAATACAGTTCTATCATGACGGCTCTTCGATTTTTGTTAGATGTTAGTTTTTTGTAATAGGTTTCCTGCTTCACAAATAAGACATAAAATAACCCGTAGCAGATCTATCAGGTGGAGCTAGGGATGTTGGAGGGTTTCGCTGCGAAATGCTTAAGTGAATGATATCCAGCAATTTAAAATGTAAAGCGGCAAGCTCATTGGCTGCGTAAGAAACATGAACCAATCAGCTTGTGCCGAGTGGTTTAACGCTGTGAATATCTTCTGTTACAAGAACCCATCTAGTGTTTCATGAAAGTAGCCACATTTGTGAAACTTTAAACAACTGTATATTAATTTAACAACTTAATAAACCTCTAAAAAATGGTTTAGAGCGCTATCAAATGTTTGATTTTTTTCCAGCCTTTAACGATTTAATTTTTCAATTCTGTGTTTTAGCATGACTATTTATTTGAAAGCATAACGACACGTTTTAGTTATTCTCACAAGAGTTAACAATTAAACTAATAATTTTAACTGGATTTAACATCACAATTAAAAACGCTCAATAAATATTGCATGATTATCCCTTAAAAATGAGATTTTATTCATTTTAGTAGTAGCCTATCACATACATACAGAACAATAGTAACGTAGGCTATTTCTGCCGCAATGAATTGAAGGTAAACCAAACTTTTATATTTGATGGGTTGCCATGTGCGTACGAGTACTCAAATGAAATGGTCTTGAAGTGACTCTTGGAGCAGCTCTGGAGATGTTATTAACGTCTGTCCTCTCAACTAAACGAGGACATAAACACGTGAACATCCCAAGATTCACAGCGTACTGCGTCTGCGCTATTCATTAACACAGACACGCTGAATTCATAGATACAATTTTTGCTGCTTAAAATGTACAACCCATAAATAAAGGATGTTAGATGTTAAATGCTGAAGTTTGCCTTATTATTTGTGGAAATGCGAGACTGGTCTGGTCACCATTAGCCAGAATCGGGTTTCCAAAGAGATCTACTCTGTTCGCTAATCCACAAATAGCATCCTCCCACCCAAACAGCACTTAACTGAGCTCAACAGAATTCACTTCAAACGTAATAAAAATACTTGGGTAGTACTACTTGTGAAATGATTTTTGTGCGTGTTCTGAATGATCTGATAATCACAAACTGTAAGAATCGCATGAATTGCTGGCTACATTTAGCACTTCAATGAAATGCTGCCTTTGCGATTAACATAAAAATCGCTAAATATTTCAAACTTCATAAAAATTCACAGGTTTTCTTCCGGTTAAAACAAAAAAAACAACACTACTGGACTGTTTGCAAAACAAGGTGATATAAAAAGAGAAGTGTAGCGTCTCGTTATGCTACATTACCACTTACAGGAAATAAACAGCTTGGAAAAAGCGACATTTTTAAAACGGCTGTCACGTTGCCGAGAGATACCAAGTTGTAGCCTTTCTGCTTCTGTTAGTTACTTCCCGACATTGGCAAGCGCAACCAAACCTGTTGTTTTTCCTCTGTGTGTGTGTAGAACAAAACCAGCTTAAATAAGTACTCAGGTTTTGGTCTTTTACAGGACTGGCTGTCAAAATCTGTACCTGCAACTGAGAACCACACACGGGTGAACAAGCACAATTACAATAAATCTGAGCAGAATGTACAGAACCAAATGACTAATAATTAAATGTTTCATCATAAACCCCCCCCCCATGGTTATTACAGTCATCTATCACAACTGTGGGAGTGACTCCTCCATTTAATTCACACATAGAACAATCATTTAGCAATCATTTAGCAGATTTAAACATATGCATGCATATGCATATAGCTCTACTCATTGTAAGTGCAGTCCTGTTGAACATGCCTAATATTCCTAGGGATGCACAGATATTGAAGTTCTGGCTGAAACTATTCCTACTAATTTGATGTCAATTATACAAATGTATTTGTGTGCAAAAATAGAAGTTAAACAGAAAATCTGTCTATTGAAAAACATTTGTTTTTACCTTTTATTAAGGTAACATGTATGTAGAAAGAAATGTCTATCTATCCATCTATCTATCTATCTATCTATCTGTCTATCTGTCTATCGTATGGCATAGCAGTATGTTTTGACCATTGTACTTAAATACTAATTATCTATAAGTATCAGGATTCAAATGATTGCGTAGAGTACATTCTTTAATTAATGCAAAAATGGGCGCCGAGCTGATATAATAAATAGCCTGAGTGCATATGCAGACAGATGGCGTGGTCGCCACCAGGCTCCAGAGCGGAGCGAGTAACCTCATCGCAGCACACAACCACGAAAACCTCACACATGACTCGCTGGAGAATCCTCTGTGACAGTTGCGAAAATATGAGCACAAAACCCCAGCCACTGACTCACTGGAGGATCCCGGGCTCCGCGTCCGTCCCTCACTGCAGAGCTGCGGCTGACTGTTCCTCTGCAGGAATGACGTGCGCCGGTGGAAACGCTGATGGCTTATGTATCTGAATGCTGGCGTCTCCAGGGTCATGGCAGAGTCTGCCGGGCTGGAGGCGCAGCTGGGCTGGGAGGGAGGGAATTGGCCCTTTCTTGCTTTGCTTGTGTCAAACTTTCCACTGTCTGTCTGTCTGCCCTCTCTCTGCGGCTCATGTCCTATATAGTACCGAGTGATACAGCAAAAAGTTCTCCAGAAAACAATTCTGAGCATTTCGACATTAGATAAATAATTTGGTGTTTATGTATAAGCCTTTTTCCGGAGAAAACTAATTTTAAAACAATTAAGACCAAGCATCCAATATAGTCAAGTAATGTTTACCGGAAAGAAGGAAAAATAGTATATATATATATATATATATATATATATATATATATATATATATATATATATATATATATATATATATATATATATATATATATAGTCAATCACAACATAAGATAAGCATTCAAGTTATTTTGGTCAGGACGAGATGTTAGACCTTTACAAAAAAAATTATTTTCTTTTTTTTTTTTTATTCAATTTATGAAGATGTTATAAAATCACTATATCCATAACTGTACATTAATGTTGTAATTGATGTGCATTTAATACAAATAAAAACAGATTTGTTATATAAAATGATATTCATTGACCAATACATTTGCTGCAAAAAAACAAAAACTCATAATTGCAACTTTGTGATAGAGTTCATCTGCATTTACCCATAAAACTTTTGTTCCAACTTAACTCGAATGCAACTTAATTCATAGAGATGAACTGAACTTATCCAATTGTAACTTGTAATCCAAATTGTAGCAAAAGTTAAATTAGTGACGCCAATAAAACATTGAATAGTTTGACAGACTTTAGGAAAACAATAAATAGATATAGTTGCTTAGTTCTATAAAATCGCATCCAAAATCAGGGTGAATACAACTTTAATATTTAATATAACCACCCAGCCATTAGACTTCAGAAGTTAAAAATGAGAGTCAGATATAACTTGATGAGCGTTTGTGGAGTTTTCCGGTATAGTCTCTTAATTCATTCCCTCAGCTGCACTAAAGGCAAGAGTCCGCAGTCATTTAAAGTTCATGTCACTGGGGTAATGGTGTCTGAGAATGGCTTAGATTAAATAAAACAACATGCATGCACTTCACTTCACTCGCACTCAAAAGCAGAACACTTTTAAATGCCACATTAAAGCCGTTACCCCTCAGTGGCTAGAGTCATTAACAGCAGAGCCACTTTGAACTCTCCAGCCAACATTCAAGAACACAATATCAATCAATCAATCGATCAATCAATCGAGATTGAACACAACGCATATTTCCAACAATGTTATGATTCCTGTACACTCTAAGCGCCACCTTAAAAATGCAGAAACGCATGCACTATTAAATTCTCATGCATAAAAGAAAAAACAAGAACACTGAATGTTTGCAACCAAAAAATGTTTTTTGGTAACTTTTCACTTGCACCGTATAGAAAGATTTCTCTTTGTTTTCTGCAGAACACAGAAATAAGTGGTACAGGTTTGTAACCACCCAGGGGTGAGTGAATGATTTTTTTGGTGATCCATCCCTTTAATTAAAAACAAATAAGATTTCACAAGCTGCTGGTGCGTCGCTTAACTACGGAAGACGCCGTGTTTGTGAAAGTTGCCATTTGTTATTTGAATATTGAATCCTAAAAACCTTTAGGGTAATAATTCGTCCTTATCGAAACGGTTGCAAATGTATTACTTATAGATAATACAATCCGTATGGTTTCCAATTAACATAATCGCGTAGAAACTAAACACAAGCTCCTTGGAGAGATGGAAACAATTAAAACAAATGATTCACTGAAGCGAATCAATGAACATGCACAGCCACATGGGTTTATAGAAACAATCAGTGATCGGTCCTTATGACAAATATTGTTTTTTTTTTTGCAAGCTCAATGAAACTAGGATCAAAGATTAAAGAGTCATGACCCATTCGTTATCCTGAGAGACAAGAGACAGAATCAATATTCGTCCAACCCTTCAGCTTCACTCGTTCACTGCAGAGATTTTGTACGGCTCAATGGGTGCAAATGGATTTACTGTGGATTGACAGGATTTATAGTTATCTATCCATCTATCTTATATATATATATGTAATAAAAAAGAACAAAAAAATTACTGTGCACTGTAACATTGCTAAAATGTGGTGCCATTAAAATCAAATCTTATCTCTTCAATTCACAGTTGCAGCCCATTTCTGTTAATGATGCCGTTCCTCTCCGGCACACACGCCTCCCAGGAGATCAGATAAAGATTTGAGCCTTAACCTAAGAGAAAGGCTCAATTCCAATAGAGTGTTCCCCTTAAGACAATCCGGACACTAAAAGTTTGTTCATGGAAATAATCATCATATACCTATGAAATAAGATGCTTACAACATTGCATTGGGATAGTTCAGCCAAAAATATAAATTTCACCCTCAATCCAAACCCGTTAAACCTTTGTTCATCCTGTTAACACAGACTAAGATATTTTTTTAAGGCATAACGTGAGCTCTGACCCTCTCATAGACAGCAACGGTCCTTATACGGAAAATAAAACTTTATTCAAAACTTCATTTTCCCGGTTGCTATAGAGCCATTTTGGAGAGTATTACTTACATAACATAAACAACATATGTATGCAGATACATCAACGCATAAACAACCTAACGCAACCTAACGCATGTATGTTAATACGCCGTTTGTTTACGTGTGTAAACTCTCCTAAATGGCGGTTTAATGTGCTTTTTGGTGTTTTTGTAGGTTAAGGTAAAAAGGAAAAAAAAAAAACATACTTTTTTGTTATTGTTTCTCTTCTAAGAGAAATATTCTTCTATATATACACACACACACACACACACACACACACATATATATATATACATACATACACATATACATATATATATATATATATACACATACACACATATATACTCATATATATACACATATATACTCATATATACTCATATATATACACACATATACTCATATATATACACACATATACTCATATATATACACATATACACATATACATACATATATACACACACACACACACGTAGTTAAAAGCTGAAAAAACAAACAAACAAAAAAAAAAAAAAACTATAGGTCATTTGCTCCATAAAACCTGTGTTTGTTCTGTCCAAACTAGGCTTACCAGTATGCATCATTAACTTCTTACCTATATAGACTGTTGGTAACGATGATGGTTTTCAGCAAACTTCACCCATCTGATGTCCAGCACAACATGATATCAGATTTCTATTTCAACATCAGCGAGGCCAGTTACATCTAATGTTTGCGTGCGTGTGTCATCGACCCGCGGGCTCTGATGGGTTTTCAGATCTCATGGGGCCGAAAACATTATCTTCCAGTTTTCCAGAGGGAAAATGAAAATCCCCAGGCAACTTTAGTATCACAGACATAGCCTAAAATACACAGTTTGCCTTCGCCACCACAAAATCATCTATTTACCTTTTATAGAGTGGTTTGAAATAATCAAACTAATCAAAGCCGAACAAAATTGTAGTCCTCTCTCACATTAAACGGGGATCAAGTATTTTAACATCAAAAAACACAAAAGTGATCATTTTCAGTGTTTGGATAAATGATTACTCATCAGCCTGTTGTGAAAAGGCATGATTTTCATTACAAAATGCACAGAAATATCAAATACAGCCCTCCACATGAGCGATGCCTCCACATACATTTTAATTAGGAAACAAAATGTCCTGTTAACTGGTTAGGATGACAAACTGGAATAATATGCGATTCTGTACCAAATCATTAAACAACAGAACCCAGATCGCAGGCAATCAGAAATGAGCCAGACCTCCTGCCCCTTGAAAAATGGGATCCTGGCTCTATGCTCAGGGAGGTCTGGCAGCTGGGATACACACTAAACACACACTCCGTTGTCATAACATCATAAAACCCTACGTGCACACTGTCTAGAGTTGACACTGCTGCTTACTTTGTTGCGGTCACGTTGCATCATGAGCTGATCCCTGAGGAACTGCACTACAATCATTTTCTGATTTCAGCAACTGTATCTTATTATAGTACATTATATATAACAAAGAGCCTATCTGCATTAAAAAGAGAAGAAAAAAAATCCAGGTGTTCTGCCTGGCAACAGTGTGCATGAAGGTTTGTAAGTACACGAGCTAAACTTTGCAAACTATCTATTTTATTTTATTCTTTAAAGAAAAATATCTGTATTTATAGGCTGCCGATACAAAAACGCGATACAAAAAAATCGAAATGGGTTCAAGCCACTGATGGATTGAGGGAAGTCTGAATGCAGTCAACTGTAAAAAAGGAACAGGGTATAAGCGGTCAGTTTGCGCATTGATATTTTGATTAAAAATATGACATTACAACATGCATTAATGAACTGTTTACAGTTAAAATTTTTAATTTTGACCATATCTTTACACCTAAACCTAACCTTGCTCATATGTAATGGCTAAAATCAGATTTAATGACAGATGAACGATTCTACATCTAAACCTACTCAATACCTAAACTTAACAGCTACTTTATTAAAATCAGGAGTTTATTTAGGCCAAAAGTCATAGTAAATGGTTTGTAAATACCAAGAACTGGAACTTAAAATAAAGTGAGACAGAATTGGGTTTAGACAAGGTTTTTAAAAACCCTTTTGTACATTGGAAATTTTCCATTGGTGCTGAAGGTTCTTTAAAGAAGCATAGCCGCCAAAAAAGAGCCATTATTTTCAAGTGTGTAGAGTAAATAATTTCATGCAAAACTTAACACAGAAGTTTTTGGTTCATTTCGAGTTGGATATGGCCAAAAAGCAATGGCCTGCAGTTCAGGAATTGAGTCAGACGGTAAAAATTATTAATCGCACCAACTATATTTCAGTCAGGGAGTGAGCTTTAGACCAGAAGAATAAGATTGATTTATGAGTCATTGACCAATTTATCAAAAAGAACAGGTTTGTGAGAGTCATTTGCTCTGGAACTGTACTACACTGGCTGTGCTTCATTCACTGAAAAAATCTAAATCAAAATCAACAGTCATTCACTCCTGAATTTAAGACTGCTTAGCAGGAAACGCAGTGTTTCAGAATGGTGCTTCAGCACACATAACAAGAAATGCATTTGTTAAAAATGCAAACGGAACCAAAGTATCATAAAAATCCTTGATTCCAATATTTATGAAGAAATGCAACAAGCCCTTGATGCCCAATCCAGAAAAATACAGTGACAGGCAGGATGCGATGCATCTTATTACACACTCCCACACTCCAAACGTCCTCGTATCACACGTTATTTAAGCAGAAGTGTCTCGGAGGAATTCAGGTCACCTTTAAACAACACTTTCTCCATGTGACATGTCTCAGACTAATCTAATTGAAGCAGATGCAGAAAATACCACAAGGAATTGGATTGTCTGCGTTCTCATTTCGCTCTGCTGTAGTAACTTGATTTTCTCCGTTCTACAGAACGCCGTTATTCAAGACAAGACGGGTTACACGGTTGGGCTGAGAGGGCAAAAAAAAAGAGACTATGTCTATGCCACCACAGAAGTGTTTATGAAAGGGAGGTTTACCCTAAAGTGCAGTTTTTTCGACTTCTAGGTGTCAGGTAACAGCTGACAACTCCATGAGAACAGGAGATATTTACATTACAAAACACATCCGTTAAAGACAGAACGGCAGTCTATTCTGTCAATATGCTGTCAATACAGATCAATATATTGAACAGTTGTGCAACTGTTGTGTAATGGAGCTCCTAAAAGGGCATGGTGGTGCCAAAAAGAAATAATTTAAAACGTATCTATATGTTATTGTAAATTGAAAAAAAAAAAAAAAAAAAAATGAATGTTGTAATTTTGAGTGGGAGGGAGAAATAAATATTAATAGAATTACTTTAAAATCAATTAAAAAAGTTAGCATTATGAAATTTCTACCAAAAATGTCAGTTCTTCACCACTCCCTACCTGATTAACTTTTCTTGCTTTCAATAAATCTTTCTTAACTGGCAGGGTTATGTATATAAGAAAAAGAACGAGAAGCCAACGGGAAGTTAAACAACCAACTCAGGTTGTTATTTTAGCCACGAAGTTGGCAAAGGTTCTGAATCCATAACAAAGCAGCGGAAGAAATTCAGCTTTAGTTGGTGTGCATTTTGCCGAAGGTCAGAATAAATGAGAAGCATCGAGGAAAAGCAATATACCGCAATTCCTATCCAAACCGGATTCAATTCCTTAGAGGACATCAAAATTACCTCAGATAATTTGATCCTGAGAGTTGTTTAAGGACAACACAGACGGATCTGGGGTTAAAATCCGTAAACAGGTCTGCCTGAAAATTAGTACCATCTGTATCTGGAGGACAGAAGTGACACCGCGGGTGAGTCCATCAGAAGGATCTTATTAAATGATGTTTTTGATAGGACGGCTTTCTGGATTCAAGGCACACGCTCATGAAGAAGTCTAACTCAGTCCAAGCAAGAATTGCTATTCTCTTATTAGGCAGAGCGACGGAGTGCCTGTCTGCAAGTATAAGAATGCTAATATTTGATTGTTGAAAGCAAACTGTCATAAAAAAATGCTTCACAGATTTGACTGAAGAGAGCAGCGACCTCGCTAAGCTCTACCTTTCTGATTCTTCTCCTCTACCGACAGGAACGAAAGCAAAAAAGCAGGAATGTGTGAATGCCTTGAATCAGAGCGAAATAAACTAGTCCATATGCATGTCCACTGATATTCAGTGTGGAACTAAAATCATCTAGATTTTTAAAAAAATAATCTACAGGAAGAATTACATCGTAGAACAATAAAAATATTTAATGTTCATAATACTTTATTAGCGTTATTAATAATCATAATAACCATTTATTTTACAAGTAATTTTTATACTTAAACTAAATAGGTACAAGTGTGTAAATATCGGCACACAAATCTAAAAATATAGATACTAGTATGCTAGGTTCCACGTCCAAAGAAGATATTAACTAAAAATCACAGGTGGATATAATAAATGTTATGAATGTCATTAAATGAAATCAAGACACAATGCTCACAATTCGTCACCATTTCAACGTCTCTAAATTTGGACAGCCCTGGTTTAGCATGTTTAACCCAACATTTAACCCAAACCATCCCTAGCTGACCAACTGCTGCATTGCCAAGATAACATTTCAGTGAAACTTAGTTTAAAAGAATACAGGACTTCCATTAACATTCATTAGAAAAGAGCAACTGCAAGACAGCGGAAAAGAAACACTCGCTAAGGTCCTGAATGATCAAGACAGTCGTGGCCAGCCTCAGCGAAAGGTCAATTTTCCTAATGCAGCACGCCAGCTATTGCTCCATCTTTCCCAGCTGTGTCGGTTAACCAATCCAGAATCCCTCTCAAAATGACACGCTGTTTGTTGTGGTAATTCCCGCTCTCTCTCTCTCCGTGTGTGTGTGTGCGTGTGTGAAAGAGAGAGAGATAAATCACGTCTATGAGAATAATGCTGAGCACAGCTCTCTCTCCCCCTCTCTGAGAGATAACCTGTCAGTGGAGGAAGAGAGCTGCAGTTCAGAGCAATCGATGCAGCGCCTGACCCTCAATACAGCAATGCAGCGTGAGAGAGAGAGACAGCAAGAGAGACAGACAGGGATGCGGAGAGAGAGACATGCAGCCTTGAAGAGATTTATTAATTAGGTTACACAGTGTAGCGGAACATGAAGTTTGTCAAAATATTGCCTAATCTTTTGATATTGTTTAATAGGCAAATACGCTGCGGAACAACCAAGTTTATACATTTGTACAAGCTCATTAAACCGTTTTTGCATGATATTACAGACTGGGCACATAAATCCACGACAGCTTTCATTTGAACAAACCCCCGAGTCTATCATCTACTGAAGTATAAACGCGGACCCTCTAGACATGCAAACTCTATTTCACGCATCGCCGTCCTGAAACATCTGAACTCAAACATGTGTTGCATGGTTGCGGTAAGAAGCACCCAAGCACTTCTGTAGTGGTGCTTCTACTTTGCTTTTTGTCTATCAATAATAACATATGCAAAAAGTAAATGTGATCTGGTTATCTGTTGTTCTCTTAAAATACAGATTAAAAGTTAAAAGCTCTCAACGAAGAGCCTTTAGCGTCAATGTACACTTTTTACATTGCACAAATTTTCGTTATATTGGAAAAAGTTTCTTCAGGTTCTCCAAACGTGAGGAACTATTCCAGCAGGCACACAACGTCACAAGACATTGAGAGTTAAATTTTGTTGGCGACCAAAAAAAAAACCCCAAAATTTAATTTGATGGCCAATACCGAAGCCAGCTGACATCGATATTGTTGTTGTGATATTGTATTGATACATGTTTTTACTTGTAGCCAACATCCAACATTAAGTAAACCCAAGTGCACCCAATTTTCAATTTTCCTACTTCAACCTGATATTATTTTGATGGATTTCACAGAAAACGTTTCCGAAACGTTTCCTCTGTTGCATTTTCCCTCAATAAATTCTTCATTTGTTGCTTATTAATAGTTAGTTGTTAAGTTTAAGTATTGTGTAGAATAAGGGATGTAGAATGGCATTAATATGTGCTTAATTAGAGCTAATAATCTAGTAATATGCACACTAATAGGTGTAACCGTAAAATAAAGTGTTACCCTAAAGACATCCCTCATAAAAAAAAAAAAAAAAAAAAAATGAAAAACTGCCACCGGTTAATCTGGTTAATCTGCATGCTTGTTTTAATCTTTCTTCTAAAGTAACCGAGGCCGAATGGTTGTTGTAACATTTATAAATAATCACATCATAGCTTAGCACGTTCCACGTCTTTTCCCATCCAATAAAATCTCAAAACACTTACTTACACTGTTTCCTTACTAGCCTTGCCATGAAACAAATGGCACATTCTCCAAATTAATCAGATTTTGTCCCAAAGCACTGAACGACAGGAGATTCTATTTTTGGGATGGTTTCTATTTCATCAACTCAGTGCGTTTTATACAGTACTGATATTATTCAATTTGTATCATTCACTAACATTAATAATGAAAGTGGCAACAGAGATCTTTTAAGATCTTGAAAATTAGGCGGGGGGAGGGTGGTCTGTTGCCATAAAGATTGCATCAGCCATTGATTTTAATAAATGTAAAATGCTGTGCTTTTTATTATTAATTTCAATTAATGTAATTATCCATTTCGTTGGAAGCGCATAACAGCGGTGCGCCTGCTGAGAGAGATCCCTTTAACTTTCTGGACAAAATATATATATATTTGTTGAAATGAAATTATGAAATATTCACAAACACGGATTAAAATCCGAGAGCAATGCTAAGCGCAAATCATGCCCTAGTCAATGCTCACATACGTTCAAGAAAAATGACAACGGATAATAGTTTCTGACATCCGGTTTCACTTGGAAATACAGATCATCTAACCGCCTTTAAGCAGTCCTACATCTTGCATGCTGCTGGACCTACTACTTTTTCCATATGCTCTTTCCTATCTGTAAAATCACACCCTCTGCAGCGGTAAGGACACAGTCAGAGAGAAAAAGGTGAAAGGAGAGAGAGCGAGCGCTTTCTCTCTACTACCCTAAAGAGGTTGATAATGTGCTATAATCTATTCCTTCATCAAATCCCTCAGGTATAGGAAAAAGGACGCCTCCATTTCACACTGAACACTTTGAAAACACGACTTTTCTAAAGGTCACAATGTTTTCTCCTGCCACTTTAATGATAAAAAAATGCTCACACACGGAATCATACTAATGCGCCAGTGAGAAGGCAAGCAAACACACACACACACACACACAACAGATATCATCCGATCATACATTTTTCATGTCATAGGCACTGGCAGAAAGAAGATATCCCCATCCTAACAGGGATGTTTTAACACCATGTGTGCGCCTCACTGGTTTTTGCAAACCTAACTAGCGTTTGCAGAAAAAGCCAATACTAATGTTTCTCCAAGTAGATTTGGCAGAATTGATCTCCTGTCAAAGGGAATTAGAACGAGCAGAAACCGGGATGAAATGATCATGCTTGGAACGCTGCTACAGGAGACATCAATTTGATTATGGAGGGATTGCTCATCAAAAAAACTAAATTGCACACAGCAACATTAAAAAGCTCCGGGGACTCAATTCATTAGAGATAAACACTCAAACCCTAAAATGAAAATTGCAGGTCAAGTCAATATGAGATGCGAACGCGCATCCAATTTTATAAATGTTTAAAATGAAGTTGATTGGGAATTGACAGGATTGTGAAACTAACAAGCTTGTTGATATTAAGCCTAAAAGTATACCTTGGTGTACGTTAAGGTATGCATACAGAGCACATGGCACAAAGTTTCACTATCAAAACACACAAAGTCCTATGTTTCTACTCATGTATGTGCTACTTGCGTTGTTTGCATGGTAAGAAAGAGATTTGAACTTCTATCCACACAGAGACAGATTTTTGAAGTGGATAAAACAGCTTTTTTTCACGATTTAATGTGAAAACAAACATGATGACATTTAGTCACGCAACATATGGTACCAATACATATCTAGGCTTATTATACCAATACTGTGCCTCACTTTCACATTCTTGGTGGAGAATGATCTTCACTCTCAGCGATCGATGAGATATTTCGCCATATAAAAGACTCCTGCCAGAGGAACAGAGTTTTATCTTTGTGTCAGTTCTGTCTGCATCATCGGTGAGCTCTTATGAGATTTTATATGCAAATGGATTGAGCTGCCCAACATTTCACCGTGGCTGAAAAAGTTCTAGAAAAGGCTGGGGTGGATAGAGAGCATTGCGAAATAAAAACGCCATTTTCAAATGTATCCCAGTTAATATAGGCAGTCTAAATGAGGTCAATTTTGCTTTCATGTCTGCGGAACGAATCAACAAAATGTTGACAAAAAAAATAAAAATAGTAGTTCTTTTTCAGCCCTCGTAATTTTGTTCATAAGAAAAAAAACTGAGAAATAATTAATGTTTTTAAAATGTATTTAAGTGTAGAATACAACACATGCAAATAAATATACAACGACTGCACGGAAAGGATGTGATGCGTCTATTATACAGAGCTGAACTATAAACTCCACCAATGAGTAGATGGTAGATGGAAATAGCTTTGACAAAATACAAAACCCTGGTTTGAAACGCGTCCTACTGGGCTGGGACACTCTCCGATGAAACATTTTTAAAACAAAAGTGTGCTTGATGTAAATTAATGGTGTCAGAGCAGGTCTGTTACGCCACAAACGTCTGAATGAGACCGTGAGGCCTTTGGGTTGGCATTTGGTATAGGGCTTAGCTTCGCACGGTAGCTCTGGTCGTGAATAAATCATGCTGTGTGTGAAACGCTCACCTGGGCTGTCAGAGTGGCACTGGGGTGGCAGAAGAGAGCAGACCTGGCACCTGTTCTCAGACCGTGTGCTCTCCTGACAGTCTGGTGGCCTCCGAGAGAGATGGACAGCGCCTCCTGCAGGAACGGAGGAAACACAGGATATCAGTGGGGCATTCAAGAACAAGGAATGATGTTCAAATAATGTTCCCTGGAGGTGGAAATGTATTAGGAGCTTCGAACATGAATGACAAAGTTGTATTTACATGTAGGAAATGGGACAGTTGAAGTAGAATGTTGGACGCATAGTACAGATATTATACAAGCCAATTGGTTTAATTTTACATGCTATATTTCAGTCATGTATATTAATTTAGCATAATTTTTTGGGGTTTGGTTTACCTATGTGCACTTGGAAGCAGCATTAGTGGCAATATCGACAACATCTACTGTATACCCCTAAATATACTTATAAACAATATCTCAAATACTTACAGCAGTGAAACGTTCACCACAGAAGCATGACACAAACCGAACCGTTACACCCCTACCAAATACAGCACTGAAACTTACCATCCTCCTTTTTATTTTACTCATCATATAGCAGCTGTTCCCTATCAAATTATGACTAGTTACACACACATTACAAATTAATTATGCAAAAGCTCAGAACTACAGACAGCCGCAGGTGGGTATGTCGCATCAAAGAGGCAGAAAGCAGCGGGGGACGGCGCGTGGATGCGAGGAAATACGTAGGCAAAGCGCGGCAAAGGTCGAGCGGGGGTCAAGGACTCAAATGTCTGCAAAGCTCTTATCTTCAGTTAATGCTCTCGACTTCTGCATTGAATCTCCCAGAGTAACAGATAAAAGGCGTCACGTCCATCACCTCAGGAACGAGAAGAAAGCGAGAGAGAGAAAATAACGGGCTAGTGTATGCAAAGCCAGAGATGAGATTTCACATCGTGTCGCCGAGGTTTAAACACAAAGCTGTGACAGGACAGTCAATGCGAGCGACTACATTATTTTGTTGAAGTGTCAGAGTCTCAGGCAAGAGTGAACCTCTTGGCCACTCAGCCATGACAGTGGCAATTAGCCCTGCCCTGAGTAGGCTGCGAGGATATCCCTCTTTCAAATCATCTCATCAAAACCTATTACTTTTGTGAGATCCACTTATAACGTTAGACAAGTTGTTTATTTCAGTCTCAACTGCTAGATAGCACATTTATAGTCCATTTATTGACCATCTGATGCATCCTGCACACAGAAAAAAGACAAACGCTCTCTCAGTCAGTCACTCTAATTTGATTGGTTGCCTTTGAGTAAGTTCCAAGAACAGATGCACAGTTTTAGTTTGCTTTGTTTAGTTTTTTTCCCCCTGTACCAGGCTGTCTTTCAGAGAAAGAATGACAGGGATTTAAATAATAGAATTACATTTTAGTATTTTTTAACAATCCTAAAATGCGCTGTGGCTCATCTTTTATGTGTAGAATTAGAGAATTTGACTTAAATCTTTAAAAAAAATACTTGTTTGTGGGATGACTAATAACCTTTATTGCATGTTTGAGTGAATTTGTGAGTTGTTCACTTAACTAGTTTATAAAAACACATTAAGTTTTATTATGTTTTTTTTTTTTTTTTATTGAAAACATAAGTTTGTTAATCCTTTTTCTCTACTGCAAGGATTCATTAAATTTATATTCTCAGACACCAGAGAGAGACACTACAAATAATCAGTTAAGAATACAATAATAACAACAATAATTATCATTACTATTAGAATTATTATGCATATAAGAATATAATAATAACAACAATAATAATATGCATTCATTTATTCAAATGCACTACTGCAGTATTTAGATACTTGATGCATTAAAATGGTAACACATGTAAATAACATATTGGCTAACCTCTGCACACTGCAATAGTTTAGTCTTCATTCATCTTTAATTTATTTATCTTTTTTAATTTCAGGTTATTTCATTAGAACAGTTGCAGCAAAGATAGAAGTGCTGGTTCTCAAACTTGTGTGAAAGCGCTTATGCGATATACATTGTCTCTGCTTGTATGTGACCCATTTTCTTCACTCAGCCCATTTTTCCTATTTAGTTGTATTTTTCTCATTCAGCCATCGTCAGCATCTAATAAACCCCCACAATTCCTACCGTTGACTCGAAGGTTTTTTTATGTTGTACAAAAGGTAATTGAGCATGTATATGCAGTGAATCCATTGAGTCAACCATTCAGATGAAGGAGGAGGTCTGCTGGAAAGCCAGTGTTGTGTTCAGCCGTGAGACTTCAATTAACCCAGTACACTGGCAGTAATTGTTTATGATGACCTGAGGTTAAAAGTGCATGCTTGGTGTGATTTCTTAATTGTACCCCAACGGATTCATATGCAAGAATATTAAAAAAAGACCAGCAGTACTGTTGAGAGGTTGGATTCGGGATAATAAAAATTCTCAAATGCAGAAAAGAAAAATGATCTTCCTTCGCATTGGTCTGGCAAAAACAGACAGCAGTTCTTCTTGTCAAATACAGATTTTCAAGCGAACTGACTAGGGATAAGCTCAACCTGAATTGACATGAAATATTTGCAAGGTCCTCAATACGCTTAACTTAATGACCCCCTCCCCCAAAAAATCAAAGCACCCTGACCTCTTTTAGTTGGTTTTGAGATCATTAACTATGCATGTGTGCCATTTGACATCTTAAAACTAAAATAAAACAAACAGGAAGCTCATGTTTTCACGTTTCGGGGCAACAGATTTTTTCCTGTCAGCAAACAAACGAACACGTGAACGTAACAGTTTTAGAGAACACATTCTCGTTATGAGATTCCCTATGAGGTTAAGTTCTGCTCTCGTTCAGAGATGAGTAACCGACTTAATATATGACCTGACATACAAACACGAGCAAGTGGTAATGAGGCCCCCCGTGATACACAAGCCCAGAGCACAGCACTTCTAAATACAGACACATGGCTGAGAGAAACAGAAGTAAGACGTAAATAAAGTCATGCACGCAAACTAAACACCCAGAAAGGCTTACAAGCCCACAGCACATGACACAGGAGACATATCGGTATGAAAGAGCTGTACTTTGCATTAGTTGCACTTAGTAAAGCAAGGTGTGAACAGGCCTCAGTATCTGGTAGATCACCATGTGGCAATTCTATAAAAATGTCAACCATGGCAAAAAAAAACAACTAAAATTTGAATAATACTAACATTTATATTTTCTACTTCAACAGAAAGATTAGACAATTCCTTATTCTATTTAGTTATTAATAAACATTTTACATTGCATACACTTTATTGCCAAAAGTATTGGATCGTCACCTTCCAATGACAGGGTTGATTACTGTAGTAGTACAAATCTTAATGTTAAAGCATATAAAGATATTATAGGCAACTGTGTGCTTCCAATTTGATAGTTTAACAGTTTGGGACAGGACCCTTTTCTATTCTAAGATGACAATGCCTCTGTATAAGGCAAGGTTAAAAAAAGAAATGATTGATTGGGTCAGTGTGGAAGAACTTGACTGGTCTGCATAAAGCCGACTCCTAATCCCAGCTGAACACCTCTGGTGTGACTTTAAATGCAGTCCTTGAGCCAAAAACTCATCACCAAACACCAATGACTTGTATATAAGGGTGCAGTCATTTTAGACACTTCCAAAACTGTTGCAATTTTTAAAAACATAAATTATGTTTCCATTTTTGTTTCAACAGTTTTGGAAGGGTCTAAACAAGTCAATGACTGTTTGGTGAGATATATATATACAAGTCATTGGTATATATATATATATATATATATATATATATATATATATATATATATATATATATATATATATATATATATATATATATAATATAAGTTTTTACTGAATCATAACTTTAATAATAATTTTTCTGTATTTACTTCATTTATTTTTGTTACTGCATGTTAAACTTTTATTAAAATTAAATCCGACAGACATCTTTCAACACTAAGTAGTTCATCCTATTATTTTATGTTCATGTTGGTTATTGTGTGTGTGTGTGTGAGTTGTTTGGAGAAAAGACTTCTCTCACATCCAGAGCAATCTTGCTGTAGACAGCTGCTGGAACAAAGAGTGCAAAAAATCAATTCCTGCTGCCTTCTGCATCAGTGTGAATGAGGGATAAAAGCAGCATTCACAGCTTGAGTGTAAATGTAATAATGAGAGGGGGGTTAGTGGGCAGGTATGTTTTGTTGGAATGATGAGAGGCCAACTCTAATCAAACACAAACAAAACACCTAAACAAGATAAAGTTAGGATTACTGGATAGCTAATCAGAGTTGGAGCAAACCTTGCAAGAAAGTGGATATTGAGGGCCAAAATTGCCCTGTCGACTAATGAGCTAACTAGCTGAATTAGCGGCGTTTTATTATAAAGAATTCAAGAGACTTTACTTCAAAGGGTTCTGCTGGTGTGGCTCTAGGAAAAGGTTTGGGAAACACTGCTATAGGTGTTTGGACATAGTCCTGGTTGGCGATAAAATGGACAAAAGGTCTAAAAGAATGGGGCTGAGCCTTTATCTTGAACCAGAGCATAATGACATGTGGGCCAGTATGCAAAACCTTAGCAGCCAACCACTTCTTGTTGACTCTTCATAACCTTTTTTGTCATCCTTTGAGAACACACCGATCAAGAAATCCTGTTAAGTCAGAAGCTGCATGGGTTTGTGCATAGCATGTTCCTAAGGCTTAAAATGACAAATCCATATAATAGTTATCAGAAATGTCACAAAACCGCAACTGCATATCATATGCATCAGGAGAAACTGGGACCTCCTATAACTGGCTGGGAAAACACAGGGAAGATGAGCTCTTAAATCTACAAACACACATTAGAGCATTTAGCATGGTCTTACTACTCAGTGAGAGACCCAAAGGCACATGAAAGGGGAGACATTACGGAAAGCAGAGGATGCTGGAGAATAGGTTACATTGAGTGGATAAAGATGATGCACTTTGTTGCATGAATCAGGCTCTTATACAATGCATTCCATGGATGCGAGTATGTGAGGGAGGGTTAGAGGAGGGCAGCTCAGTCAGGAGCAGAAAAATTGTGGGGCAGGCGTGAGCCCTTGTGCTGATTTGAAAATGAAAGGAATCCCTCCTAATGAGACAAAGGAAGTAAATACATTTCTCAAACCCTGTCTCTATGAGAATGTGTACTCAGTCATGCACACATACGCATTAAATTTCTCTATTCTAGACTTACATCAGGTGCACAACCTCTGCCAAGGACAAAACTGGGTAACTGAGGCAACCAGCAGACCTTTGTCAGGGTAGATGCCATGTTTAATTTGGACACTTCAGTCCCTCACAGAAACAGCTTGCTTTTAATGAATGTCAATGTCACCTAGTTGTGTACCTGAACATTTACTGTTTGTATCAATCAATCAATCATTTTTATTTATATAGTGCTTTTAACAACACGGGTTGCATCAAAGCACTGTAAAATCTGAAATGTAGGTTTGCTGAAAAGACAAAACTGACAATTTATCATGGAAAAAAAAGCATTTAAATCAAAAATTGTGAGAAGATTGGTGCCATATCCTCAAGGGACACTCACCAGCAGATTAGCTCCAACCTTAATTAAACACCACTGAACCAGCTATTCAAGGTCTTCAAAATTACTAGATCACTATCCTGCAGAGTTTAGCTCCAATCCTCTACAAACACCTAATCCTCTAATCAATGTCTTCAAGATCTCTCCAAAGTTACAGGCAGGTATGTTTGCTTAGGGTTGGATCTAAACTCTACAAGTTAGTGGCCCTCCTGGACTTAAGTTGCTCAGCCCTGCATTAGATACTTCCAGATAGTTGCGTTGAAACTAAACTCTGCTTAAAAATGGCTCTTCAGGAGAAAGACTGCACACCCCTGAAATAATATCTCAAGACTTGTGTTGTCCAGTTTTGCTCATGGTATATCATCTTCAAGCAGCACTTAGGTCCGACTGTAATTAAACATACCTGAACCCAGTAAGTCTTGGTTTCTGCAAATTTTCAATTTGAATTACTGATGTCAAACTTTGCATGAAGGTAGCCCTCCAGGAGCAAGTTTGGACACCTCTGCTCAAGACAGTGTAACATACTGAACAGCACATGCTTTTAACCCAAACAAGCAATGTAGGTGTTAGTGGTGCAATAAGGTGCAATGTGTGACAGACTGCCAAAACCTCAAGAATCTGTTAGAGAACCACCTACTTTTAAACGATCTGTTTGACCAAGAGATAAAGCCACAGTTTTTGTTTTGATTTATTGCTGTTTAAAAGAGTTTTATCGGAAATACTTTATTCTAGAGGAAAAGGCCAACTTAAAAAAGAAGTTTTTACATAGAAACTCTAATAGTTTCACAGCAGTCAAGGCAACTTTATTTCCAGATGGACTGGTGCGCCCCAGTGGCTGTAAAATGCCAATAATATGGACGAACTATCAGTTCATAAATGTACAGTCCAAGACTGAAAATAAGTTTATATACTAGGATATTTTGGGGGGGGTGTTGGGGGGCATACATTCTGAAAGAGTGATAGAGATATATAGACCCAGAATTCAATACCCCCAGCCAATAGTAGAAAAACCCAGCACTCAGCAGGCTCAATAACAGTGAGGTAAGTAATCTCTTAAACGGACTGCCCATGAGCAAACAAATAGGAATTACTTTCCGTAACATGGCAGCCCTACAAAGAGACACAGAGATTGCAGGAGTGCCCATTCTAGTCGCTAATAAATGTAGCGGAATGATATCAAAACCAGATTGCTATTCATATTTACAACCGTTGTTCACATAAAAATTGGAAAATGGGCATATGCTGGGGAGCGACTGCCACTAAAAGTTAAACAAAAGCCAGCGAGAACCCTGTAAACCTGAGAGGTCCTCACAATGTCAAGCGATTACAAGGGACTTTACTGCACTTGAAAACGATGCCTCCGTTCATTGTGGCAAATTACCTTTGACTCCTTCTCCCTTGGCCTTTCTCTTGATTTACGTTTTCCTGACTGTTTTCCTGACATTTTCAAAGTATGCCCTTTTGCTGGGAAAAACAAGAAAAAAATTGATATTGTTTGGGTAAGTCTGGCTCCCTTTGCAACTTTCGCCCCTTCACAAAGCATGTCACATGGAAAAGGAACTCACTGTGAATATAAGGCGAAATGTTGATGATGTAGATGTGTGGAGGTGAGATGGACAGACAGACATACGGAAGAAAGAGCGGACAAAGGCAGATGGCGGAGAGAGTGTCGGTAAACTGTCTGACAGCAAAGAGCGGCTCTGCTGTATGCTAAATGGGGAATTAGACAGTCGCCCCCCGAGAGCCTCTTTACCATCTCATTTTCATTCACCCTCTCTCATGCACATCTATTAGCAGATCTTTCTCAAGACTCAAGTTGTTTCTCCACAAGAACATATCCTGCTGTTAGCTGCTTCAGTATATATATATATATTACTTAATTATATACCACTTTTAACAATACAGATTATGTCAAAGCACTGAACAATATTAAATAGGAAAATAGAATGATAGTAATGTATAATGACAAGATTAAACACTTAATTTTCTATTAAATGCAGAGACTGTCTGTGTAATCAAATTGACAACAATCGCTAGAAATTAAATGTCCCCAACTAAGCAAGCCGGAGGCGACAGCGGCAAGGAACTAAAACCACATTTGTCACAGAATGGAGAAAAAAAATTATTTTCTTTGGATTGTGTTACAAGCTGTGCATAGATAAGATCCCTAAAATTGCAAAGATTAAAAGTGTCAAACCCAAAAAGATATTCTTTATAAAAGATAAGCCCACTAAAACGCCTCGTTTAAACGTATCCCCGCGTCTACGTCATTGTGTGGGAAGATTAGATCACACATTTAATATTTGCGTAAAGAAAGAAGGTGGAACTATTATTTTCACTGTTGTGTTGTTGCTGCCGCCATTTTCTAGAGACGCTGTGCGTCACATAAAAAAATGAAACTGCTTTGTTTGGGGTTAATTTGTAAATCTGTGGTTAAGTTGTATTTACAACACTGTGCCAGAACAGTTCAACACAAATATTCAAATGTGTTCAGCGCATATAGAGAACTAGTTCCTGAACCTGATGGAGTAGGCTACACTGGCTGTGGACAAATACTATAAAGTGGGGGGATTCCAACTTTGCAAGTACAATCCGGCGCTTCCGACTCAGAATCTGTAAGTAAATTTTAAGAATCTTCTACTTTCTATTCAAACACGAGTTGAGCAGTTTGTGGTTTCTCCAAAAATGCAGACATGATGTTACCTACGCAGCGCACGAAATGCAATACGTAAAAAGACTAAGTCATTATAATCAGTAGTTCTCCCACTGGACGCAACGCATGCTTTGTTTGTAATGTTTTATTGTTTTTGTGCCCGGCCTGACATTATGGTAAGGGGCATCACATTTCTGACCATATAATTTAAGCTTGTGAAAACAGCCTAAACTTAGCGGTCACTGACAACCCCCCGTAAGGAGTGTGAGTGGTTGAATAGCGGAGTTTTCCAAATAGAGGAGAGGTCTTTTTATGACACCTATTTTGTTCATTAAAGTCTGTTATTAGTCCTGTACTGCAAAAAGCTCTGATTGTATTAATGGTCTCTGGATAGTACCTAGCACTCTGGACTTGACAGAGAAGCCAACCCACTTTTTTATTTGAGACTTACCCACAAAGATCAGATACTCCATTGGCTGAGCAATAATATTATGCAAATTATGCAAAAAGAAACCAAAAAAAAAACAGGATAAACATTAAGAACGTTGTTTATAAGTGACAGCAAAACATGTTTTACCTAGTACCTCCTTTACAAACCACATGGTTAAAAGATCTAATTCATAGTTACCGTCTTCTTTCCCTAAAAGTTGATTCATTAAAGAATGTTTCACTTTGACATCTTTGTAAAAGTCCATGTGTTTTTGAAGAGCACTTGATCCACACTGTAGATATTTTCATAGAGCAAGATTCACAGAACCACAGTGAGGTATTGATGCAAGGCTACACAATCAAATCACTGCAAGAAGAAATTTGATATGGGCTTAGTGAGTCAATACAAGACCGCATTAGTCTGGGACTAACACTACAGCTGTATGTTAGAGTACACCTTGACAACAACCCGAGAGGCTAACTGCCAATGCTCTTAACGTAAGGTGTCAGTACCGACCAGCTGGCTGTAATATTTCACATATCACACATAAATGAAGGGAGAGTGGGTGCATTTCAGCAGGCTGAATTAGAACTTCCTGAAAAAGCGCTGCGTTTCCACAGCAACTCCATGGTGACTGGGAAAAGTGTGAGGTCATATGAGCTGTGAACGCAGTCTCTTCACTCGTTGCCCGTTTGAAAGCAGCTTGCCCTGAATGTTCATGCTTTCCTTCGATCTGCGCGTGGAACACTTCAGTCTAGATTTACATGCCTTTGTGGAAACGCCGCAGGCTCACCCGCCAAAGCAATTTGCCAGTGAAACAAATCTTTTGTGTGCATGTGTCTGTTTCTGGGCAAAAAAAATTGCAGAATCCTTTAAAACCTCATAGTCTCTCACCTTTTAAGTCCCTTTCCCCGTCACGTACTGGGTAATAAGAGGGAATCCTCAAGGATACCCTGGTGAATCAGAGATTTGGCCACTGAGGGATTCTGTCAGAAGCACTGATCTTGGCTATAGATCTGCTGTGTTGTTTTTCTCTTTTTATTGCTACCCTCATTTTTTCCTTTTGTTTCTCTTTTAGACCAAAAAAAATACCAATCAAGACTGCAGAGCTATCGAGAAAAATCCATTTTTCAGTACAGCACTTGAAACGTGATACACTTTGAGGATATGGAGCAGTAGAGAAGAGTGGTCCATTGCAACCCTCATGAAGTACGGAATAGTTCCAAATTATTTCAATGCCCTCTGAAACTGGCTGTTTTTTTCGTTTTGTTGTTTTTCACCCCGGGTTTAACATGTCGATGAGTTATTTTTTAGACTGTTTGGTAGTTTTGAATAACCCACTGCTGGGTCAATGCTGATGACCTTCTACACAAAGGTCCAAGCCTGCAAATGCTGACTGGCCTGCTGGTTTGTCAATGGTCATTGTGCCTCCCATTAAAAAAAAAAAAAAAAAAAAAAAAAAAAAAAAAAAGAAGACTTGTCTTTGTGAATAAATTTAGTTTCTATGTACTTGCATTCCTTAAATAGACTGTAGTTCTGTAGTTTCAGCCTTTGTCAGTAAATGTACAGATGTTTACTCTGTTACTGTATCATTATTATTTATAGCTTTAGTTGTACATTTAAACAGACTCAATGGTTTAGCCATTATGTGAAGTTCTATTGCACCCCTTAGATGACACACATTTTCTAACGTAACAATTTTTATTAAAACGATCTACACTTCCTCAGTTTCAGAATGCAGGTCGAAGTATATTGCAACAGTCTAGTGGTTTATCAGTTGCCAAGGAAACTTGATGTGATGGTTTACACCAGGATGACCCTCACACACTCTGTTCTGCCTACTAAACCCCTCTGAGAATTAACAGTTAGGGCCATTAATGAGTGTGTCAGGATTTTCCTTTGTGTTTCCTTTGTCTTATTTCCCTTGTGGCACACAGAATCACACACTGAAAATTTTGTGTTTTAGGGCTGGGCAATATACCGCATTATATATTCAAGTGCGTCTCGCCAGTAAAGCCGGTTGATTAACGGTAAATCTCCACCATCTGTTTTCAACTGGAGCAGCAGTTAAAACACTGAGCCGCAGATCGTTGAAAAGCTACGCAATATCGCGTTCAGTATCGCAAATGAATCACCCGCAAAGCTGAATGCGATATTGCGTAGCTTGTCAGTGATCTATGGCCGCTCCAGCAGCTAATGGAGATTTACCTCTAATCAAAGAACCGTCTTTACTGACGAGAAGTGCATGAATATGTGCAATATATTGCCCAGCCCTACTGTGTTTATTTTACTAGTCCACTAATTGTGTATAACTAAAGTCAATTGGTCAGCCAGTAAATGCCATATACAACACACAGAAGTCAACCTAACCCCAAAGCATTAACTAGTCGAGGAGTCCAAAAGTGTGCATGTTTAAGTGTTAGTATTTCTACCTACAGGAGCTTAAGCATGCATGCATGCACTGATTTTGAAATTAACCTTGCATCATGAAGAAGACATTCAAATTAGGGATGTGCTATAAAAAGTGTTTACAGACGATTAGATACTTTAAATGATAAATACTATATGCCATGCCAAAATTACCCACGGTAAAACGGTCTGGTAGATTAAACAGAATAAGCAGGCAAAACTGTGCATTTATTCATCCATCAGTGGTAGTGGGAATGCCCGCATCATTTCGACAGCACATAGCTGAAGCAGGGCTGCTGCAAATCTCCTGCTCAAGAGCCAAGGCTGACAGGCTGATCCGCAGCGCAAACTCCCCCATCAAACAGGCTGTTTTCCCCAGTGACTCGGTTGACAAACACCACACACAACTGTGCCTTAACCCCTACTAACCAAGGCAACACATAACTTAACGTCACGCTTGTAATTACAAAACCTGCTTTCATTTCCAGTTATGG
The DNA here is from genome assembly GCF_018831695.1 of Puntigrus tetrazona. Taxonomy (NCBI): domain Eukaryota; kingdom Metazoa; phylum Chordata; class Actinopteri; order Cypriniformes; family Cyprinidae; genus Puntigrus; species Puntigrus tetrazona. Next base: position 23,260,756 of record NC_056711.1, on the reverse strand, counting down.
TTCACTGTAGGGTCATGTACGGCCTTAAACGTAATGCATCGCCAAACAAATCAATTGTTTTACGTGCAGCTGAAAACAGTCTCCATGCCAATAATTATCCAGGATAGCATTTATCCCCTGAATTACCTACTATCTACTTGGGCAGGGTAGTGTGACAGATATTTATATTGCAGTATATCTGTACACAAGAGAGCAATAAAGAAGGAATAAAGTGAAATATGACTCAAACAAATCAAGACAAGAATTTAAATAATGTGCAGGTGTAAGCCCTTTAGTTCTACCCCCCTCGTTATTGCTCAGAGTGGGATTTGAACTGGCATTTCCTGCATGGGAGGTGGGTGAGCTAACAAGGAAGCTAAGATCCATACCCCCTAGCGACAGCCACTAGTGCCTCTCTTGAGATCAGGGGAGGTTTAGCAGTGCAGCTCCTACACTGGCACAGGTGTTCAACCGCACTCCCAGCTTCTTGAGTTTAGGGGAGTGAGGTTAACCTGCAAAGCTCTTAGAAAAAGGACTCTGTTAAGCCGGCACAGGCGTCTATATGCAAGGTTTGAAGGTGGAAATTAGATTTTGGTCATACTTCTCCAACGCTCAGTTCCAGACATGCAGTGTTGTTTAATGCTAATGCTAAATGCCAATTCAATTTGTATTAAGCAAATAAGATAAAGATAAATAATTGGCAATAAATATTTTTTTTAAAAACATTCATTTCATAGGCAAATTAACTTGAATCAAGCTCACTGAAATGAAATCTAAATGATGTAAATAGACAATATTTTCTGCAAGTTTCGTGTCAGATTATCATTTGGTGACATGCAAAATTTGCCAGTAGCAACATTGTTGGCATGGAGGTGACCTCTTGGGTTCATTCTTCGTACATGAAGCTGCAATGAACATTCTCGATGGATACTTCCATTCTGGTCCTGTTGCCTAACTTTAACATTATACCATTTTGCTACAGTTCTGAACATTTCTTCAATGAGGTCCAATGTGAAGCAGCATTTCCTTAGGGATTCTACAGTGGGACACCGTGCCAAACTGACCCAAAGGGTCAGAACATGGGAACATTGACTGTTACCACTTAGGGTTACAGTGTGGCTACAGAGTAGTGAAACAGTGAGAAGCTGAGTCATCTACATCAGGAGCACCATTGCTCAGCACAGACACACCGGCACATGCTGAATTAAGCATGAGAGCGGCACACAACTGCCCTCATTACCTCACATACTTTGGTTCAACCATGAGAGCTGCGTGAAGCACTTATTCTTATGACTCCTCATATAACATACAGTATAATGCAGAGCTTAGAAGGATAGTACTGAAAGCCATGTATAGTCCAGCAGAGCCCAAGGGACAATACTGGCAGTGCCTTCCTAGAGAACAATTAACCTTTGGCTACATGGACGTCATGAATAATCGCTTCTTTGAAAAGGCTTATGTGATTGTACAACAGCTAACCCATATAGGTCTGACAATTAGGAAAAGTGTTTTTAAAACACTTTCAACAAACCACAGTGACCTAAAACAAGCCCTATCATGTAGAGCAACAAAACCACCATGTCTTAATGACAACAGGCAAGTTAAAAGCTCCTTTCCTCTGTGGTGTCTTGGGACAGTGTAACATTTTTGTACATGGCAAACTTGCATCTTGGATCCTGATTGGAGGACCCATGTAGATTTGTGTACATAAGCATGGTGGTTTTGTGGTCTAGTTGACTAAACAGCACTTAAAATGAACATTTTTACAGTTAGCTTTGCAGTTATAATGGATGATGTTGGACGTAGGAGTAGTATAAGCTCTGGTGAACCAAGTTTTGTTTAAATGGGTCATCAGGTGCCTAAGTTGATATGATTCTTTAGGGTCATAACGAAAATTCTATGACATACTTTTGTTAAAATGATTCAGTGATAAGAGTGAAGCAACTCCTTTTTCCTCTTTTCACAGAAAGCCGTTTAAATTTCCCTTTAAATGCTAATGAGGTCTGCTATCCCCACCTCTCTCCCTCCGTGGAATGACACGCAGTTCTATGAGGGAAGTAAACTTTGCTAACTAGCAAATTATTAAGAAAGGCAATTTACAAAATTCATTCATTCAAAAAAATATGTACTTGCTTATTCTGGAGGTGGAGGTGAAGCTGAATCACGCGTGATTCGCGCTAACAGACACTTTTAGGTAGATCGGAGGACAAATTGTCAGACTGCTATGTTCATTATTACATCCAACATCAAAAAACCTCAATTGCTTAGGAGATATACATTAAGCTGAACAGTTAGCAGAAGCTAGAGAATGCAGTTTATAAAGATTTATATATGGAGATTCTTTACACAAACATGTCAATTCACTCCAGAAGGCCTTTATTGATCCCCTATAATCATCATGTGTAGCACTTTTTATGATGTGTGGATGCAGTTATTTGAGCTTCAAAATCTTAACCCCCTATTGCATTTTAACATTGTTTATACATTCAGAATTCCAAGTGTGAAATACTCAAGGTTAAAAGTGCAGGTTTAAAAGACGATAAACTAGCATTAAGCAGTGTAAAAGTCTGAGGCAGCATATTGTGCCGAGAACCATCCAGCAGATGTCGAAACGGATCTGGCAGATTAATTTCTGTCTTTCACAGTTTTGGCACAGTTTCAGCTGCACTCAAATAATTATACCATGATGCATGGTAATAAATTGTGACTAATGTATCACAACGTGTATCTTCATATCATGAGGTAATCGTGGGTGAATCTCGGCCTTATAACAATTTGCAAAAGGCAAGATTTCTGTCTTTGATTTTGCGCTCCTATTCCTAGTCACTTGAAGCTTACCAAAAAAAAGGAGCGCTATGCGACAAACTGTAACAGGGTGAATTCGAAGGAAAGTTTAGAATCTGATCTAAAGCATTGAGTGCCTTTGATTCTCCAATGACTACATTAAAGAAGCCACAATCTTTGACCGAAAATCATGGGTTGCCAGGATAATCAGTCATGATTCTCAGCAGTAACTTTAAAGAAGATGTGGATCAAAACTCTAGTCCACTACCAAGTTAACCCTACAGTCTAAAACATGCAGTAGACCGAACCCACAAGTCGTTGTCTAAGCTTTAGTTTTCCAAAGGTTAACAAATCAGACTGAAGGATGGTTTGCTTTTCTTGTTTTTCCACTGGGTAAAATTTTCCTCATTCTTTTCATTTCTTCCAATTCTTTTCATTCCTTCAGTCACCTTTCTCCCTGAACAACCTCCCCATTCCCCGACATGCTTAGCTTTCGTGTAATTATATTGATTTCCTGTTGTAATGCAGAGCTTAAGTGGACGTGATCAAGCTCCAGAGTTTGCCTCCCCTCCCATTCCCGTTTCACTCAATGGGGGAGGAGGTCGTGGTGCAGACAGCCCACCGAGAGATCCACGACAGGCCTGGCAGGACAAGGAAGTCAGATGGGAGCTTGCAGAGCAACTGTGTCCTTGGAATATCTGGGTCAAATACACGCGCACACACTTTAAAACCAAAAACACAAACAGAGATCAGATAGCCGGTATGAAGTCACAGAGAATCCTGCGGCTTCATTTGTCTACTGTATGCTGAAGAAATGGCCAGCCGAGGTAATCGACTAGAAACATAACATGGCAGCTGTTGAGCCAGTCAGAGCTGGATTGTTTGTTTCTGGAGGTCTAAGCGCTCGATGGTAAATCTGGCAGAGCGTTGTTGTTGTGGTAACTCATTACAGTGTAAACACAGATTTCAGGTCATCATGTGGACGCCCGGGCTTGTTTGTGAAAATTTAATTGCACTAATTAGCCAGTATAATATGCAAGTAAAGATTTCCCTTAACTCCTCAGTTAATGATTATTCATCTTGAAGCATGCAACCTTTGTCATTGTATTCTCAATTGACTAAAACAGGTTCAATGAACTTCAAATGTTCAATGATGACTTATAGAAGTTTTTAAAGCTCTTAAAGGGGCAGTTCACCCATTGTCACTATTTTATTGACCCTTACCTGTAGTGTTTTTTTTTGTTTTTTTTAACACAAAAGGATTGTTGAAGAATGTACCAGCTACTTTTATAGCTTTTATATAAAGAATAATGTGAAATTTATATCATCATCCAACACATATGACATCAAAGATATCGTAACATCAATGCAATAAGACCATACAAACTGTGCCAAGTTGGATTTTGAAACATGCAAGCTACAGAATGGGCAAAAAATTACTATTACTTGAATTTTGGGTTGTTTCCCACAAAATGATGATGTCAGTCTTTAGAAGAGGAATACAGTGCACAAGTTATATAGAGTTCTTGAATAATATGGAGCTCAAAAGCAAAGATCCTCATTAACTTTCATGGTGGAAAAAAGTCAGCATTTTTATGTAAGAAATGCAGATTTGGAGTGACCTAAGTCCGAGTAAATACTTATAATACTTTAAAATGAATTACATTACATTGAAATACAAGGCGTAAGCGTTTCACTCAAAGTGAACTATTAAAATGTCAACAGATCAAAACCATAGCAAGGTCATTGTGTGTCACTTCTCCACTTATTTCCCCCCAAAAGTTCTCTAAATGTTTCATTTTAGATTTAGGCACTTTTAAGCACTTTCTAATAATAATATATACTTCTATATAATAATATTCCTAATTAATTTCACATGGCCATTACATACAAAAAGGAAGGAAAAAGTAAAAGGTGGAAGGTGTCATTGGTATTTGAAAAGGTAAATAGCGGTTGTAATGCTATGGCCTCTGATAAGAGTGTCACAGGCTGGAAATGCAAATAGTTTAATAAAATAACCCCACTCAAAACCTCAGCAATAATATGCAAACATTTATGATGCAGTCAATGCAAATCTGTTAATTTCCTGATACTCTGTGCGGTCTACATGCCAAATAGGGAATTCCATACCAAAGGGATTTCAAGATTACTAGTACTATGATTTCAAAAAGCAGTGTTCGTGCCATACAGTAATGTTGCTTCATGTGTCATATTCATTTCTCGGTCGAAAAGCCTGTACCGACACCGTTTCAATGCAAAGCGAGCACACTGGTGTCAAAATATCACGTGTAATAGGTTTACTAACATTATTTACCTCTCTGGTATCTTTGTTCGATCCCACTTTATGTTAAGTGGCCTTAACTACTATGTACTTACATTTAAATTAATCATTCGTTACAATGCACTTATTGTGTACATAAATGTTTTTACATTTACATTTTACAAAATACCCATATTTAATTTTTGTACTTTTGTAATTACACTGTCGGCTCAACCCTTACGTCTTAACATATTAGTATTAGTTTACTTACATTCAGTGGTAATATTGGAAGCATTACAACCTAGTTATAGGCTAACATCTTTATTGAGTCTTTTCATTGCCAGTTTCACACTTAAATTCATATAATTAATATTCCATGGATACATTCGACAACATAAAAAAAAATCCTCCCTTAATATTTCCCACCCTGATGGCAGGGCCTAAAATCTCCTGTCTGCCAGGCAGGCAGTACTTTCAGATGCTCACATTACAGTCTGGACGGGAAGTTTATTTCCTAAACTCTTTTATGGTGCTCAAAATGATATACTACTACAAATCAAATTTCATTTATTGTTGTGCAATTAAACTGAAGCTGAATAATGAAAATAAGCAGAGGAGGGTTAATAACGATGTCCGGATATAAAAAGAAGAACGCTAAAGCAGGTGCAGAAGTGATAAAAGCAGAGGGGGTGCGGATGTACTGCTGGCACGCAGGTCGGAAATATGACCTTCAGCGACTAGAAATATGCATCACTGTGAACCTATAAACAGATATGTATAACGCTTAAAAAACAATTATCAACCCAGTAGCGCATTAACCGAACCTATAGCGGACGGTCAGCATGCTGCGTCCATCCGAAAGAAACTCAGATGACCTTCGTCTAAAAGCCTAATTTAGCTGATGCAGATCCTCAACGAACCGAAAGATTTGTTTTCCTGTCAAAAGTAATGACATTGCGGTGTGTCCAATATTCACCAACCAATCGGACGGCCAGGTTTCGTAATCGTGTGAGAATCTAGGGGAAACATCAGAGCAGAGGGGTAACCAACCGCCTCCTCATCCATCATCATATTACTCACACGGGCCTCCATTACTGCCTGCATTAAGCATGACTTGCACCTACGGGCAATAGGAAAGCACAGTGTGCTGGCCAATAGCAATGAGGAGGTCGAGCTTTCATGTAAGGGCACTTATACTAAAAGCAGCTCTAATAACCTTCAATATTGTCACCCAGAACGTTAAATACGCCCCCCTGTCCTTTCCACACTCAAGAACCGGCTAATTTTAACATACTTAAACTGATTATGTATAGATGGACCTAAAGTGAGGCACAATATCGCATATGAGGGGGGTCAGTGAAAAGGTCTTTCTTAAATTAAAGCTGAACTTCACATTTACCATAAGTTGTGTGATTTGAAATAAACTGAAACAGAATCGGTGGCTCTGTTCCAAAACCTAGTAAGCTGCCTACGAAGCATTTAAGAAGCAGGCAGATCCAAGAAGTCTCCATATTTTCGTAGAATTCATTGGATATTTTATATTGTATATTGTATGTTTTATATTGTATAAACCAACCAAAAATACCTCAAGCGAGAACATTTTTTTTCTATTTTTTTTATTGATTCAATGCCAAAATATTGGTCATCAAATTAAAATGGACTACAATTGGCGAAATGTTATGCATATTGAAGCGCTGTGCTGCTAGCTTAGCAGCATGCAAATGGAAAACTGCACTAATATCATTTGTCAAAAGTCTTCCGTGCATAAGAATGGGTCGAATACGTTCAACGTTCCGTACTGAATACTTTTCATCTACTGTTTTATGAATACTAAAGATTCCCACATTCTGTTCGGTCCGCTTCCATTGTATTAAATCTAGCTCATGCTTCTATTTATGAACCACATGAATAATTGGAATCCTTCTATTTAAACATACTGTGTTTATGCTTTCTGTGGGGAACGGTACACAGGTACACAATGCTGAGCACACACCTATATGCATGCAATACTAATAGTCTACTACAAAACTGCACCTAAGGATTGAGAATGATTAAAGGCACAACTGTACCAATCCGTAATTAGGTGCATAAGCATGAACACTGCACCAATGGATCATCTTTTTATTAGACATAAAGGAACAGTACTGCATAATTTGGGGCTTATTATGTCCATTTACACGACTGTACTTAAAAATGACCCTAATCTGTCTAATCAGCATCCATAAATTGTTTATTAGAAAAGCATAACTGACTATTCATGCTACCATTTAGGTAGAGAAATGCAAAAGCCCCAAAAAGGGAAGATATTCTTATCCATATGACAATACCAGACTCCATTAACTTTTATTTTACAGAAACGAAGAGACATATTTTTGTGTTCCACATAAGAAAGTAAATCATACACGGGCAGAACAACATCGCGGTGGGTAAATTATTACAGAATCATCTTTTTGGGTTAATTTGTCCATTTTTCACAACAATGACAACAAATGCCGTAAAGGGGATGAAATTGTAAAAATCTAATTGTTAATATTGTCAATACGATCATCCACCTTAAGACTGTCAGCGTTCCTACCATACCAGTGCTCTCTTTTATCAAGGTAAAAAATAGATGTGTGCCAACAGCAATCTGTAAGCATAACAGAGTTCCTTATAACAGATAGGAGAATGTTTTATGGAGCTGTAGAGACGGGCAGAACACACACACAGTAGTGTTCCACAAACCATAGAAATTAGACAAATATAAAGCCACAGGAACATGTCACATGTTAAGAAGCTCTTAAAACATTTTGTCGCTTCAGATACGCAGATGCTACAGCCTGAAACATAATTAAGAACTATCAGAAACTGGTTCAGTTCTGGGTTGCTATCTTGCCCCTGGCTGTCAAAAAGGCAGACGGGTTTCTGGAGTTTCCAGCTGGGACAAGGAGAGTTGCATTCTCCGGACGACTTTCTTTTGTTCCTGCTTTCAAAATCACTGAAACCGCCCACTCAGTCATGACAATAGTTAACCGGACCACTTAGACCCAAATTGGATTGATAAACTGGGAAGGGTTATAACTTCATTCAAATGTGTATTGCATTAAAATTACATTTATACATACAACCACAATCCATTTTTTATATAGTCACATCTTCCAAAAATGTTTAAAGTTGACATATTTCGATGCATTCAGGAAGTTAGTTGTTTTTAGTGTTTTATGATTACGGTCTATGCAAACAGACTTAATTGAGTCGATTGCTTATCAATAAGAAGCCATTGCTGGTATGTAATCATCAGTCCAAACACCAATAACAGACCTCACAAGTAACTGACGTCTTTTGAATGAGCATGAATAGCTATTATAACCGGAAAAAGTTCTTCTGATTTTCCATATGGCTGGAAACTAATGCTGCATGTTTCTTATAACATCTCTAAGGTATGCAAAAAGGAGCCGTTTCGTCCACTCTCTGAATATGCTCAATCCACTCAATAAACTCAATCCACTGTCCGGATTAAAAAGATGTGCTACTGGAGCGGACCGCGGTGATCAGCAGGGTTATCTACTTCTTTCGATGTTGCTTTGTTCTTCAGCGGTCTCTGTACTTGTCCGCATTCAGAAAGGAGACTTTTTATTGAACAGATTCAAAAGCAAGCCAACAAGAGTTAAGTGCATCCATCTCAGGAGCCTGTACGCAGAGTCAGGCTAAATATCTGACACCACGACTGGCATTTCAGCTAGTGATCCAAGAGGATGTTGTTCTGCCATGTCCAGCTAAGGTTCAAAGTGTTTTTAGACACTCAAAGCCTTGTTATTTCTACTGAAGTGCATAGTCCTTAGGGAAAACGGCTTTCTGCAGCAATTCGTTAAACACCTCACAGCTGTGCTTCGGAGGTTTATGATGAAACGGTGCTTTGAGACTTGGTGCTCGGCTAGCATGTGATGAACAGATGAAGGAAGCATGGCCTTGCTGTCAAGGACCTGTCACTGCAGCGTCTCAGCCGGACGGGTTTGCGCCAAGCACCGTGAGAGGCGACGCATGCTTGGTTCTGGGGAACACTATAAACGCCAGCAGAGCCACAAACATTGCTGCCCAGAGAGAAATAAATAGAGACACGCAAGATTCATGATCAAACTGGGACTGCTTAATCCATAGAAGGATGCGAGAGTCCGCTGGTGAGATGCGCTGCCAATCTGAGGGGTACGGTTCTGTAAACTAACAGATTTATTTGCATGCTGCAATCTCAAAGGTACTCAAAATACTAGTTTGAGTTCAGACTTTCAATTCCAAGTCACCTATAACTCTGGCAAGAAAACCCATAAAATCAACATGAGGTGTCCTAAGGAGACATCAGAGACGATACAATCAGAGAACATTCCGTGATTTATCATAGTTTTGTTTGATTACCAGATTTATAGATCAAGCAATTTAAAATATACCAATACAATCGGCTGCGGTTTTCGCATAATTATATTTCGTATAATTAAGAAAGATCATTATGCACCGCTCAGCGCATAATACCGTGTTATGTCCTCAATACATTTTTAGCTTATTGAATATTTCGCGTTTTTTAAATTTGTATCGTATAATCCAGATTCATGGGTTTTTTACAAAATAGTAAAATTGCTTAGCGTGTCACCTGGTACAGCACTGCACTTGATGCGGAGCACTCTGAAACACAAGTCACGTTAAAATAGTTTGCAGAAGCAAGTGAAAATGCTGTGGTTGAGCATACGCAAACATATAACATGTTATATATTATCTCACGTTTACTTTTTGTTTAACACTACTGGTTCGACATCAATACAGAATTAACCTCCTGGCATCATTCACCGAACATTTAGTTTCCGTTTTGCATATAAGGAGCAATGTAAAAGAATTAGGCCAAATCCACGATCAAATTCGTGTTTCAGATAAAACTACGCACGCTTTTAGCTATAAAAGTGTTGTGAAACGTACAAGAAGCAATGCGATATTGTTTGAGGAGAAATGCTGCCGCAGTGGCATTTTTCCAATGATCCAGCGTTAAAACAAATCAACTATGGACCAAAATGGTAGTCCAAAAACATGTTAATAAGTGCAAAGCTTGTAAGAAGATAGATAGATAGATAGATAGATAGATAGATAGATAGATAGATAGATAGATAGATAGATATGTATAATAATCAAAAGGATCACTGTACTTCCATGCTATCCATAAATGCTTATCTATGATCCCGCCCACTTGTTTATTTCAAAGACTATCACTGCATAACCATTAAGCTAAGTTTAAAAACAGCTATATCCTCATGGAAATGCCACAGTACTCTGCCAAAAGGGAACTCCTTTCCTTCCTCCTCAATTTTTCTCATATCATGAAGGTTGAACGAATCAAAATCCACGACGGTGTCTAAAGGCCGGCCAGTGTGTTTTCTTTCCAGCTGACGGGCTTCCAAACATGCTGGAGCGCCATTGAGCAATGCGCACTGGAGTTTGCTCAAAGGAAAACCCACAGGCTTGCCGCTGGAAACGGGAAACACCCGCAGAAAGGAAGGGAGGGGTGTGTGAGTAAAGAGGAGTGACATAATTAAACGGAGAACTGAAGAGGACATGCATGCCCGTGAGGGAGCGTATACTTCGTTTTAGCCAACAATGACTGTACTTCATACGAGCAGGGGGCGTCACGCATTCTTGCGTTAGGTCTGCGCTGTTTTTTTTATTTGTTGTACCGAGTACGCATGCGTCGGACGTTGCGTTGCGTTTTTAAGACGGCGCGTCAAGTTAAGAACAGTTCAACTTTATAACGCGTCTTGAAAACGTTTGAACGCAACGTCCTGTGTGAACGCAAGAGTCCTGCCGCACCGTCACTCTATCTCTCTCTCTCTCTCTCTCATGCACATACACACAATCGGACACTGCAGTGAATCACACACAGTCAGTCCAGTTCTGCAAACCTTGAAAGAACACGCTTTGCGTGCTTTAAATTGCTGTAGCGGTTCAATGCCACGTAATCAATCAGGGAGAGCGCGCGATGTGCCTCGGAGTCCGCGTTAAAGTTGAGACCACTGTTGCTTTCAAGGTTATCCTGGAAGAGAATGCACGGAGCCCATGCGCCACGAGCGCGTCCGATTGCACGCGTGCGATTCTGTGGCATACATGCAAAGTTCAAATGTAATGTGCATACCACGAGTCAAGCCGTGACACGGGCTGTACGTGTGTAAACGCCTCCGGTAAACGGGACGCCTCGTATAGCTCGACTGAAAGTGCACTGGTTAATGATGCAGCACTGCTGATCATCACTGTGCAATGCACGGAAACATTCGATGCGGACAGAAACGTCCCAAAACACTTCCTTGGCGGGCTGTTTTTATCTAACCCTTACCAGAGAGAGGACCCAGCCCCCTTATCTCTCCCTTCACAACCCTCCCCTTGTCCAGCAGCGGCGGCGGTAGCGGCACCCATGCTCGGTTGGTTTCCATTCCGGGGACTCACCGTTCTTGTGCTCTGATGATGCCGCTGTGAAGAGACACCGAACGCGGGGAAAGCAGAAGAGGCTACGGCTCCGCTGCTCCGGGACAGGAGGAGGACCGATCTACACACTTTCGCAGCCATCTCTGGAGTGAATCCCGGCCGAGAGAACGCAAGTGCTGCGGGCGAACCGACTGAGACTGTTGGAGGAAAGGGAGGGGAAATAGGAAGGGCTGCTGGGCTGGGCTAATATTTCATACACACACACGCAACACTACACACAAACGCGCAGACACGTATTTCCTACCCAAATGTTTCACGAGGAGATTGCTGTGCTTGTGCGATCGAAGCAAAGCTCTTGTATTTCTAACGAGTGAAACTCTGACACAGTTAGACGGTTATATCTCATAACACACTCTGAAATGTCAATATAAGGAAGTCGTAGACTGAAATACCACGGTCTCTAGGACAACATGAAAGGAGCGTTTTGATTGGCCGTGCGGTTACCTGCTGGCACCGCTTGGAACTCTTTTCGTCCAATGAGAAGACGCGCAATTCTGTAGTTTTGACAACTTGAAGAGAAGGCTAGTTCGACCAATCGGAGAGCGCGGGACGCTCGCGCTTCAACGTTCTTTCTCTATGAAGGAATAAATAACATTGAACTCTTTATAGGCCTAATGTGTCTATATTTAACTCGAATTATAAAAACACGAAACTAAATATTTAACGTTCTAATCTCTAAATGGTGTATTTGAGAGAGTTACGCATCTGTTCACTGCGGAGATAAGCCAGCAATTACTTGGTGGTCACCTTGTCAGACATAAACAACACAACCCTAACATTATCCTAATATTACTATATTCAGACGCAGCATTCCAGGATAAGAAGGCGTAAAGCCACAATTCTGCTTAACTTCCTGTTTCCAGAGTTGCCTTCTTCTGATCTAATTTTAAAGCAAAGACGTCTTTGATATCTCACAATCCCGCGTGTTCCTTTCCGTGGTTGGGTTAAAATAAAGACGGCAATTGCTTTGGTGGTCAGTTTGTGTGTAAATTTGTATTTCTGTGACGTTTTGCACTTTAGATGTTATTTCTAGCAAGAAATCGGTGTTACAGTAATTAAATATTTCTTTAGTTATCACCGAAACACATTCTGTTTTGTTGTAGATCATTAAGCTGTTACGCTGCCTCATTCAAAAGCATGAGGTGCCTCCTTGCAAAAACGCTGCCTGCAAAGTCATTGCCTGATAAGACAGCAAGTCAGCTGTCTAGGCTTTCGGACGCAGCCATTATTAACCAGACTTGGGTTGCACCAATGCAACTGTAAAGTTCAGATCAATTAGAAAAATATTACGGCAACAGGCTTTCGCGGGGTACTTCACACTCAGAAAAAGTTACATCTTGACTGATAAATTCAATAAACAATAAAACGTGTCTTAAATCATCTCCTAGGCTACCTGACGTTCCATAGTGCCACTGTGTCACTATGCCATTTATTCTCGCTTCTTGGCAACTGATCCATCCTGTGCATTATATAATTATGTCTCTATTATTAGTCTGTCCTTCAAACGGTTCTTTGGAGTTATAGCATGAGAAAATGGCAAACCACATTTAATATACTCTGTCAAGGCATCTAATCCACTTAAAGCAATAACACAATGCACACTGAAATTCAATCTACTGGCATATGCATATGCTCCTCCGAGGCCTTGCGTAGGGCTAGTTGTTGCCGATCTCGAAAGGATCACTAAGCAGCCAAACACAACTGAGGCTTCCGAATCACGTGTTTTTGTCTGTTCAAAGGTTGCACGGTAGGTCACACCCTGCAAACTGTTGCTACAAATTCCAGCGTTCGACCAGTGATTGGTCCACAACATATAAGACTCTAATGCAAACACGCCGTAACTACTCCAAAACATCACCAGTCAATACAAAGCACCATTTTAGCATTGATCTGAACCAGTGGCATTTATTTAGTTTGCACAATGACAGATGACATGGGTTTTTACTTTGGGATTGCACTATTGTTTGCATAAACAACTTCTTCAAGAATCTTCTTAATGAATCTACCATGTCACTGATTACCAATTTTACGTTAATCGCAAACAACTGCCTATATTCTAATACTGATGTTCAAATATATCAAATACTTTACTATTATCTTTGAACAGGGTCGGTCTGCTGGGATTTGTGTTACCTTTGAGCCTTGGCTCCTCTCAAGGTTTCTTCCTCACCCTTAAGGCGTGGTTTACTGCTTTTTTTTTTTAACTGTTTTTATGGCCACAATAAATAAAAGCACAAAGAAATAAGTCTGATTATGGCATTTAATTTTGCTTTTTCATTTCAAACAGAAATTGTAAAATGTATCTTATTCAATCAATAGTACTCAGTGGCATCATAGCATCAACAGTTTTTTATTAAAATCATATGTTACTGAAAGAAATGGTTCTTTTATGGAATCACTGTGGCAACCTTTTGCTATCTTTATTTTTAGGTGTGTGGTCTTAATGTTTATGGGATTTGGTGCAAGATTAGGTAACTAGGTTATATTACAAGAGCTTTTAAGAGCTAATAATTTTGAGGTACTTTTGAATTGTTTGGCAATCTACATCAATTTGATACTTTTTGAAAAGTGTAAAGAGCTTAAACAAACAGAGCCTATTCCAATCTTCACTCAAGTACCTTATTAAATAAATCTCTAATAAGCTATTAAAGCTGAATCTTTGAAATAAGCAAATATTTCATAACAAAAAAAAATGGCTGGATGGATTTGGTCAATTTTATTGCATTCACTTTAACTGCAATATATTTAACGGTAGAATATTTTCTTAAATGTTTCGCAAGGAATTGTTGTACCCCAAAAGAGCTTTAAAAATGACTTTAGCTCGTATAGCTTAAGATGGGCAAGTTTATTCTGTCATGTTACTTGTTTGTGACATTGAGATTGCTAAACAAAATCCTCTGCTTATCTTGAGACTTAATCTGTGCAAGAGTAGAACCAATTGAATATACAGATGGCCATAGTTTTGGAGACAGCATGTGCGTTCAACAGCTGTAAGGCTTATGCAGTTCGTTGATTTGAGCCACGTGATTGAGGCTAAAAAAAGAGACCTTTTTTTTTTTAAATTCTACACCTGTTGCTGAGACAGACCTCTAAAGACCTGCTGGAAAACATGGCTGACACCCTGATTCTCTGCCTACAACTCTCTCGGAGTCGCTTCTCTGTTGCCATGGGAGATCATCGGCGCATATTTGAACCGGTTCTTGTCAGAACACCTCAGGAGTCTTATCAGTGAGTCTGCATGAATTACAGATGAGTCAGGTGAACTCTGACAGAGATGTCAAACAGATAAAACAAATACAAGCTCTGTTCTTAACAGGACAATCTGGGCCCGAGTGATCCAGTCATGTCAAGGGGTTAGATTTAGCTGACACTAAGTCCGAAGGTATACAGCCAGTAGTCAGGGACTTGAGATCTGAAGCATGTGGGCTGACTTGAGGTTAGCTCAAAGAACAAAAGTAAACAGCTGTACTCTCACTCGTCCTTTCAGATAGAACACAACAGCAGGAAGCGGTACAAAAGATTTCCTTAAGGAAGTACCGGGGCTTGTAAAGCAGCAGAATAGTCTCAAAGTATTACAAAAACAAACAATGTGCACGTTATAAACTCTGACAGATAAAGGGAGAGATACTACACAAAAACTGCCTATCAGAGAGAAAAGAACCACCAAAATTCAGTATGCAAAATGCTTTAAGAAGACAAATCGCAATTCCGCATGCATATATTTTGATGATGGCACTGCAATAAATTACATACTACTCCCGGTTTACTCATTAAAATATTTTATTGAAATCATTTCCCACTTAAACTTATATAAATCTAACATAGAAAAAAAAAAGAGTGTTTAGAGTGGCATCTTTATGAGTATAATAACTCCCGTGCATTGTTGCTTATAAAACACTTATTACATTTGTCTATTTGGAAATATACTCATCCTGCTCTCAGATACATCTGATTGGTTTATTGCTTTAAAAGCGATATTCACACTGGAAACCTTGCACATTCAAGTTACACATGTCTGCCTTAAAAATTAATTAGTGAGTCACATTTGTCTTTAAGCATGCAACACTACTTTAGATCTGGCAACACTGCTAACCGCGCAGCTTTACGCACTCTTTGAATTCAGCCAAGAGTTCAGGGGGTCAGTCTACTGACTTGACTAATGGGAAAATGTCTCTGCGCTGTGCCAATTTTCAGACGCACGAACTTGAACAAACCAGTGAATGATCAATGCGACTGTAGTTTTACAAATAAAAAAAATGTGCAGATGGCATGCAAGAACGCATCTTGCGTGAACGGCAGAAGGCTGAAATGATCTACAAAGAGTTTGAGCGCAGTTTGTCTGCGGAGAGGTCTTTATTGCACGTTTCCTTAAGGAAACAGAAGTGCTTGCAAGGCGACCAAAGAAAGTTTATAATTGAATGTTTCAGGTAACCGTAACACCTGAGACCAAGTGGTTTGGATAAATGCATTATTTTAAATGAGGCAGGCAGAGAAGAAGAAAAGGTTGAGTATAAGGTAACCAATTTTCATAGTTGCTTATCAGCATGTCTATTGTTAACAATTGTTAACAATGCAGCGCATATTCTGCATGATATATTCTGCATGACAAAGCATTGAGGCGAAGTCAGGGTTAATGGTTTATTAATAGAAAATTGGACTTTAAAAAAAAGCGTGACCAAATATAATGTTCTAAAGGAATCATTTAAACAGATTTTATAAAACAATAAAAAGAAATAAAGCACTTGAAGAACTGCTTAAACATGGTGCTTGTTATTCAACGCCTCATTTCAAGGTCACGTTTCAGGAACACAGTCAAGTCTAGGGAGGGGACATAAGGCCTGGTAACCACAGCGACACGAAAACATTCGTCAGCATCTGATGAATGTACCGCTCCCAGGGCTCGGAAGCAAATCGAGGGAGAAAGGGAGTGAGCACCTGACACCCTTCACTAGCCCATATGAAATATTCATCCACACCACAGCACAAATACTCGGATGAGAGAATTGAACTATTAAAGGGCACATATTTCCATTCATTAGACTCTTAGTCGCCCGAACTCCACACCTGATGACTCGGCCCTCCTCTCATGCATGGCAGAATGTTTCTCTCTCTCTCTCTCACACACACACACACACACACACACACACACACATACACATAGTGACTGGACAAGATAAGCAGAAATCTGAACCTGCATTACTCGTTCTGTTGGAACTATCACACACACCTGATTAACAGCATGTAACACGAGTCCACTTCTTTCATACACACATGCAGATGACAGATATAGCCAAAGCAACAACATCATCTGTACGTCCGTGTCAACAATATCGTGAGGGCTCTGCTTTTTCTGGGTTTAAACCTCTGTTTAAAGGAATAGTTCACTCAAAAATGAAAGTTTTGTTATTAATTACTCATGTCACGTACATGATCCTTCAGATCCTTCATCACCCACTTCACAAGGAGTGTGACTTTTAGCCTGTCTCTTAGCTTCGAGGTCATCTAGGTCAAATCATTTTAACATTTGTGTGTACTTGTTTGGGATGTCCTCACTTACATAGTGAAATAATACAACAATACTGCACTAGTGAGGGCAATTTATCGGTCCTTAGTAGTTAAAAAGCCTCGGGCAAGACATGTTTTGATGCAAATATAGTGTAAGGGTCGGTTTAGTGGATAGGGGTTGAGTTAAGTATAGAAAATATCATTAAACTGATATAAAAACAATGGAAGTCTATGCAATGTCCTCACTAATGTAATGAAACAAACGTGCGTGTGTGTGTGTGTGTGTGTGTGTGTGAAAAGTGTGTTTTTTGTTTACAATATCTAACCTTTCATTAAATAAAAATCAAAACGAGGTAATATTATTGTGAAATAAATGTTTATATCAAATGAATTTTGAATACAATTATTGGCACCCCTAGAAATTCTTATGAGTAAAATATCTCTGAAGTATATTCACAATTGTGAGCATTCTAGGATGATTAAGAGCATGAAATTATCCAGCCATGGATAAACAGAAAAGTATAGAGTTTCACAGAAATATGAATAGGAGGGAAAGCAAGGTCCAAATTCCCTTTGTCATCCATCACATCATCCAGGGAATACACAATTTCCATCATCAGGGCGATAATTAAGAATTTCCAATAAACATAAAATTGTACGAAGAAGAGGACATGGCTGTATCGTCATGAAAAATGCAGCATTTTTAGCCCATGTGTAGGATTTGTCTGTGTGTAGTGGCTCTAGATGCCTTGACTCCAGCCTCAGTCCACTCTTTGTGAAGCTCCCCCAAATTCTTAAATGGATTTTTCCTCACACTCCTCTCAAGGCTGCGGTTATCTCTTTTGCTGGTGCACCTTTTCCTACCACACTCTTTCCTTGCACTCAACTTTCTATGAACACGCTTCCATACAGCACTTAGCAATGAACTTTTGTGGATCACCCTCCTAGTCTTCTGGACATCTGTCAAATCAGCAGTCTTCCCCATGATTGTGTAGCCCACTGACCCGGAATAAAAGACCATTTAAAGGCTCACGAAACTGTTGCAGGTGTTCTGAGATAATTAGCTGATTACGCCGCGACACCATTTCTTTCCGATATTGAACTTTTTCACAATATTCAGACCTTCTGAGACACAGAATTTGGGGGTTTTCATTATCTGTAAGCCATAATCATCAAAATGTCCAAAAATAAAGGCTTGACATATTTTACTCTATGTCTAATGAATCTATATAATATATGGGTTTCACTTTCTGAAACGAGAGAAAAAAGTATAGAACTTTTCATGATATTAATTTTTTTTTTAGATATATCTGCATATAATGTATATGTATATATTTAAATCATGTATCATGTATATATTAAAAAAAAAGTTATATATTAAATATTTATATTATTTATACCCCAGTCTCAAAAAAAGTATTTGAATCTAAATATTTAATGTAAATATATGTAAATATGTTTAAATATGTTTAAATATATATTTACACACACACATATATAAAAAAGTATCATGACAGCACTAATATATATACATATATACATAGAGTAAATATGAGTGGTGCTTCATGTTGTTTTAGGTTTCTAAGTCTTTCTGTTCTGTTAGATGGTTATTTACTCGCCGCAGTCAGTGTGGTTATCTGTGTTTTTTTGTTAACAGCTTCTACTGGTTTTTTCGAAAGCAACTTTGTCTAGATGCAGCGGGCCGCTCGGCAAACGTTTCAAACAAGCATTTTGTTTACGTTAGAAATGACACAATACTGTCATTGTTGCCACGCGCATTTTCCTGCGATAAAGAAAAATGGAAAGCATTAAAAACAAAGAGATGAGGACACATACGCTGCCAGTAAGGCTAGCTTGGTCACGCTGTAGGCGTATGATCTGAATAGGTCTATTGTAATAAAGATGAATTTGCGTGCAGATATGATCGGGGCCACCGCTCTGTGCCCATTGTGATTACAAAATAGCATCCTCTCTGATCTTTCATGACCGCCTCCCCTTCTCCAAAGAAGAAGAAATGGATTTATCAAAACTTTGTTCCATGTAAATGCAGCACTATAGCGTATGAAATGTCCTCCCCTCAAAAATCAATAACGATATGTTTAAAACCAAGCCGATCTCTTTTTCTCTCCAGAGAAAAAAGGCCCTGATTATAAATATGATATGTACTCTTTTTGACGCTGACCCGTAAAACATCATGTTTTATTCTAGCTTAAAGTAGCGGCCTAGAAGGTCTTGGCGATTAGGAGGGAGATTCTGTCAGTCTGACAGAAGAGAAATTGGATATGCTGCGAGAGCACTCAACAGATCAATGACATTTCTTATAGACTGGAATAGACTTGAATTGAAATATTGCTTTAAGTCACTCTATTTTACATCTCAATGACTGTACCACTGGCGACTAGTTGGATCTGGACTAAAATACACTTAGAAATTGATTACTGCCACCACGGAGACGTGTATGGAGATTTATAGAGATGCAAAAGGGTTGCAGAGAAGTGAGGTTAAAATGAGACACGTCTCGAGTCTGGCTCCACTCTCAAAATTAATGTGAGAGCAGTCAGTGGCCTGTGGTTATTTCTGAACAGCCGTGAGACTTCTGCATGAATAGACTACAAGTCTTGCTCTGCCAGGCTTTTGACTGCAGGCATAAAGTCTGGTCCTCTTTACATCGAAACATGTTTAAATATCTTCCAACGAAATCCATTTTTAGACTTTGAATGCGGCTAATGCTAACTGCAAGTGCAACAAAACAATGATTACATGATATAAATATATTTGCTAATATTTAGTTTATTCCTACATATACAATCTCATTTTCTCTATGCTGAGGTAGTAAAAAAGGTGTTTTTGATGCATTTATTTTAATGAAAGTACAGTAAAACTATGTTGTGAAAAATAATGACGCTTTCATATGGTATCATTTATTTTTTAAATAAAAAAGATTTTAAAACGTAACGGCAAGAAGTCTTCAGTGTCACATGTTCCTTCAGAAACCATTCTTATTGGCTGATTTGTGGCTCAACACGGTAAACAATTCACAAATATTTCAACTTAAAAACCTATACAAGTCATTCCAGTTACAAAGTTGTTTTTCAAAATAAATACTAAATTCAAATTGTTCAACTTATTTTGATTAGTTAAAGTAATCAACTAAGTAAAAACATAAGTTGCCATGACTTAATAACTTAATAACAGTATTTTTTAAACTGTTTCTTTTGAAAAGAGATGCTTAACATTTTGTGGAAAACTACGTTTTCAGGATTCAAATTGAGCATTTTCAAAAAAAAAATAAAATAAAATAAAGCATTTATTTCAAAATAGTAACATTTTATTAATTTAATTTGTCCTTTCTGATTTTAAAAAAAACATTTATTAAAAAATTGTCCTCAAAAAAAAAACTTTACAAAAACATAACCATATTGAAACATAGATTATTGACTTTGGCCAGTAAATAACCATCTATATCTAATTTGATATCTAATCTATTTAATATATATCTAATGAACCTCAGGTCGATTTTTTGGTCAAATTGTGCAGTCACCTGCCAAGTTAAGACTTCATTGATTGTCTGTACTAAAGTTAAGGTTATAGGTTAGTTTTATTTGGTCTTTACTAGCTACCATTGTATGGTAGCCATTATTATATCAGTGAACCAGCAGTTGTTTGCCCAGTGTTCAACTTGTATATATACAAACTATACTCTATCTAAAATATATAACATATACTATGTATAGAATCTTTGATGTCTTGCAGGCTAACAGTGGCTTTTTGTGGGTTACGGCAACAAGTGAACTCTTTATAACCCTGTGACCAAGCCAAGCTTCGCACAGACTAAATTATAATCCACATTTAACTTCAAACAATCTGGACTTCGAGAGCATCCAAAATAAAATAGTTTGCATAGACGGATCCTCTACGCACCCAAGCTCAGATCCTGTTTCACGGCCGGTTGATCCAGGGAGGAAATTTGCCAAAGACAGTCTATTTTGCAGAGGGAGTACGTGCGCGATAACACTAGGAGATGAATTACAGCGGATAAAACAGCTGAAGGGAGGGGAAAAAGAGGAGGACCGAAGAAACAAGGAATTAGAAGAACCTAGCAAGTTCAAACATGTGGGAGAAAGACTTTCAGAAATGTGTTCTATTTCTGGTCCTCTTGTGTTGTGCGCTTTGGGCATAGACTTTTGATACTGAGCCATCTCCGTCTGCGGGAGGGCTGCTAGATGTTTTGAAGTGGCAAATTAAATCGTTCAGTTGAATATCCAGCCCCGCACCAAGTCAACACGGACGTGTTTATGACCAGGCCGTGCTGAAAAGATCAAGTCATACTGCCCTTAAGTTGTTCAAGTTGTTAGAAGGTGGCTTAGACAAGGTGGTCTACCAGCTTCACCCACCTTGACTTTGGTTACTCCTGCTGGTTGTCTAGCTGAGCAGTAAGTTTAGTGCGTTAAAAAGCCATTTAGATTCCATTCAGTGCTGGTTTAGCTGGATTTTCTGGCAAGGTGACACCCTATTTCTGACAACACACCAAAGAAAAAAATGTGGTTTTACAAAAAGGTGACATAACACATTTCACATAATACATTTCTAGAAATAAATCCCTGGATATTCCATGTCTGAGCATGAGTGCGTGTGCAAAAGAAGAGATTATAAAGGGCGAAAGGCTTATCTTAGTCATAGTACCTAATTTAATGATGACTCTGATTTAACTATGCAATTTAATGTTACGTAAGTATTGTCTGTCAATTAAGAAGCGCACACACAGCAAGTTTCTTTTACAAAAATAGGCTGTATGGTGGTTTTATATAAGTCTAGCTTACAATTTATACACTTCAATTTTTTATTTATTTATTGCAGTGATAAAAAAAGCAATTTTTAGCTCCCTAAAGAACTGCTGAATTAACAATTTCCTTTCCTTTTCCTTAGAACGTAAAAGAATGTTAAGTACTTTTGCTCAAATCCACTATAAAGAACTTTCCGTTTAATGTAAAGGTTCCGTTAATATTAAAGTTTCTTCATGGAAGCAAATGGCTTTTTAAAAGTGTCCCATGGTAGGTACATGTATTTTGACTCATCTATTTGTCTGCTCCAACCACTTCTATTAACACTTACACATTTTGACGAAGTTTTTCACCTCGCCCAAGAATTCTTGTGTTTACAAACAGAAGGGAGTTTATTCCCCGCAGATGAGATGCGTTGAGGAGGAGGAGGAGGCTCTTTGACGTTCGCTGTGGGGTGTGTTTGCGCTCGGCCTCCGTAGACGCGGAACTTCAGCGGAGACTGCCGTTAACGGAGAACCGGAGGAGAATCTATAGCCTTTGTTGAAGAAATCTTCCGTGCAGGACTTTAACTGAGATCGCCTGAAGTGTCAGAGTGAGTATATGATCAGACCCAATCACAGCTCCACTGACGGGCGGAAAAAACGCAGGAGCTAGCGAACATATCCAGCGTCAGTCTGTCGTAACATTGCTGGGCTGTCTGTTTGCGACCGATCGTGGGTGCGTGACCGTACCGCAGTTGAAAACTGTATGATTACAAATATCCATGCGATCTAGACGTCTTATAACATATCGCTATTTAACAGCGAAAGGAAGCAGTTAAAGTGTGTAGCTTATGCTAACGCTTCAGCTGGATAACAACACGGCTCATCCACATGCACAGCACTCTTGCTCATTTTTAAGAAACTCTGGATATTTGGAAACTCTTATATTTGCCGAGAAACACAGTTTGTGTTATACTTATAAAGCAGTGCCATATTTGTTCGGCAGGTTTTGTTTTTAGCCATTAAAAGCATTATTGACGCTTTTGTTGACAAACGCGTATGTTCAGACCGTGTTATGAATCTAGCTGTCATGTCTTGTGGTAATAATACTATTACATTCCTCTTCTCTCTCTTTTTTTTTGCGTTCACATGGTAGTCAGGGGTAGTCTGTAGTAACTTGTATTTAGGGTAACTCATTTCTATAACAGTTTGTACTGATAAACCTCATAAAAAGTTACCTCATAAAAACTCTAGCAATTTGTCCGACTTTGTTAGTAGCTCTTTTTGCCTTCAGAACTGTTGTAACGCTTCATGGCCTGAATTTAACAAGGCCCTGGGAACGTACCTCAGAGGTTTTGGTCCGTATTTACGCGATGGCATGGCGTAGTTGTTGCAGATTAGCAAATCTCCCATTTTCCCACATGTCAAAGGTGCTCTATCGGACTGAGATCTTGAGGGCCGTTGAAGTATAGTGATCTCGTTGAGAAGATTTTAGCTTTGTGATATTATCCTGTTGAAAGCAACCATCAGGATTGGTGCACTGCTGTCTTTAATGGGGGTGGATAAGGTCAGCAGCAATAGGTAGACTGTGGTGTTTAGTTGTTACACAGAGAGTGGCAAGAAAATATCCCCCTCAAGACCACCAGCCTCAAATTGTTGATTCAAGGCAGGATCGATCCATGTTTTCCTGTTGCTTAGGCCAAATCCTGACCCTACCATCCGAAAAAAAGACTGATCATACCAGACAAGCTTTTTCTGAACTTATATAGTCAGATTTGGTGAGTCTGTGTGAAGCCTCGGTTCTTAGAGGGTGGGAATGGCACCAGGTGGGCTCTTCTTCTGCTGTTCTTGCCTTTTTAGAAAGATGAGATGAAGAAAGTATGGGTAGTATTGTTTGTTAGCTCAAAATTGAACAGATTCTACAAATAACGTATATTATTCAGCATAGTACACGCGTCCTTAAATTTGCTCTGGGTTTAAAGACAGTTGGACTAAACTTTGCTTCTAAAGTTAAAAAGTGCTTTCCAGCGATGATCAGTGAAGAGAATGGGGTTTGAGTGTTTTGTAGGCTTTTACTGAAATTAGAAAAAAGCAAGCTTGGAACTTAACCTTTGCGTTTTACATTTATTCATTTTAGCGGATTTTATCCAAAGCGACTCACAAATTAGGAATACAACAAGCGATTAATTAAAATTGCGGCATTGTGGCCTTTGTTCTTATTCCAGGATTTGATACTTAAGGTCAGGACTTGTTGTAGGATACTTGTTGTAAAATTAAAATTTCAATTCTGCTTATTGATTTCTATGTGCGAGAAAAGGGGCTGTTAAGTGTATTCGTCTTTGAATAATTCATTCGATAGATTCATTCAAAAACACCGATCCAATAATGAAACAAATGATTCTTGAGTGTGTCATATTGAATAATTCAGTGCATATATTTCATGACATTTTGTTTAGTTAGTCTCTAATATTTTTTCTTCAGTACGGTGAGACAAACAACTCTTAATCGAGTCTAGTTTTTATGTAAACACACTGGGATCAAAACTGGGAATCAAATTTTAAAGCAGAATCGGAATTGCAATTGATGCAGTTCAATATTCACAATACCCAACCCTATAAGTCATACTCCAACTTTTGAGAGCATATTTTGACTTGTGGTTAACTAGTCTACTTATGCTGTAGTGTTGTTTAATCTATTTCAAATGTATCTAACATTATAGCTTTTATGCCATCATAAACTGGCTTCGCTATAAAGGCCTAAGTTATTTAAATGTATAGTTAATAAAATGTATAGTAAGCAATTCACATAATATTTGTAAATTCATTTTATTTCAGACATTTTATTTAAGGTCGTTGCACACTGAGTCCAAATCTTTTGCAAGTTAAATAAACACCTCACTTTTTGTTAATTTCATCCATCATAAAAAAAATAATAATTTTCATCCGTTTTCGCATCGGTAACAAGCAGTTTGATAGGAAAGGATGACAAATGCAAAAAAAAAAAAATGTGGAAATTGCATACAAGCATAACTTATATCAATGACCAGCAATGATTAAGACCGAAATCTCCAAAACTCCAAAAATGTAGTTCTTCGTGCTCAAATCATTGTATTTGTCAGGCTAGTCCTATAAATGCACATGCAAGCAAACAAACAGCGGATACCTACATTCCAACATTTGACATATTAAGCGTTCTCAATTTTTTTTTTTTTCAAATGATCCTTTTTTCTCTGATTGTCATCAGAGTAGTGAAATTTTCGTACCGCGGGGCGATGTTCTGTGAGCTCAGATAATTGCAGCCTGTACCTTGAGGATATATAGACAGGTTCGGTGCATCGAAAGCTTATTTTTACTTCGCCTTGTTCGATGGCTAAATGTAAATGGGATCGCTGCAGATAGGGACAGTGCGTTTCGCAGATATCTCCTCGGCTTCCTTTTGCACTGTAAGAAGCAATGTTGGTCTTCAGTCAAGTTTGTCCTCGGCTGTTTGTGAAGATGGCCCTGCCGGTGCAGCGTCTGGCAGAACCTCATCCCAGCGGCGCGTGGCTGTTTAGATCGCTGGTGCATAAAGAGAAGCCGGGGCCAGATTTCCTCTGGATATGTGAAACCCTGACCGCCGCGAACTGTTTGCTGTTGAAGATTGCAGAGAAGCGAGGTTAAAGAGCTCTCTTTGAATAAAATGGTTTGGGAGTCTCGAAAGTCCGCGTAGGAATTACGTCTAACCAATTGGGCATACAAGAGCTGCGGTTTACCTTAAGTGTTTCTTGTCAGAGGCTGCCGTGCTTCTGAAGCCCAAGACTATTTTTTTTTCCTGCGTAACACAAAAAGAAGTGTTTTACTGAATCCTTAGGCTGCTCTTTTGGGCCGTTGAGATATAATTATCGGTCTCATTAATCGCTCAATTTCGTATACGTTTGTAAAAGTTTGTGTATAGTGTTGCTTGGCTGTCTCTCAACATATCTTTTTTTTTTTTTTTTTTTTTGTGTGTTTTCAGAGAAGAAAGAAAATAAGCTTTTGGGACAATGTGAGGATGAGGGAATGTTATTTTTATACTTTGTGTAAAAGAAGTACACTTTCGAGTAATTATGGAAATAATATCTAAATGGAATGTTTTGGACACTTAATGTGGCACTTTATTTAAGCTTATTAGTTTAGATTTATATTAAATGCAATTAGTTGAGTGATTTTTGATGGTGTGATACTATAAAACATTAGATTTGACAGCTGCAAAGTCAAGTGTGTTAAGAATCGTAGCCATCAAATAGTTTTCTCTTCAAGTGGCCTTCTTTCATTTAAATGGTATTATTTGCAAGTCATTTTTTTAATTGACTATTCAAGTCTTTTGTGATTTAAGGAGGGAAAAAAAGAAAGACATAGGCTGTTTGTTTGGAACAGCTTGGGTGTGAGTAAATTATATTAATTTGGGGTAAACTATTTTTTAAAACCTGACTTGATCTGATGATGTCCAGATTACAGTTAGCCATCATAGCTGCATTTGCACGTAGTTAAATGAAGCAAAGATTAAATTTAGTAGATTAATTACTGTCCAAAATACTGTAATGTGTAACGGGCATACATAGTGGGATTGACTAAGAGTCATATTTCTCTTTCACAGAATGTTACTTGCGGTTGATTCAGACTTTCTCTGATGTGTGGAGACACTTAAAACCTTAGCAACTGTCTTTAATTATTTGCATAATGCGCAACTTTTATTCATTTAAAAAAAAAAAAGCTGTAAATTAACTTACTAACTAATTTTCATCACACAGTCGAATCTCCATGAGCTGTGAAGGTTAATGCATCAGTAATCACTTGGCATGGCGTCTCTTATATTGTATATATTTGCCAGTTTTTCCCTCATCAGCAGCCTTGTGATTTGAGCGAAACACATTGTACTTAAGCGTAATGTACTTGTCCGGTATGAAACAATTATGAAAAATTTAGTTCAAACTACGGTTTTACCCTTAACTTCATTCCCCTTCAATTCAATGTTTCGTTATTAAATCAGAAATTAATATTATTAGGTATTAAGTAGGTATAAGTCTGCATGAATTGCATTTTAATGTCGAAAAATTATCACTGACTTAGAAACACAAGCATGTAGATCACAGACATGGACTAAAATCAACAAATTGTTTCATTTGAAATATTGGTAACACTTTAATTAAAAAAAACCCAAATCATACCCACTATTAACTAGCATGCATATTACTGAAATATTGAGTGTTTATTAGTACATATTAATGCCTTTTTCTGCATGACCGTATTTTAGGTCCCTTAAAGTTGCTGTATGTTTTTGACTTTACTAAAGCATAAAAAGACCATAATACCATTTACCCAAATGTATGGGTTGCCAGTTGACAGAAAACGCAGAGAATTTAATTTCATTCATCGTCATGTGTGCTCGTTCCTGTTGGCATCATCAATCTGGCAACCTATGTGCGTGTCAAGTCTAAAGAGGAGGAGCCAAACGCAAAAAAAACCAGCAAACCCTCTCCAGTATTTTGATTTGGACTGCAATACCTAGTTTAACCACTAGTTGTCAATTCTAAATACAACACCTTTTTGCTACCCCATACCTAAACATAACAACTATCTTACTAACCGATAAGGAGTTTATTGAGCTCAAAGCTGTAGTCTATAGTTAGTTGATGGTGAGAATTGGACCTTAAAATAAAATGTGACCAAAAGGTTTTAATTATACTGCAGGTTTATCTACACCAGCTTCAGCAGCAATCGGAAGTACCATTTTAATGAAAAGCTCATCTTAATTACAATTAAACTGTGCAAACATTACATTAATAACATTGTAATGGGCATAACAAAAGCCTCGGAATTTGAAGTCGCACAAAGTGTTCTTCGAGAAGGCTTGAAGCAGTTACACTCACTCTGATAGAACCCACCAGGGTGTTTACTGGGCTAATGCAGTATCTGCTCTGTTTGAAGAGTTCTGCCCAGCTCTCAGTCGAAGTCCTACTGTCCCTCAGCCCCAGAGACCAGCGCCATCAGTCTGCAATGTCACGCACAAGTGCTCACTCCAATTAGCATGTAGCGCTCCCACTCTCATTATGTTCTGCTGAATCAGGACCTCAATCAAAATACAGTCAATATTGGAAAACGGACAGGTGGCTCTTCTAGCCTCTACGGAGCTTCCTACGAACGAGGCAGAGCACACGGGGAGAGTTCGCCAGTCCCTCTCTGCCCACAGTTTGATGTCAAAAGATGCGAAAGACGCGATGAGTAGCTCTTTTCAAGGAAAAACAAGCAGATGCTGGTTTGTTTATGAGGGGGAGTCTGACAAATTTGGCATAAAAGAAGATTGAAAATCACAGGTCTCAAGAGCCATCCTGCAGCTTCACTCAAAAGTTTGTACAGTTTGACTGCAATATGTTAACCCCTGTAACAAGAGCAGTTCTCCCAAAACCGAAAATGAGTCATCATTTACTTTGCGATTGTGACTTTTCTTGAAATTTAGTTTTGGAGGGTGGAATTTGGAAGGATATGTGCTCTTCCGGTGAGTGGAAATGGATGGTGTTAAGCGTCAAAATTACATACAAAGCGCAATAAAAGTATCCCAAATGGTCCATATATCTTGTTCACTGTTCTCCAAGTCTACTAAAGTCATTCGATAGCTTTGTGCCGGGAATATACCAAACCGCATAAAAAGTTTTGCAGGTCTCAAATCAAATTCAATCCCTTAGACTAAGGATGTTTTGCTGTTGTCTTGCTGCTGGTAGGCCGATGTCTTTTAGAGTTTAAGTTTCTAGTGAGTCTGGAAAGCTTGATTAGAAGGTTTAGGTGCATTTAATAAAGGTTGAAGTTAAACTGCAGGACAGTAACCCTTCAGGAACTACTTTACACGCACTTTGTAGGTTTGATATCAGTGACCTCTGGACATGAGACACGTGAGAACTAACGTTGTCCTCGTGTTGTTTGGCCTACTGATGCAGGCTTATCTTTGAACTCTGAAGAGTTTCAGACAAGCTTGAATAACATTAGATTCCTAAGACCATGATCGCTAACCTAAATGGCATGATATCTAATTAAGCTAATGGTTTCAGTAGGTGTTTTGATGTGATTCAATAAATGCTGAAAATAGCCTGGGCAGTCGAAAGCAGCTTTCTGCTGTTCCTCTGGCGTCTGCCTAAATAAATGCATATATATGTTGTTTTAAAACACCGATATTACTTATTAACAGGTTGTAAAGTACTTGTCATGACAGAGCTGGAGATATTTATATATATATAGTATATATATGTGTGTTTAACCGCAGCACTGTGAATTTGTATTTGAGTTTCATATTCACAATTATGAATAATAATACTTTTTTTTTATATATATTTAGCATTGAAATTTCTTTGACAAATTCTATTTGTGTAATTGCTTAGTCACTAGTGCTATATGAATAGTTACCTTTCCAGACCCATCGCTTCCTTGGCCTTTTTGTGGTATTTTAGTTTTTGTTGAAGTTTAAATTTGGCATTGAATAAATGCTAGTTGGCTGATATTTAGATCTAAATGTGGCCTTTTAGATCGGTTAATTTTTCATCATATTAGCAGATGTCTCACCCTTTTCTACAAATCGAATCATACAAATACACAAACTTGTAAAATGCATGTTTTCTTATGAAACTGGTAATTTGTGTAAACTTTTTAACTGTTTAGTCCAGTTCCTTTCGTATTTCACGTCTGTATGCAGTTGCTTTCCACATTTACTCAATTATGTCTCGGTTTCTCAATATAAAATTAAAGAATAGCTGAAATATGGTTAATCTCACTTTTAAAACAAAACAGATTTGAGTGTACTGTATGTTAAAGGTCAAATATTGTACGTAATTTTGGCCTGTCTAATTAATATTCATAATCCCTTCTTCCGATTGGACGCACGACCAGACCAATCAAATGTAACAACGCCACAATTACGTCAAAGCACTGGCTGGATGCACAACAAAGGGCGGACTGGAATTGTAGCTGGAATAATAATGGAGCTGTAACGATAATTGCCTGCTGAAATTGAAATGTATACAATATGGTAGTTGCATAGCCCCTAGACCTCACTTATCATGAAAAAAGTGAGGAAATTTCAGATTTTACAATATGGGACCTTTAAAGCCATAAGCCGTGATTTGCTGCTGCCTAGTCTTTGGTAGGTGGTATGCATTCCAGATAGATTTTTTTGCATATGTCTCTTCAGATAGAATGAGTCTTCAGTTTTTATTTTTTTTCACGCCATTTCCCCAGAAGACAGAACTGTACATTTTAAATACTCGTTCATCCTAAAAGTTTATTGAGTCACTTTTAGGAGTACTCTCACTTACAGACGACCTCAAAACTAAAAGACGTGGACTCGAAGCCACGAAACCCCATTTCGTTTCATAGCTTTCTTAAGTCTATTGTTAAAAATGTGTCTTGTTCCTTCACTGCTGGATAATTAGTTTTTTTTGGGAGTGCAGGCTCGGGGGCCGTGGGAGATGTGCTAGTGTGGGGATTCGGGCTAATCCATGCAGTGTTCGGGGAAAAGATCCGCAATCCACATTTACAGTTTTAATTTCAGACAGAATCAAATTATATCGCACCATTTGAGGCTGGCCCAAATCTCTGATGAAAGGCGGAACGGGCCTGTTTGACTTTGGGTGAATTTCATTTCATTTGATAGTTTATAACGTTAGTTCACCGCCCTGCCTGCTTAAATATATTTGAAATGGAGCGATTTGTGTCACTCCAGGACTTATTTGCGTTCTCTTTTTGAATGAAAGGTATTATTCGCGTAGTAATCGCTCTGTCTTCCCATCTTCCTGCAGTATGTACCGCTTGCGGGCGCTGACGGCCGCCACCGTCGGGATGGTGCAGTTGTCAAGACGCCATCACACCGGTGCCTTCCGTTCCTATCAGCGGCGCAGACTGATGCTGGCTGCCCTGGTGGGGGTGACGGGCGTCTCAGCCAGCACTGGACTACTGTGGTCAAGGTACAGATCACTGTGGACGCCTGTCTCATGCATGAGTGTCTTATAAATAAAATATGATGTGTATAATAGTTACATAAGCTTTTATTGAGGTGCTTTTATTTTGCATTTGTGATTAGAGTTACATAAAGCATTAAAAAAAAAATTAATTGCTTAATGTTAATGCCAGTAGCAGCACTAAATGGAATTAGAGAAATAATGCAATGGCAAAATAACAGGTTTATACACAGATACATATATACACACATACATATATATATATATATATATATATATATATATATATATATATATATATATATATATATATATATATATATATATATATATATATATATATATATATATATATAGCATGACTTAAAGGTTCAGTGTGTAATGTTTAGGATCTGTTGACAGAAATGCTATATAATATATGTAACTGTTTTCAGAGGTGTACACAGACCTTTCACAATGAACTTCTATGTTTTTATAAACTTAGAACGAGCTATTTATATCTACATACACCGTGGGTCTCCTTACATAGAAGTCACCATCATGTTTTGTACGGTATCCCTTTAAGGACAAACATAGAGCGATTCGCTACTATGCTGTTCATTCGAATGCAACACTGACACACAATGATGAACAAGCAACCATAATATTTGCAATAACATATTGATTTATTGAATAATCTTAAAAAATCTCAATCGCTAGATTTCACAAAAAATGGACACGCCGCACCTTTAAGGGAAATGCGTAACAGCATGGCTCTAGACTGCAGCCAAAATGGTCGCAAATGCAACCTTTTTCCTTTTTTAATGCGTGAGTTAACAATTCACTTGGTGCGAGCGCTTAATGTTCAGTTGTTTTTGTATCTGACTGGAACGTGTTTCCTGTTATCCAATCAGGCTCGACTTGCTCGGTTTTCAGATCATCGTCTGTGGCGATTTCGCAATAAAGAGCGAGCGAGTGCACATGGTTGCCAGATTGCCTAAAATAAACAAAACACTTTTGCGTAAAGTAAACTCTTGTATTTCATGCAACAGCGACCTCTGATTCTGGGATTTGAACTTTTGATATCTGGCAACCACGCACATTATATAGTAGAGGCGTGTGTAAAGCAGTCTGCAATAACATTTTATAAAAAGTTTTATTATTGAATTTTTATTTATTTTTTTGCAATCAATTTTAATCTCATCTTGTTTTTTTCAATGAAATAGAATATTAATATAATCATAGTTATTGTTTGTTGACCTTATTATCATCTCTTCTTCATCTTGTCATAGGAAAAAGCTCAAATTAATTAACGATTCACATCCTGTTACAGACTTCGTTTTGGTTTGCTTGGTTTCCTTCGTTCCCCTGTTTGGACATTTCTCTTTTCTTGTTTATGGTTGATTTTTTGATTGCTCCCCAGCTGTTTTGAGTTCTCCCCGACTGTTAAAAGCCTGTTCTGTTTACTTCTGTTTGTCTGACGTTAATGTTATATTGTTTCACGTTTTTGCTTGTTGCTCGTATATGCTCCAGTTGAGTAAAGTTTCCTTCGTTTGCTATCCATTTTTGGTTTATTCATTCCAAAGGCACGCACCCATAACACATGCCAGGTAATTAATATGATTAAAAAAAACTATGCGACTAAATTGTAGGTGCGACCAACTGAGAATGTTAGTCAGACCAGTGTGACCAGTGGGGAGAATGAGCCGGAGGCTCAGTGTAAAAGTGGAGCAATCGTGATACATGTACACATTATAATAGAAATCTACTTTTTTTCACATTGGTAATGAAGTTCGAGGGTGTTGAAATGTGAAAAATTATGTCAATGCAAAAAAAGCTAATGGTTTAGAAAATATGCTGCCTTTTTTTGGATTTGGGACAGGTAATACATATATCAGTAGTATATTAGTCTGCGCCTGATATTATTTTTTATTTATTTTTAAATGTTGACTTTTATTTATTTTTTTTTACTTATTAACATTTTCGTGTCTGTACTTAATTGTCACTTAAGGTTAATCTTTAATAAAATAAATAATTTAATAATTCTGTTAAATTCTCTGTTAAAGTCTGTTTTTTTTATACTGTACATTAATACACTTTAATGCACACATTTACTTGCTGCATAACAAATAAAATACGCTTTAATAATATAGGCCTGCATTTTTTTTTTTTATTGGTGCATATAGGTGTGTTTTTGGTGGAAGTTACCCTGTGAAGGGTTTACATATAGTTGTGTCTGCGTATTAAACTGGATAGGAGAAAGTGTTGTAACATGAAAAAATGTCACGTTTCACCTTTAACGTAAGTGTCCTTAGAGCCCATATCTGCAGAGATTCATCTGCAGTCTGGGCGAAGGCCAGTCTAGTGCTGTGTGTGTGTGTGTGTGTGTGTGTGTGTGTAGCACCTGATATGTCAGCAATATAGAGAAATGCATCTGGGATGTGATCTATAGAATGACGGAGTTATGGGACGTGGTGGCATTTCGGTTTTCAGTCTGTGCAGTCATTTTCTTTGTGTCTCATTATATTGAGTTATTGAGCAAACCTTCAAACACACATCCTATCAACACAACGGCGGGCCTTTTTTTTCAATTACTGCTTTTTGTCCTGAAGATATTGACCTCCTAGCACTCTTCATTGACTTTTAGTATGAGGCGCACCCCTGGAGATAAATACACATTGACAATGTTGGTTCCCAAATGTATTGGTGAGCAAAGTAGATTTTTACATTTTTCGAGGAAAATATGTGAAGGGGTTGCCCAAACAAAGCTCACTACCTTGTCAGAGTGTTGCTATGCTGCTGCTTATGTGTTCAGAGTGATTTTTAACGCATCGGCTGCCAGCTGGACCAAACCAAAAAAATGCATCTAGAAATGGTTTGTGTTGCTTTTTAGTGTAATCTATGGGGTTTTGTTATATTGTCCAACATAAATTATAGATTGATTCCTAAAGTGACACTTATGACTGAAAATTCAGCTTTGCATCAAAGGAATGAAATCCGTTTAGAAATGTTACAACAGAAAAGTTCACAATATATTTTTTTTGCTGTATACTTCATCTGATAAATGCTTCGGTAAGCACAGAATTTTCAAAAACATAACAAAATGGCAGTGTGTACACTTTTGAGTGAGGCTCATTTGCATGCTCTCTTCTGATTGGCAGAGCACACGCAGAGGCGGGGTCTTCGGTCAAGCATGAGGAGCAGATGAAGGAGGAGGAGCCTCTGAAGGATGTGGATGAGGAGGCGGAGTCGGACGGCGCACTCGAGTCGAGTAGCGGGGGAGAAGATGATGAGGCGGGCTCAGAAGGGAAGAAAAAGAAACAACGAGTCGGCTTCCGTGACCGCAAGGTGATCAATGCACATCATCTCAATCGCAATCACGATGAGGTCAGCTCCATCCAGCCGTTATCCGTTGAATCATCTAGCTCAGACAGAACGTGGACCCGTCACATCTAATCAACATGCAGATCCACAGTCATGAAATCAAGCTGCATATTTCCGAATTGCGTTTAGTCTGATACGCCATCAGTGGGAACGTGGCAGAGCGACAATAACGGAGTTAATGAATTGCAGCTGACATTAACTGTGGGGAAAATGTGATATTAAAGCAGCATCTGGGACAGGCAAGTGTGGGACTTGCTGATTAAAGCGAAAGAGCAGAAAGGATGAGAGAAATAAGAAAATTAATAATGCTGTTGTTTCGCTCTGTAGTTGATTTGTTCGCTTAAAAAAAAGACCTTTTCCTGATGTACTTTAATATATACATTTAAAAACCAATGTGAGTAGGAATGCAAAACTATTTATCTTCATATTTTCCGCCGTTTGACAGCATTACTATTTGATATTTGCTGAATCACTTTTTTTAATGTATTATTTTGATAAACCGCTATTTCAACCCAACAGTTACTGCACTTAAAAGTGTTCGAAAATAAATTAGTTCATCCAAAAATTATACAGAATACCAATGAGATCTGTTCTCGCAAGCATGTTCGAGCGTTGGCAAGAACCAATTAGGTTTGGTCTTGCATGTCGAACAAGTATGGTTGAGCTTCCGTTTATCATAATTGGGCAAGATTTACTAAGCGGGGCAAATTTGTCCATAAAAGTGCTCATGGGAAGGGGATTCCGCAGGTGATTTACTCGCATTGTATACACATGAAATATATAAAAAAAATCTGATTTAATAATGAAATGCCTTTAGCTGAAAATTGAGTGTTTAATCTAGTTGTTAAACATTACTGACACTCTATTGCACAGTGTGTATTGTTAAAAGCGCTATATAAATAAAGGTTGATTAAAAAATTAAAATTAGCCTATGTTTTACTCAACCTCCAAGCATCTTAGGTGTATATGACTTTCTTTCAGATAAATCCAACTGGAGTTATATTAAGAAATATCCTGACTCTCTTAAATTTTAGAACAGGACTAGGTAGGTGTTTTTCGTTCGACAGTCTAAAAGTAAAGCTCATACATTCATAATAAAACATGCCTCGCACGTTTTAAAACCCTCCCGCCAAGACCCTTCTCTGTTGGCTACTGATTATCCAAACTTAAATCTGTAGCGCAAGTTGGATTTATTTAAAGCTTCTTTCTTTTCACATTATTTACAGCATTATCATAATTGGTTGTATGTTGACCTAATGAGAGAAAACCGGTAGCCCTATAAGAAATCACACATTTGAACAAAATTGCATGATCATAACACCTCTGAGAATATTCAGCGTGATATCGGAAGTCGAATCAGGCTCCACCTATCGAAGCACTCAGTTCATATAGATTGCTTATATGTTTTAACCATTTTGAAGCCTGAAAGAGAATCGACTCGTACCCTTAGGTGCAGTAGACGAAAAGTGCGGTTATTGAACTAATAGAAGCGCAATGAATGTGACTTTTGAGTGCACAGCGTATTTCTTCTAAACAGAAGCTCTACTGCTGGACGCCGTCACAGTCGAAGAGGAATTCCCCCTCGGACGATCAGAACGGCCTGTCCAGCAGCGCCGCTGTTATTTGCGTTTGCTAAACATTTTGTAGATTCATGTTGTTTATTTTGATCACTGTGTAGACCTGGCCTGTTTATCACCGTTATTGGCTTTGGCTTTTACACATCCTTGCGGATGACGGTTGTTTCGCTGATTGAATTTCTCGACACGGTTACTTAGGCCGATGTCTTTGGGTTGTTTTTGTGTATGCGTTCTTTAAAAAAAGGACCGAATTCATCAGGATGATTTATTTTTGCTACTCCGTCGTCCTAAAATAGCAAGACGCTGCAGCGGATGGCAGCGGTTCAGACCTTTTTTGTTTAGAACCTGATCATCACATTTCATCAAGAGCGGAAAAACGGGGAGGGAATGTAGGTATTCTCTGAAATGTGGATGCGGTATTAAAATAAACAGCATACATCAAACCAGCGGCACATTAAAAGTGAAGTTGATTCGCTGTTGGATGGTGGGGCTCTGCCTTTGATGGATGAGGCCGTTCATCATGCAGTGGGGTACATTAGACGGCTGTCTCTGTTTACACAAGCACTGCCCTCCAGGCCACGTCTTCAACCAATAGGGCTCATTCATAAAACACAAACAGAACCAATTTCCGTGTACCATTGGACGACTCAGTGGGATAAACTTATAACATACGGTTGTAATCATATTTGGGGAGCTACTGAAAATAGCAGACGTAATGTTCATAGATAAACTACCTCTTCTAAAATAGGTACGCTATGGGTATTTCATTCTTTAGGTCAATATTTACATCTATATTTGTGCATAGTTTATTCCTTCTCCTGTTTTTATTCCCACTTGTATTTTGTGTATTTCCAGAGTTACCAGTGTCTTTTTTTGGATGTCCCCGTCAAAAAGACTCATTTTTTTGAAGTGTCATTTTGGTAATCTTCTTAAAGCACTCGGAAATTGGTATATTATAAGAAGAAACTAATAAGGAAATACTTTTTGATGGGTTTAAGTCATTCCATCTCATCCAAGTCCCGTTCCCCGTAAACGAAAATGCATCCTACTCAAAACTCTCATCTTTTTTTTAACTAGTTTAGAAGAACAGTTTCTTGCAGAATGAGTATCGATTCGGATAATCCTAGTTTATTATTATTATTATTTTTTTTACTGATAATGAATGCCTTGTCACGTTTGGGTCAGATTCGAAGTCTTGTGAATTTTTAACTATTGATATTTTCTGTAATTCATTTTTTTCCTTTGTCCTAAATACAATTTGCTTCATTAACAGCCAATGGAAAAATAATAACTCTCTATTAATTCATACCTGCGGGAATAGCTTTGCAAATTGTATCACATTATGCTAACATTTTAACGGCTGTAATGTTTTTATTCAGAGACAACAATCAGTAAACAATTCATATGTGATTCCCCTGAAAAGTGTAAACATAGTGTCTCTGTGGCACTGTTAAAACATTACTTTAATTTTTTTTTTTTTTTCCGAGCATCTGGCCTGCCAGACACAGCCACAATGACTCCAATGGCTCCAGGTTCAGGACCATCTGCTAAATGGGAAATTACTCAGAAAGCCCATTTGAAAACTATTTGGTGCATAAATGACATGGCTTGAGGTTTAAACTTTACTGAGTGTGTAGAGGACCTACACATAAATGTATAAAATAGCCTACATTGTAACAAAAACACAGCTGAGGATTATATGAACATTTTCTCCCATTCCAGTTATACTTCTTGTGCGAGAGTCCGCTATGGTCTGATATGGTCCGCGTGACAGTTATTGTAAAATTAAAATTAGTTATTGTAAGGTCTCTAGGCTACAGAAGCGCCAGCTGTTAATATTACCTTATTACAAATTTATAAAATAAAAAAATCAAACTAAAAACAAGGCCCATTCACAACCACACAAGTTTAATTTTATTAGAGCATTAAAAATCTATAGACAGACATCTGAAGAGTTCACAATTATAATTCAATCATTTCAAAGTGGTAATTTTTGTTACATATTTTTGCATACGTGGTTCTTTAATTCTGACTCGATTTCACGACTGATGTAATCGGTAGTCACCACTCATTATTTCTGTAAAATCTCTTGCCAGTCAAACCAAAAATCATGTCAACTTTCGGTTTTTAGCCTGTTGAGATGCAGAAATCAACTTCTGACCATTGCGTCATTTTTAGAGATATCCAAAATACATATTTGCCATGGTCGTGCCAGCTTTAATTCATATCAATACAACAATAGCCTCACCATATAAGTGTTGTCTCATGCAAAATTATTGCCTGCCATTTTGCTATCGTTTTAGCTATTTACTACTACAACAAAGGTTCAGAGAATTTCTGACGAATTTGAAAAAGTTTATTCATTTCAAAATGGCTGACTTCCTGTTGGGCGGCGCTAAATCAACCAATTAAATAAAATATTGTCAAGGAGAATATACATATCAAAATTTGCAAAAATTAGATGCACTTTGTGGAAAATGCAGTAAAAAAAAAGAGGTTCTGGAATATTAGGGGGCGCTATGGATTAACCGCACTTTAGAAGAATAACCAAAAATGTAAAAGAATTAGCCAACCAGTAATGTGTTCCAAATTTCATGACTTTTCACTCATTCTAAGGTAAACCAAAATAAGTTGAATACCTAGGTGGAGTCAATGAGGACTACTTCTACAAAATTTAGCTTTCATATCAAACTTTGTGTTAAGTGAAATGGGTGTGTGAAATTTCATAACATTTCAGCTATCGTAAGCCCCTTAAAACTCGGGGTAAATGTAAAAGTCCCGCATTCCATCTAACGTGGTTGACTTCCTGTTGGGAGGAATCAGATACAACCTGGTAATCCTGACTTGTTTTTATGCTGCCTCCATAATTGTAAAGCATTACTTCATCTAAATGTAAAGGAATCAACGCAGAAATTGTGTTCAATTTTTTTGATTTGGAATCACTTACGAGATTCCATTTCTTTAACAAGACATCTCAGAGGGTTTGAAAAAGCCAGTGTTTTTATAGCACGGCAAACTCTCAAAAGATCAAGGGAAGTGCCTTTTGTGAGTTTGTGTGTGATGTACGCTGCAGTATGTCCTTGCTTTGGTGCTTGTGCGTGTTGTTTGGTTTTTTTTCTCTGTTCTCCTCATTGGTGTGCCAATGTCATCTGGCATCACTGCCAGCCCACTGTGGGTGCCAGTTAGATGCCAACCTGTCTGTTTTTGTGACGCATGGCGTTTCCATCTGAAACGGAGCAGGAGCCGTGACACATGCCCGCACGCGCGCAAGTCTCTTTCTGTTCCAATGATGTCATACAGATGGCAGTCGGTGATGTAAAGAGCGACCCGTGTGCAAGTTGTGCGCATTTGCTCTCATTAATCAGACAGGCTGCATGCATCATATTCTCCTATTATTATTTTAGGGACATTTGAGCCGCCTGCTTCCGTGCCTGGATCGGTTTGCAGAGTGTTTATTGTGTGATATGAAATTTAACTCTCTGTAAATGCAAAACCGTGCATCACCATGTCTTCAAAGGAACGCATTTCAGTAACACTTCAGTATTGGGACCGATTCTCACTATTACCTAGTTGCTTTATTTGCATGCCTATTATTAACACATCGGCTTATGCACCTTTTTCCTGACGCAAAAATGGCCGCCCCATTTGTAAATTCTATTGATATGGCTTCCGGTCTCACCCGCGTCCAGCTATTTTTAGCTGTGCAAAGCAGTTTGTTTTGCTGCTTGATATTTCAGTGGATTCTCTTAATTATGAACGCAACGATTTGTAGGTTTTACCGTTTACTGCACGTCGTTATTGTCCTTGTTATTTCTCTAGAGCGTCTAACGAACCTGAAATAATGGTGCGGCACAATGAAGTGAGATGTTCTTCAGACGCAAGTATAAACAAGAAATTAGCAGTGGCGCGCAGTGACCTCACCAATTTCAGGGTTTGATTGACAAGTACAGTTTCACATTACAAGCTTCGCTTACTGCAGGCATTCAGGCAGTATTCTAAACTCCTAAATTATCGTCACTTCATCTTGCAATTACAATCACTGCTGTTGTCTAATAGCGGCACGCAAACCGACAGTCAATTCACTTGGAAAATTGCGTTAATTAGCCTATAGTAGCCTGCACAATGAGCCACTCGCAGAATGGGCATTTGCAAAAGACAACCCGATAGCGTAAAAAGGAAGCGGAACATCGAAGGCTGAAGGAGAACGATGAAACTGACCTCCGTTGCTGCTCATTTTCATGATCTTCGTTCAAAAATACAGACACGTCCATCACAATTAGGGATTCAAAGTGCAGTAATGGCTCTGATTTAAAAATTAAATTAATGATTGTCAGTCAGTTCAACCTTTTAATGGCATGAAATAATAAATAAATGGCCAGATTAAACATGATTAAAACTATTTTATTAACGAGGACGGAAAATTATTTAATAGACATCGCGAGCACATTATTAATTCATATAATAGATCATTGTTCTTTGCGGTCCGTTCAGTTCATTTAGCAGTCTCACGTAATCACATGATGTAATTGACAGTTATTGTCTAAATATTTCAAATATGGACATTTTCATGTACAAGATAAATTATGTGGAGTTTTACTTTTATAGCCTGCAATGGGTGATTTTTTTTTTTTTTTTTCAGTTAATATATGCCATATCGCCTCAGGCTATTAATAACTTTTAGGCTGCTCTTGATTCATAACTCATAACTGTTTTGCCATTGTTGCTGATATGACAGCCATAATGACAGGTTATTCTAATGATCAGAGGGTTAGATTTAGTTTATGATAGTTATTATAGTTTATGTAAATGACCAGGCTTTGGCAGGCCGTGTCTATTTTGCATGCTTTATTATATTTTAGTATAATTTTATTTATTCAGTGCAGCCTTATATAAGATAAAGTTGATCACAAAGGTGCTACTTCACAGCTTCTTTTCCACTAATGATTTTTACATTACGTACTCAGAAAAAAGCCGCAGGTGTTACCAGGATGGACACTGACTTGCCTTAGGTGTTAAAGTACTACACATATATTCAGAACCTCAAACCTTGACCCAACCCAAAATATTGCTTTAAGCACTTTTAAGACTTCTGTCTGTAAGTCCCAGTACACTTTAATGCATAGCAGGCTTTTTATTTCTAGTTTTTCTTAAAGCAGCTCACATCAAAAATCTTTTCCTGAAGCAAGTTTAAGATCATGGCAGGTCAAAAAGCTGACTAAGCTTAGGCAAAAGTTTATTCAGCGGGGTAACAAATTATTTTAAGTTGAAACAA
This sequence comes from Puntigrus tetrazona, assembly GCF_018831695.1. Taxonomy (NCBI): domain Eukaryota; kingdom Metazoa; phylum Chordata; class Actinopteri; order Cypriniformes; family Cyprinidae; genus Puntigrus; species Puntigrus tetrazona. The sequence goes on along the minus strand of NC_056711.1, from coordinate 23,219,803 downwards.
CTTTTTGAAACTTTTTTTTTTTACAGTGTATTATTTTTTAAGACTCCTAGTATTGTTTTGGGACTCTCCTGCACTAGGTTTACATGCATGCAAGGTAAAAAAACCTTTTAATACCATTTTTTTTTTTAACAATTCGCTCGAAGCAGTTTGTTTAATCTCTTAATAAGTCATAAGTTTGCTTGAATTATTATAAACAAGTGCAACTTAACCACAATGAACACCGTTGCTCATATTGAATTCTACATGAAAGGTACATTTTATAGCAATATGGATATTGGCTGTTTAAAAAAGGCTCGGGGCTGCTTGATATATGTCTTCCTGTTTCAGTTAAAATGACGAAAACACAGAATAACTGCGTTTCAAGGCAGTTTAGTGTACCTTTAACTATTAAAGTAGTATTGTTACATGTTTTGCATTAAGAAGGTTATACATTTTCTTTCATGCCACAGTAATTGTATTATTGAGTCTTTTTTTGTACCCGTTTATTTACACAAAATATTTAATTACAATGTTGCATGAGCAAGACAGCACACTATACAGGGGTAAATACTGCACGTCAAAGCAAAAACGGCAGTGGTTATGCTACAACGCTACTTGGAGAAAGTGGTTTGTAAAACTATACGGATTTAGAAAGACCTGAACTACTGTTACACCAGTAAAAACTGTTTTATATAGCATAAAAGAGAAAGTCAGGTAGGTAGTTCTCAACACTGATATTGACTGTTGCGTGCGTTTCTCTGTGTGTGTTTGATTCAGGTGATGGAGTATGAGAACCGGATTAGAGCTTACTCCACCCCAGACAAGATATTTCGCTACTTCGCCACCCTGAAGATCATCAGCGAGCACGGAGACGCCGAGGTGTACATGACACCGCAGGACTTCGTGCGCTCCATCACTCCCAATGAGAAACAGCCAGAAAGTGAGTTTCAGTCTTTCTTGACCAGGGTTGGGCAGAGTATCAGACAGGATGTCTTCAGTTGGAATGACAGGAAGAGGCATTTACGGAATTGAAAAGAAAAAAATCAGCAGTCAGCTGAGAAACAAAATTATTATTGACTATATGTAGACTATATGTAGACTTTTTCGCTTTTATATAAATATTTTTTCAGGTTCAGTGCTGTTAAAAATAAGACAGCCATCAGAAGATAACATATGTTTATGTGTGACAAATCAGTGAGAATTGTGTAAAAAAAAAAAAAAAAAAAAAAAAAAAGGGAATAGTTTGCAGCAGTTAAAATATTGTTGAATTCAAATTCACCGAACTGCTCACTGCATCATGTCAAATTCAAATTTTGGATTTTGAAAGGCGTTTAAATAAGTCCTAGTGGTCCACAGGCCTATCTTGCTCATGTGTACCTCACACATCAGTCGTGTCTTTTTATGCTGAGCTTCCTTCTGTATCTGTAAATAGCTCTTAAGCCCGACACGCTCATGCATGCACTCTTAGCCACTGGCTCTGGAGTGGAGTGACTTCCTCACCCATTTCCTGTGCTCTAATCCAAGTCTGTACCATTGCTTTGAGGCTTTTTGACCTGCCCTGATCTTAACGTAGCAGTGAAAGAAAACTGAAATCTACCCCACAGGCGGGTGGCGCTGCATTGTGAAATTCAAACCTTTGTCACAGTGTTGACCCTGACGCACCAGCTGACAGGATCGTGCTCAAATCTGCCAAACCAGGGCTACGCTACACAACCGTTAAGCCCTTCACTTCTCTGACCTGCCTATGTCTCATGAACACCCATGAGGGCCCACTACTCCAGAAGACCCTTGATCACTAGGAACCCGCTACGAATCTGATTTATTATTCACAACCAATGGGTGCGGGTTCAGCGCAGGTCCTCTGTGATGTCACAATCGAAGTTACATTTTGGGAAATGCAGCTGCCTGAAGCCTACATACGAGTCGAGTCGAATTTGACAGATTGAGGATCTTTCAGCAGAAACTTCTTTCTCAGGGGTTCCCCTCTAGAGCAAGGCTTAGGGAAGTGAGTTTAATCCAGAACAACCATGTTGCCTTTTTTGACATATTGTATTGTATTCTAATGAATTGTGTGCCGTAAACTTCGTGAAAAATATGAAATGGATGTACCACCTGTCCAATCAACACGGTGACATTCAGTCTTTTTAAATACTGTTAATCACATATCCATAGCTGTGCTATTTAATAGTATGCACTTTGTTTCTGCTCTTTGTATATCTTCTTGAACTGATGTGTTGTGAGAGAAAATTTTAAATTTTGTGTGGCTCAACCAGACAAGCTATAATTTAGCCCATGTTGCCAGATAATTTAACCTGTACTTTAATATGGGGTAATATGCTTTCTTCGGATTCACACAAATCATTTAGTTTGAGGGGGAAAAAATTAAATATACAGCTATTGGTTTCCAAGTGGAAAATCCCAACTTTCAGTTTAAAGAGACATGCACGCACATTATCTATATTATCTTCATACGACTTTCTGTATTCTTTGCATTATCTGATGCAAACGGCTCAGTGTTTGCATTTTGACGGAGGCTTGAATTTTGCACGATACCTCCCTCCTGGGTCATCTAAGGCTCTGTTCTCCATTCCCCTCTCACATGATACCGGAGTCCATGACAGCTGAGCCAGGAAAACAGCTGCTGCGTGTAACAGCGACGGCAAACTTAGCAGAGGCTTTTAAAAGACGTGATGCCACAGTGAAGCCCAGCTCGTCGTGTGTGTGTGTGAGAGAGAGAGAAGAGAGGGTGACATTGCTTGGTAAATTAATTATCACAGTAGAATGAAAGACTCAGTCATTCTCACCCAGAGGCAGAGCCGATGCAAAAGATTTGATCGCCGGCCATGATAGAAGTGCTGATGGCTGCAAACCTGTGCATTTGCATGTGCGAGCGCCTCTGCACTTTCACTTCAAAGCGTTTTTAGACCAGCCCGCGTCATGCATTTGTCATTTTGGACAGTAAATTTTAGTAAATTGGATGATGCACTGTTATGAGATCACACATTTTTGTCTTAATGTGATTTACACAAGTTGGCTATGTTCCTGTTACAACCAGCTTTGTCGGTCCTGGAACAGCTTTCCTGTCAACAAATGGCTGCCGTCTGATTTAGGGTTCATCCAAAAATGAAAATTCTCTCATCATTTACACAACCTCATGTTGTTCCAAACCTGCATGCTGTTTTTTTTTTTCTTCCTGTGGATCACAAATAGGACATTTTTATATTTGAGTAACCTCTAAGCAGGTTTTTTGGTTTTTAATGAATAGCCATTTGTAGTGATTACATCTGCTACAAAATGGTAAAGATTAAAGTTGTCTATGGAACTCATCCACTACATTCAGGGTGTTTGTTGTCGTGTTATAGTTTTGAATGATTAATGGCAGAAAGGAAGTCATTACACAGGTCAGTGACATGAATTCGTCAAATGTAAGTCATACATAATGACTTGATTACGCTGTGTCTGATTTTAATTTCTGAATTACAATTCTAAAATATTGATGTTTTTGGAGGCAAGTTTAAATGCAACTATTCTGTTAAAAAAATCCTTGTAAATTGCATGAATTCTTTGAAAAAGCATAATTAGTAAAAGAAAAAAGGAAAAAAAAGGAAATTATAATGTAATAAATTGTAATAAATGGTTGTAAAAAAAATACGAAAAAATCCCAGAAATATTTATTTCTTGGTATATATATATATATATATATATATATATATATATATATATATATATATATATATATATATATATATATATATAGGTCATACTTTGGTTTAGACCACTACTTACTATTAACTAGGTTCTTATTAGCATACATATTACTAGCATACTGGCTGCTTTTTACTTTTCAGTATTTTTAAAGCACATATTACTGGCTTATTCTGCATGACAATATTTTAGATCCCTTATTCCCGCTCCAAAGGAGTTTGAGGCCAACATCATATAGTGACTTGACACTTATTTGTCACCCACAGAAATATGTCTATATATATTTGCCTCTTATTTACAGTACATTAGCCCACAACAGACTTTTGGATCCCTGTAAGCCAGAGGAATCCTCCCTCTGCACCACAGATCTGATAGCTCATGCTCTTCTGTAATGCAGTACATTCAGATGTGCTTTAATAACAGGGCTGTCAAGACCATGTGAAGAAAAATGGCCACTATTAAAGCAAAGTGAATGTTAAAAAATGCCCATTTAATTTTGCACTTTAAGGACAAATTTTACCGCAATCAGTAAAGTATTCAGTATTCACTTGGAAGCAGTAGAACTGGCTGTAACCTCCTTTTTAATAGGGTCTGTTATTCCTTTATGTTGGAGTCTAAATGATGGCAGTGACCAGCTCTGCGTCCATGCAGCCCACCTCAGCAGTCCTCCGAGACCCTGGCACACCTCCACAGCTTTTAATCTCTCGCTCCTTCTCTCTTTTTGTCTCGCGCTTAATTTCTTTTCCTTTTACTGCAAGCAATGCTCTACCCTCTGGTGGGTGGCGTGCAAAAAATTTTGCCCACAGTCTTCATAAGTAATTTGTCTCAGTCACAATATATATCACCATATAGATATTTTTGCCCACACTTTGGGTGTGCTTTATTTTTCAATAATATACTTCTAATATACTTAATATACTTGTAATGAAGTATGCTAGCCATCAGTGGTTCAACCCGTGATATAATGAAGCTGCAAGGATACTTTAGTATGGAAAGGAAAAAGCAACAACAAAAATCGCGTATCAAAAATGCCTTAATTTGTGTTCTGAAGATGGACAAAGCTTTTACTGTTACGAAATGGGGTAAGTGATTAATGACAACATTAACCCTTAAATAGGCTGTATGTTAACTGTGGGAGAAAAGTAGTAGTTCTATATGAAATCAGACATTTGAGCAGCACATAGTGTCAAAATGGCTTGATCCATAACACCTCAGTGAATATTCGACTGTGAGATTTGTAGTAGAATCAGGCTATTTCTATCGCAGCATCGAATCGTCAAATATTCAGGGTCACCCCTAATGTGCAATGACCTTAAAACAGTACAGCTTCTAAAACGCTTAGTTTTTTTTGGTTGTCCAATTGTTGCACACCTGTGACTTAACAGCAAAAGCCTGAAAATTTTACAAGTTAAATGATAACAATCTGAGTGTAACTCGTGACATAGAATTATTCCAATCTGTTTTTTCTTGCTATGTGTCTCTTCATCTGTCCTGTGCAAATAACACAGTCCTTCCTGCTGCGCAAATATATTTATTGCGGTAAACAATATAGCCAATCTCTGCATCATCCATTGCCCTATACGTCACATCACCCAGCCTACGAGTGCGCTAAAACAGTAAACTAGATTTATTCATTACATTGCATTTACATTTATTCATTTGGAAGACGCTTTTATTTGTTACATTACGTTTCATCTACATTTAATCATTTGGAAGAAGCCTTTATTCAAAACAGCTTGCTTTAACATCTTTTCGCTTCATGCACTTCCTCGAAATCAAGCTCATGACCTCGCTTTGCAGGAATGCTAAAACGGTAAATTGCATTGCATTACATTTACGCATTCGAATGATGATTTTATCCAAAGTGACTATTGCATCTGAACAGCACATTTTTTTTTAGCCCTAGCTTTCCCTCAGAATCAAACCCGCGACCTTGCCTTTGCAGTCGCCATGCTCTACAGCGGTGCCAAAGCAGTCAAGATTCTCTTTATAATTCCCATTCTTTCAGAATGAAGGACAGCGAGCGCCGGGACTGTGTATGTGGGTATATACGTATCGTGCATATAGCAGAAATAGTGCAAGGTGCCACGTATTAGCATGTAACGCTTGAGCTTTTGAATTATATGCGGCACCCATTACGATGAAGTTACCATTTTTGCTGAGCCCTTTTGTCGTTATGAGGGTTTGATGCATTCGTAGCGGAGATGGTCTGACGTCCGGATCGTCTGTGAGAAAGCCTGACTGTTTGATTAGATCGTGTTCGCGTCGAGAATCTGATAGCCGGCTTTGGTCTGGCGTGCCGTGTACTTGCGCAAGCAGCACGCTGTACTGTCATTCAGAAAAAAAGTCCTCCCTCGCTGTAGAGCGTGTTTCTTGCTGCTTTTACACTCGTGGGTGGGATGTAAGGAGACCCGGGGCGCGCTGGAGCTGTTTGTGATGTCATTTAAGTTAGTTTAAAAGAGTTGGGCTTTCCTTTAGGGAGAGAAGAGTGGTTGTAAGGAAAGGGAGAGCGAGGAAGTGAACATAAATTCATTATTCATCTGGCTGCGAGGAAAGCTGTTCCATAATTCATCCTGGTTCAGCAGCAGAATTAGAGAGATATGCTCAGCCCAGAGACTGTCCGGGGCTTCGTGGAGGAGTTAGGCCCAGCTTCTCAATCGTCATCTCTGTCGTCAACTTGCCTGTCACTCAGATGATTTAGAAATATATATATATATAAATTTGTGTACGTTATATATATATAGATATATGTATATATTGAAAAAAGGCATGTCTATATATTAAATATAGTTATATATCATTTAATATGATTATATTATCTGATCTCTCGTTGTGACCTTGCAAAAGGGATCTCAGTATAATATTACTGTCCCTCTAAATTTCCACCTGGTGTGCCATCATTTGGATTTCACAAGCGACAGTGGCTACCAGTTCTAATGCCATAGGGAAAGTTTGAGCAAAATATGCCAACTGTTCTGTCTTTTGACAGAAGAGAGCATTGGATTTATAGATTTTTTTTTTACTATATTGCTACACAGATCTAAAATAAGCATGTGTATGAGAACTGTGTCAGGCCCTTTTCTGTCTATGTGCTTCGGATTTATTCACTCAGAAAACCATATATAAGAAGTTTAAACTGATATGATTTAAAATGCACGATAAACATGATTATTTGAATCAAAACAGATGTTTTTAGAAGGTACGAGCTGTAATGGGGCAGTCCTATTCTGGAAAAAGGGGGTGTGGAGCAACGGCTCATTTGCATTTAAAGAAACAGGCACCAAAATTAGAGTGTTGCTGCTTCCACTCAAAATAGGCGTTTTTGAAAATGATATAATAAATGATCTGTAAAGTGTTTTGTGCTAAAACTTTACAGATACATTCTGGGGACACTTTGTAAAAAGGGGCATAATATGTGACCTTTAAATGCATACATGCATGTATACAAACAAATACAAAAGTATTGCAAAATATTTCAATGGGATCATCTTAATTCAACTGCAAAGTTCAGCTTTGATCACAGGAATGAATTACACTTTATTGAAATTCTTTCAGTTGTATTATTGCAGTTTATACTGAATTGTGGTAATCTTTGTGGTTCCACGAATGAACTGTACAATGGATCAGCAGAATCTTTCCTGTTCAGTTCAATTCAGTCATCTACTGCATTCAGCGCAAGATTAATAGAGAAATGATTCGATGCTGAGCGACTATGACATTTATTTGGAACTTCTGGAACATGGAAATGAGCCTTAATAGCTTATATTAATCACTCAAACACGTCAGTAATAGTCCAGTTCCTGTAGTGACATCTAAAAATGTAAATGACTACAGGGACTCAAAGATGTGTTTATAAATTGTTTATAAATAGGCTTGTTTATGTGTGATAAAAGCTCTCTTCAAAAAATAGTGAGTTGCGTGTTTAGTCAGCAAGTCCTCATGGGCATGTTACCACAGAGAAGGCCATTCCAAAACGTAGACAGCACAATCTCATTGCGTGTATCTTTTATAGAGAAAGCAAAATTTAAAACATTTTAAAATGAGATTTATTCCTGTGATGCAAAGCTGAATTTTCAGCATCGTTAGTCCTTTAGTGTCACATGATCTTTCTGAAATCATTTGAATGTGCTAAAATGTGCTAGTTTATAATTATCAATGTTGAAAAAGGTTTCCTGATATCCTTATGTATACTTGTATACTATATATATATATATATATATATATATATATATATATATATATATATGTATATGTATATATATATATATATATATATGTATATGTATGTTATAATTTTATTTGTAAAAGAATATACAAAAAGTTTCTATTTTTCTATTCTACGTTTATTTCCACATTGCTAAGAAAGCTACTTAAGCACCAAGTGATCATGTGGTTCGTGACTTAATGCATTTTTGATCAAATAAATGCAATCTTGGTAACATAAGAGACTTGCTTTAAAAACATTCAAAAATCGTAATTATTCAAAACTCTTCACCGGTAGTATATAAAATCATGTAGTATCTAATTGAAATAATTGTGGATGAAATAATAATTGTGGATTTCGTCCCATGTTTGTTTTGGATGTTTTGGAACCGAGCCAGTGTGTTTGACTGTGTCTTCCTCTCTCTCTCTCTCTCTCTCTCTCTCTCTTACAGACCTTGGTCTAGATCAGTTTGTGGTGAAACGCTATGATGGAAAGGTAAGCAGCGAGATCTGTGTGCGTGTGCATATGTGGGCGAATGAGTGGGAACCGAATAGTTACTTTGCTATTGTACAGCTCGACAGGATGACGCAGGATGGAGACGCGTGCTCTCATTCACTCTTCATAAAACTCTTTCACTCTCCCTCCACAGAAACTCAATCGTGAGCGCGCTTAGAGAAGTCTAAAAAGCCTTGTTGCACGCTTAAAGCATTTCGCATTTTCATCAGGGCCGTTTGTTGTCATTTATATTGTCACGGGTGTTTTCTGTAATTTACAAAAGACTGATCTGCCTCCAATCTGTGCTTTCTGGTTCACGTTGCTTCTCTTTGTTCTTGGTGTCTCTAGGTTACAATCTTTAAACACACCTCTGCTGTGTCTGCCTTTAAACATTTCTATCCTTGCCTTAAATATATGTTTTATCCTTTAATATCAGTCACAGATCATTTTATTTTAGTGAACAAATGCTTTCGATATTAATCGCATCCAAAATAAAAGTTTTAGTTTATATAATATGTGTATATTTATTATGTATGTATATATGTGTGTTATGTCTATATGTTAAATGCATTTAGATATAAAATATAAATGTATATACACATAAATATTTTCAAAATAGATACTGTATGTGTGTGCATTTATGTAAATGCATAATAAATACACGCAGTTCACATACATATGTCATTTAAACTAAAACTTTTATTTTGGATGCGATTAATCGTGATTAAGCCCTTTACAGTACTATTTTTTTTTCCTTAGATAGCTATGAAAAATCGTAGGTAGTAGTTTTTACTTTTAGTTACTTACTCCCAAATGCTTTTGTTTATCAAAACACAAAAAAGTGCATTGTTTCTGGAGACAACAAAGTCCCGATTAAAGAGCCTCTTTTTAATTATCAAGTGTTCCTGAAGATCTCAGGTGTGTTTGAAAATCGTTGGAGCTGAACCTGGCTTAAAGGAATAGTTCACCCATCATTTACACATCCTCACGTAGTTCCAAACCTGTATGAATTTCTTTGTTCTGCCGAACGCAAAGGAAGACATTTTGAAGAAAGTTTGTAACCAAGCTGTTTTGCGTCACCATTGGCTTCCATAGTATTTTATTTCCTACTGTGGAAGTCAGTGGTGACCTCAAACACCCTGGCTATAAGCTTGATACCTTCCTTTGTGCTCGGCAGAAAAAATAAAGTCATTCATACAGATTAGCAACTGCTCGATGGTGAGTAAATGATGACATGATTTTTGGGTGAACTATTCCTTTAAGAGCCGGTCGCACTACGCTTTTTGTTTTGTTAGCTTTACTCGCAGGTAAATGCACGATACAATGAACTCAAGATCAGTGGGATGATTCATGAAACTAACTTTCAGTTTAAGTGAGTGAAACCAAACAAATCCGAGCTCGTTTAGAACGGCATCAGCGGGCTCACAAAGACAAAACATTACGTGACGACTCCAAACAAACCCACGTTTCCTAGCAACAGTTAAAAGTTGTGAATATCAAGTTCTGTCAACTTCGCCCTGCAATATTCATTAGAAAATTGGCATGATGTTGGCATGATCTCTTATCCGAAATAAAAGAATGGTCACTTTAAATCTGCGGGATTGCGGCACTGTATTGTGGCTTGCATATTTTTAATGTATGTTAAATTATGTTAAAAAAAACATTACAAACGTGCAGCATCAATAGAATTTCAGGTGCTTAAGGTCTATTGTGACCATAGCTTTAGTCCACCAATATTACAAGCATGCTCTCTTGATGATTTCTACAGTGTTGTTTGTGGTTTTAGGACTTTGTCCCATTTTCCTTGTACAGAAAGTAGACTCTTGTCTCCAAAGTCATTAAGAGGGAACATTCGTCAAATGACCCGGTCGGAGAGCGTCTGTCACGGTACAGGTGTACCTTTGAACAGTCTGATCTCTGGACTGGGCTAGGTCACTTAATGACCGTTTGTGCTGTTTGCACACACAATTTAACATGCTGTATTTGTTTGCAGATTAGTAGTAATGAGCTGGTGAATCAGTCTCAGGACTGATGATGATAAATCACCAGGTTTTCCTTTGTCTATCCACTGGACATGAAAGATTCATAAGTACGCTCAGGGCCACACATTTGCTCTTTAACTATGCATGATTGTTTCTTGATCAGCTCTGTTTTTCAGGGGTGCAATGATTTTTAGAGTAAATGTGAGCCACCTGTCAAGAACGTGTCCGAGTCATATTTTACTTCGAATTCGAAATAAATAAAAAGCTTTATTTTTTCTCGTAATAGAAGCATGTAATTTCTGCTATATAATATCTTATTTTAATATCTGTTTTAAACAGATTTCACAAACACTTCCCTATCTGCTGTGGGATGTACAAATGTAATAGATAGTCCCGCCCCTAAGCTAACATCATTGGTTGAACCTCTGGAGGTTTTAAATAAAATTTTACCGTGATAAATGTATCTTTCAAGTACCGCAGTTACTACATTTTTCTTGGGCACGGCGACTGATCTCATGTGAATATCCATCCAAAATAAAAACACTTTTTTGCATAATTTATGTGGGTGTACTAGGGGTGGCACGATTCACAGATGTATCGGTTCGGTAGGGAAAAAAACAACAAATACTATGCTCAGTTTCTTTTAATTTATTTTGAACAGACAGTAGTACATATAAAAAAATATATATGTATACATATGTGTGTGTGTGTGTATATATATATATATACATACATACATATAGATATATACATATAGTTACATTAGTAAAGTTAAGTGGGAGCTGTTGCATTTTGGTAAAAACAATGGCAAAACCTGCTTTTCGTTCTTCAGTCCTACATAAATGCATACGTCTTAGATCTATAGCCTTTGTTTTTGTGTTATTTACTGGTAAAATTCCATTTCCACATTGTGTGATACATGCCCTCTTTTCATTTCCCTCTATCTCTTTTTTTGTTCTCATTTTGTTCCCCTGAGTGTTATTGGCCTTAGGGATGTGGAGTATGTCTTGTGTTATTTCTTCATATATTTCTGTCAAATCTGGTGGCTGGCTTGCTCCATACGGCCTCCCGGCAGGACTGCTGGATCCATCTCGCTGTCATCTTCTTCCACATTTCCTCGTGTCTCCATGGCCACTAAATCCTGGATGGAATAACGAAATTCCAGGAACCGCATTTTTAGCAAGTTAGCGCATGGGTGCCCTACGCTAACAAACACTCTTGTGTAGTTGTTTTGCTTTCTGTGAGCGTGTGAACACACCAGCACTTTTAACCTTCTTGTTTATCATCTATCAACAGTATTTTGCAGGTCATCGCAGCTGGTGCTTTGCAAGTGTGACTTTCACAGCTAAAACGGGTTGTGTGTGTTAGTGTGTGTGTGTGTGATGATGATGCGCGCGCGTGTGTTTCCTTCAGCCTATTTTAATGTGTATAGGCATTTTGCAAACACTGTATGTTTTCCAACTATTTGAAATTAGTGTTGGGGAAGCTACTTTGAAACTAGTTCATCAAGATGAAACTACTAGTTAGTCTCTCTTTAAATAATCATGCTTTAAAATGAAACTGCTGATATTAATTACTCACCCTCACGTCATTCCAAACCTGTCAGGCCTATTTTTTAGATGAAATCCGAGTGCTTTCCAGCATGTTAAAGACCCAGAAAGCTATTGAGGGCATTGTTAAAATAGTCCATGTGACTTCAGCGATTCAACTTTAATGTTACGACGCTACAAGAATACTTTTTGTGCACAAAGAAAACAAACATACCGACTTTATTGAACAGTTTCTTCTCTTAACATTATGACTGAACCACTGATGTCACATGGACTGTTGTAGCAAAGTTTGTGAAATTTTGCTGGCAAACCGCTCAGAAGTCACATTTTATTCAAGAGCCTTTCCGTTCGTTCATTACCCATTGCGAAATCTGCTTGGGTAGATCTTCCTTTATTATTATTATTATTAATAAACTTCATGATACTGCTTCAGATTCACAATAAAAGATCATTTATATTTAGAGTCAATGTGGTTAATAACTTGGATTAATTCACAAGACGGTTGAGTCCAAGTAAAGATTTTTCAGTCCTTCACATTAATTGGCCGTTGGTTCCCAACCTTAGTAACATCAATACTTTTAGCCGATTGCTCCCCAACACTGATAATATGTAATTATCTGTATGAACATTTAACTGTATATCTATGTTCTATCTCTTTTAACACGTGAATTCATTGTTCCTCTAGGCATCGAGACGTCCAGCATTGATTTCGTGTTTTTCCAGAATATAATTGTTTTGTTGCGTTTGTGGTGACTGATTAATTTGTGCACTTTCGGCTCTTTCTGTGTCCATCTAACCAATAAACCCCCATCATTCTCTCCTCTGCCATCTTTTTACTTCTCCATCCATCTCTATGGACCCCCTCCCCCTTTCTGTGCACCCCTCCCTCTCTGCAGGACTTCTGGCAGGTATGGGGCGTGTGCCAAGCTGCATGGGACTGTGTGTGCCTGAATGCATCATTTAGTCTCTGTAGCGGCTCTACTGAAATTTCACTAGACCTCTTAATCCTTCTTTCTCTCTCTCTCTCACTCTCTCTCTTTCTTCTTCTCCTTGAGTTGTCAGAGAGGAAATCCACATAAGTTCCCAGATGTGGAGCTCTGGCCAAACAATGCATTAAAAGCCTCTACATTTCATTAAAAATCACTGGATGGGTAATAAAACTCGGCCAGCCCGGGCCAGATGAGCGGAAGAGCTTTAGCTCAGCAGAAAAGAGAGATTTGAATAGTATGACTACAGCAAAGGAGGAGTGAAGTTACTGACTGTGCATTTTCTAAAAGAGCAAAGTGGAGGGGCTGACTGGAGCAAATATCAGGCTGAATCAGATATCATACGACCAGATGGTAGTTGTAGTTGTACGTCCTGCATCCAAAAAAAAAAACCCAAACAAACATAACGTGTGTACATATAAGAAAGAGTTGTGACACTAAAGATTTCTGTGTTCCTTTTTTATCAAATATGTATAGATATATACATATACATATTTCGTCCTCGGGTTTATTTAATGCCTATAAAGTTTAAAAGAATTTATTTAAAAAGTCTTTACTCTCACTTTGTTGAATGCATTCTCGCAGAATAAAGATATAACATTTCTAATATTTCTTAACATTTCCGATATATACACTCAAAAGTTGAGGGTCATTAAGATTTAAAGGGATAGTTCACCCAAAAATGAAAATTTGATGCGCCACTTTCGGGATGTTGTGAATGAGCTGAGGAGAGTCGGAGATTGTGGTGTATAAGAGGTAAAAAATTAATGTTTTTTTGACTCTCAGAGCTTTGGAACGTTTGGTTGATATCGACTTCCATTATATTATATAAATTTGATACAACATAAAATTTTAATTTTTGGGTGAACTATCCCTTTAAATCTTAATGACCCCAAACTTTTGACCTTTTGAATGGGATATAGTGTTCTTATGCATTTTATAACAACTGCTTAAACTTTTTTTTTTTTTTTTTTAAGTTGATTTTTCCGTTTCGTAGACAGACCATTTAAATTTAACCCTTATAATGAAATATATAACAAGGCATACTTCTTGTACATGATGTTTATTTAGCTAGCTAGGTCTTGGTGAGAGTAAATACCGACATGTTTGCCCACGCTTACAGCTGTGTCCCATTTCTGTAGCTTTTATGGGACCAGACAGAGTTGTAAAATAAAGAAATGATCTTAAGTTGCTATACAGCGTGTGGGCATTCTGGTTAGTTGCCATGTTGTGTCAAATATGATATTATCGTCTTTTATCGGGTCCCTTCTTCAATGTACGTTTGAATGCTCCTCACAAATCGACATAGATATCTTTAAAAGTTTTCCTTAGCAAACACTTCTAATGACTGTTTCCAAACAGCTTTCTCAATCCTTGCCCTTTTCTGCCATTGTTAGGTTAAACAGGTAGTTCCGGCCCAAACTCGACGCCATTGATTGAGACAAAAGTTCACATGTCAAACCACCACAGTGTTTACACTCAAAACCTGAAATAGCTATTTTAACATCGACAAGACTTCACCTTTAATACTGCGTGTTATTAGAAAGAGGGCAGTGTTGACCTTTACTCAAAGATTAGGACACACCCAAACACAAATACTGCGTGTTCAGTCTCATCTAGACAGGAAAACATATACATGCGCACATATGCGCTCGGTATGCACCACACCCAAGTTTGTGCAGGACGTTCCTGGGACATCAAGGCAGTGATAAGCACTTTGAATTAATGTGAATTGATCTGGAAGATTCTGCTGACTCCCACCCATGTTAGCCACGCGCTTCAAGGTCTAAACGTGCGCACATGTGCAGTGGGGTCTGTTATAGAACAGTGTTGAGGGAGGCCAGCTGCCTTCTCTCCCTGCTGAATTATTGAGCGCAGAGGCTCTTCTTTGTGTGCCGTACAGAGATAGCGAGAGCGTGTGTCATGTGCATGCGTGTGCAAATGCTCATGTTTATGAATAATTCAGCACTGGGTATCGGAGCAGTGAGCCATAGGCCTTAGTCAGGGTAGCGCCATATTTGATTTCAAAGTTCAGTACTGTTCTGTTTCTGCCAGCAACTGTTCAGCTCGGAAAATTTTTTTTGTTGAAAGACGCCGTATCAAACAGTTTGAGTTTTGAAATGTAGGTGTGTTCAAAGTAATCGTGCGTTTTTCACGGCCTTGTTTTCCTCTTTGCGAAATTGAATGTGGCACTGAATATGCTATTAGACAACTGTAGAAAGTGAAGTTGTAAATAAAACGTAGAGTATTGATGTTTCGCAAGAAAATGCTAAATCAGTTCTTCAGTGTATTTCAATTTTTTTTTACTTCTGTATTTTGTCTAATGTAGATGTTACTTGACGTTTCTGACTCTGTAAACACCTTAACCTTAAGCCACAAAACCTTCAAATATTTCTTTTTAAGTAAAGACTGCTTGGAGTCCTTCATAAAATCAATAATTACATAACCAGTTCATGATAAAAAAGAAAGAAGAGACTTAAAAACAGTAGAGAAACAAATTACAGAAATAAAAGAACTGGTACTTAAGTAAAAAGTTATGTAAACTAAGCTTTTATATATATATATATATATATATATATATATATATATATATATAATAATAATTTTTTTTGAGCATTTGCACATGTATGTATTTGGCTACTTTTTTTATACTTTCATAAAGATTTCAGGAGAGGATAATATCCACTGTTTATTCTTATGAATAGACCAAATTACTTTACACCGTATTACTGTCAGCAATAACTCGTAAAATAAGATTGAAGGATTGGACTCAGTCAGTAAGCGCCCCCCAGAGGTAGACATTTTTTTTATGTCTCGCAGAACAGTTATCAAGTGAATCTCACAAAACCTGGAATTTCAGCGTTGTTTTTCATCTCAAAATCAAAAGAAACATAAGCTATATAAATATTTTTTTTCATGACCATTAAGATTTGACATTTTCATGACAACCTCCCCAAATTTTTATACGTTATGTGAAATCATTTCTTAATGTTATTTGTAGCAAATCGTGTTATGGTTGCGCATAACGGTATTATAAAAATATATATGCTGTATTACAGTATAGTATTACTAGAATGCAGTTACTTTGAGGATGGTTCTATTGAGGTATAAATTGTACTTTATTGTCATGAAAAATGTCGCGATGTGAAAAGTCTTAATAGTCCTTTGAAATGTGTTGTTTCTTTTCCTTTTGATGTTGGGATGAAATGCGACCGGCATCTGATCTCTGACAACTCAAAAAGACGAATGTTCCTGCTCTCTGTCTCTTTCTGTCTCTCTGATGGAAGCGGCGACTGTGCCTGTGCTTTAGGTCCGTGCATGCCCTGCTCTGAATGCCTGCGACTGACTGGCTGCAGGACAGGCTGCTAGTGGGATGGGGGTAGAGCTGGCGTTATTTAGCGCCCCCTGCCTGCGTTCGTTAAAACCACAGTTTGCCCTGGATCCTGAAGCACATTCTCCATTCCTTTAATCTCTGCTCACTGGGCTCATAACTGCATGAACACCAAGCACACAGCATGAATTGAGTAACGCTGGGTCAAAGGTTATGTTGTTTTGGACGGTCCTTCAAACCCTTGTAGGTACCGCTGTGTACTGTGACGCCAACGTGGTCGTGTGATGGGTGGTTGGTAAGGGGCGGAGCTGTGCTGATAGGGCTGCCAACATGGTAACCGGTCTGATGTCCTGTGACTGACCTTTCTGTGAATCAGACAGCAATGCATGTCTACACTCTGGATTCGGTTTACATTAGTCACAGTTAAAATGTACAATCTGTCCAAGATTCGCTTTCAGTTAGCCGTATGGCACAAAAGAACACAAAAAGGATCATTTTTAAAGAACGTTCACGGTGCTCTTTCCCATATTAACGACAAGCTGCCAAGCTCTATAATAGCACAAGAAAATCCTTAAAAAGGTAGTCCATATGTTTATCTTAAAGATATAATTGGATGAGTTATTGATTGATGGTTCCTATTGGGTATTGGTGGGTTGCAGAACAGGCCATTACGTCTAAATTATGTCCGCAAATGGGATGTATTACTGGAAAAAAAAAAAGATGTCATTCTGGTTTGGCGAGCAGTCTGATTTATAGTTGATAGGAATTAATATTGTGTGGTTTGTGTATAAACTGCAGCATGATAAATCATCTCATGAGCAATGATTGAATCAAACTCACTCAGAATTCAGATCATTTTTTTAAAATGATATCCCAATATTTGTTTATCGGTACGGAGGACGATACAGGATTTACTGTTTTTCATTTTAAATTCAATTAAAGACACTTAATGCACACTTGTGTTTATCTCCCGTTGCATTGCTAGAGATGCAAAGAATGGAATTTATTTAAAGACAAACAGATGTTTTTTTTTATTGCAGTAATAAACAAGAAAGAACAACACATGTATATAAAGTATCTTTCATTAATTGTATGGATTATTATATAACAAAAAAATATTAAAGAAATGCACAGAAAAAAATAAATGCAAAAATAAATGAAATAAAAAAGAGGCACACGAATAAAGATAAAATACATTAAAGAGCACAAATTCTAGATGTTTTTATTGCTTTTTTGTTAAATGTAGAAATTGTATTTACATACAATTGCAGTTCTGATTTGAAGATGTTAAAGTGGGGGTTTACATTTAATATATTAAATACATTTATGGGCATTAATCAAATTCTTGTCTTTAGTATAAAATCAAAAATAATATGTTTATAATATAATAATACAATTGGAAAAAAGCTACCAAAAAGTCTGTGAATGGCCTGTCACATAAAGTCATGTTCTGAACAATCAAATGCTTTGTAGCAGTCAAGAAAGAGAATAAAACTGTGAGTAGAGATAAGATATGAATAATCGAACAAATCAAAAACCAGACGTATGTTATTAGATATATGTCTCCGGGGCATATTGGTACCTGTCTATTATATTATTAAGAATAGGTTTTATCCTCTTTGCCAAAACTAAAGTGATAATTTTACAATCAGTATTCAGTAAAGAAATTGGACGCCAATTTTCAGTTAAATGGGGATCTCTGTTAGGCTTGGGTATTAAAGTTATTAGACCCTGACATAAAGAGGGAGGAATTTTTCAATGCTTTCTAAAAACATTTTATGTAAAAAAGGAACCATTTTTTGATTAAAGGCTTTATAAAGCTCTGCAGAAAGCCCATCGGTACCAGGGGATTTATTATTTTTTAGATTATTAATAGAGAAAACTATTTCTGAAAGACTAATAGGTGCATCACGTAGAATACAATATTCATCATTAATTAACTTTTTTTTATGACTTTTATGAATTATAAAAAAAAAGCAAATTTTAGAGGAGTATAAAATCTGGCACTATGTATTATAGAAGTGTGACCAGGAGCTTTTATAGAATTGATAGATCATCAATATCAGTTCATTTCTGCACATTTGGACGGACTGCTTTCAAACCAATTGCAAATCATATCAAGTTTAGAAAAGCACTTTCACGCCAAGCTCTGATGTCAAATGGACTTGAGTCCACACCAAAAGCCTGAAAGCGGAAATCATTGGAAAGCTTACCAGCATCATTTAATCCTAATCCGGACCCAGTCTCCCGGTTTCCCTCATTCGAAGAAAGACTGAATTTTGTCTTGGGCTTAGCTTTGGACAGTGCTGCAGCAGCAGCATTGTTTGTGAGGTGTGGGTTCACCCAGATCTGAGTCTGGAGTGAGATCTGAGACTTTACAAACACATCCATCTCTCTGTTATCTAAGCTCTGGAACTAAAGGAGCAGAAGCACTGATAAATTGTAACAACTTTGTTAAACTAAAGTGCTGCAGAACAGCTGACATCACACACAATACGATGTCTGGGCCTAACACAAAGCAATAAGGGATGTTGGTGCCATATCTCTGTTCAGGCAGTTGGCAGCGTAAAGCTTCCTGTGTTTTGGGAAACCAGCACCTGTGAAGTGTTTCCAAATGTCCCACAGAGACACAGAGCGATCTTATTTCCAGTGCCGCTTGCATACGGCAAACTAAAATATCAGAAGGGGAACAAGAATAAAGCAAGTTGAATATAAGAACCAAGAAAAAAAAACAATAGTGGCATTCCTGCAGCCATATTGAAATTCTAATGTCTCTAGAACCTAACCATATATGGCCTTAAATATTAAGATGTCAAAAGGAAAGCTTGTAAAGACCCAATATCTAAAAGGGAGTTAAGACATCTTTAATACTCTTTGAGTTAAAGGCATGCAAACTTTGGAGAAAAAACTTGAAAAGGGCGCTTTCTCCATTTTTTTACATTTTCACCATTGACATATAATGCAACAAAGATTGCTAAAGTCATCATATATTTACTAACAGACCTACCAATGTTTGTGTAATTTCATTGTAATACTGCCATCTTTCTGAAATCAGTTCTAACCCACTGTAATTAGACTCTTAATCTAATTGCCGTTTTCACCCACCTGTACAAAATAATTGATTACTGAGTAAGTATTCATCCATGATATTTAATATTTGGTGCATCATCACTATACCTGTTTACCTTTCTTCAGAAAAAAATATTAGCAAAATCAAAAATTTGAGCCAGAGAAATTTCAAAAATTTGGTTGATTTGGCATGGAATGACCCAATAAAAATGAGCCTGCATAAACGCCAGCTTGTTGTTTAAAAATAGAGCCAGCAGTATTTCCAGCTACTCCACTTCATGGATTACTGATGTGCCTTTTATGTAACCAGTGGTAATTTAAAGGTGTTTATAAGGCCGACCAACACTTTTTTTGAAAACGTTTGGCTAGATTGTGTTCGAAATGACGTCGCAGAAATTTGTTCTTCTAATCTGTATGAAGTTTATCTGATCCATACGCCTCAATCAGTTCAACTGCACTCCATCTAGCAAGAACATGTCTTGAGCTCATCCACCTAAGAAAAAAAAACAGATGTACAAGAAGAACCAGAACTGGAAATCGTCCAAGATTTCTTTGAACATTTGGAGAGCTCCTAATATGAGTGTTCTCAAGGCTTTCCGTAGACCCGCTTGCTAGCGATTGAGCAGAGAACAGAAAAGAGTTTGTCAGTTCTTGCTCTCTCTAACCTCTCCACATAAACAGTGACACTGAAGATTAATCAGGTTGTCTTCTCAAGAACGGAGCCGCAAGTCAGATGCTTGTAACCTTTCAAATGAAAGTTAAATATGGAGGAGTGTCTGATCTGTCAGGTTTGACTGTGCAGAAGAGCACAGACTTAGACATTTAGTCTTTGCCCACTTTGTCCAAGAAATACTCACACTGAGGCATTTGGAATTACAAAGTTACATGAAGTCATTCGTTTTCAAAATGACAGAGCAATCAGAAGAAGCGTAGGAACTGTAACATCATGCTATAGCTCCTCATTTTAGCTTTTTAAGCTGTCCTTTTGGAAAATTGAGTGTTTTCACAGTAGCCTTTTTGGTGTGGCCTCAAGTTTCTCTTGAAAGTGAGGATCTGGGATGTGCTGTATATAAATTCCCTAATAATTTTAATCACAATTTATGATGACAAAGCATGTTGCGCAAACAAAAAGTTTTGTTTAGCATCTTATATTTAGAAATTTGTCCATTTACAATAGTTGTGAAAAATTGTACAAACAGAACATTTCTCCACATAAACAAAAGACAACATATAAAAACTGTCCTCATATGTGGTTTAGACTGTCCTACCGCAAACATTTTTTCATTTCATTGTTGGTGCAAATGCAATTTGTAATAGTGCGTTTATGTTGTGGATGTAGCTGATTATTATCATAAGATGCATTCGAGTCATCTAATTAGCAAAGTGGGTCAGTTTAGCCAGCGTGTTGTTGTTGGATCAGACGAATCACCATCTACAAATATTATTTCATTGTTAATGTATCATTTTTCATGACATATTTTCATCAGCAGTATGTTTTAATTAAAAATGTTTAATTAACCTGAAGTAGCTCCTTTTTGTTATTGCCGAAGAAGAAAAAAATGCTCCATCGACCAACTTTGTTCAGCAATTAGAGTAACAGCAAATGCCGCTTGTCTCAGCACAAGTGATGCGCTTTTCATTCTGTAAACAGACTAAATTGTTTAAAATGTGGGGCAAAAACAGTAGTGAATTTCTTCTTGCGTGTGTACCTGGTATTCCCTACATTATACAAATATTCCTTCAAGTACCGTTACCAGTAAATTTTGACCTTGTTGGGACATTTTCGTTTTTTCCCATAAGGAAGCTTATATGAATGAAGTGTTTTGAATATAATAGCACAAAGTTTTGTGTGAGGGGTAGTTTTGGGGGTATACTGACAGTATATTCAGTTAGTCTAAAAAATATGTCTGTGGAATGTAGCCGTGAAACATAGAAACCTGTGTGTGTGTGTGTGTTATCTAGTATTTCTTATAATAAATAGCAAAATATTCTATTTCAATCCTTTCTAGTTATGGGTTTAGTTTGAGCGTAGTGCTTCCTTGTAGTGACCTTTAGATAACAGATATCTGGGGGGAGGACTTTTTTACAGCTTTAAAATATGAAACGGCGGTTCCATCAAAATCTGCACTGATGGCACACACTAGAGAGCTCATCAAATCGAACACCGAGCTGCCTACGACTTTAAATGTATTCTAGCAGTGATAGGGGTTTCATATTAAAAAAATATCATAAAAGTGAGAAAAAAAAAAGCTGCAGGGCACAGAAAGGTTTTACGCATTTTTATACTAATGCCAAGAATTCAAAACAGGTTATAAGCAGCCTTAAAACTTTTCAGGCCCCAACAAGAGTCTTCAGTTTCTCTGGCTGGAGCTTGAGCAGCTTGTTAGAAGATTACTCACTTAATACATAAAGCTGACTGCATAAAAGCTTTTCACAGCACTTTCTTTCTTGCTTTCTTTTATCTTTTTTTGCCACACCATCCACATCCTTTATCAATTTCCTCAGCAGAGACTTTCCAGGAAGGTTCGATTCACAGGCTCGCTTAGTTCTTCATGCTAAGGACTTAAGCATAGTTTCAGGAGATGATACAAATGCTAGTGAAATCTGACTGGCGTTGCATCAATTTACATTCAGACTCTGAATACCGCATTAAGTTGGCGTTACTGATATTGTAGAAAGACTTGTTATAGATACAATTTCTTGTCGACTTGGTACTAAAGCGTTCAACATCCCTGCCGCTAGGTAAGACTTAGGTCTCTTGGGTGTCTCTGAAGGTGACAGCAGGGAAGCAGTGAGCTTGGAGTTTATTAGACCCTCTTCAAACGCACGCACACACATTTGCTTTGGTCAGCTTCTACCGCAGCACCTGCAGCACAAACCTATTCCCACTCTGTCCAGTTTCTGAGCCAGTACAAAAATAACCTGTGTTCACCTCGTCCCCATTTCACACTCTTGGCCCTCATTGTGTTTGAATTCAGAGATACCTGCTTAAAAGCAATAACGTATGCTAGATTTGACATGAAATGAAGACATGACGGTTGCTCTTGTGGATCAGTCCCCTATATTTTTATATAGTGCTCAGTTTGAGGGAAAGCTGTTTGTAAGTGTTGTCTGAAACCTAGGGATGTGAATCATCAATCGATTTGATTCCGATCATCATGTCAGTGATCCGATTCGATATCTTGATGCATCACACTAATATCAAATTTATCTTGTGCAATTGTATTGAATTATGCAAGCTGGCTACTGTTTAAAATAATTACAAATGAATCTAAATCAAACCAGTTGTTTAGGATTTAACCAAATAAATAGGTTAGAATCCATTGGTAACACTATTTATTTATTTGGATAGTTCACTTTAGACATTCTATTAATAGTAACTAACTTGGCAACCACGTCAACTAGCAGTCATTAGCTTACTAGTAGACATTCTGCCTTTACTTGGATGGGTCCACAACAGACAACAAACTGACCGATCAGAAACTTTGCAAGTATATACTTACCTAAACCTACCCTAGCCGTCTACTCTCTACTCATGTAGTTGCAAATTAATGAGAATCAGTTGACATTACAAAGTTACCTATAGTTAGCAGAATGTTTAAAATGGATTATCAAAATAAAGTGTAACCAATAAATTCCGAACCTTTATTGCCTGCACTATATTTGTTTTTTCCAAAATGTGCCCAGATCTCGGATTTAAAAATAGTGGGTGCATTTTTTTAATACCTGCGTGACAAGCATGTATGGAAATTACGTCAGAAATTACTAATCCGATTATGTGATATCACTTTATTTTTATTAAGATAAAGTGTGTATTATTTATTTGGTCATGTGGTTTCCACATTAAAATGTGTTGAAATGGTTTTATTGTGGTGAGTTACATGAAACTAGCTTGCCTGGATTAAAGGTCAGTCATTATAATAAAACATGTGACTAAAATTTTGCAGAAGGATGAGACTTGTGATTCAGGAACGAGTATTTCATAGAAATGCAATAATTAAGGTTAGAGATTTGTTTAGAACCCATGTAAATAGCAGTAGCGATGCTAACATTAGCAGACATTGCTACTAAAAGTTGCAGCAGGAAATCCCGTTTTCTAATTTTGACCTAAAGTCAATATGAAAGCATGTATCGTGTGATATCAGCTTGTATCATGTCGTCACAGAGGGAGTGTGTGTTTGTTGGGAAGTACTTTATGTGTGGGATGTTGCATAAATGTATGTTTGTGAGTTAGCATGAAGTGAAAAGGGCTGGATTTGGGTGTTTGCAATGGTGTGTTTATACACTTATGGTGTGTGGTGGGCCTGAGTGTCTACTCAATGGTCAGGTCGTTTTAACCCGTTTTTTCTTCCCTTTTACTCACTGATGGGATCCACCCCAGACAGAGGTAACATGATACATCGACAGAAGCTGAGCTCTAGCATGCTATTTGTGTGTGTATATGTTTGTTCTTCCACACTTGAAGATTCTGATTCTTTCTATGTCTTTCTATGCCAAAAACAGGTAGAAAACTGTGTTCACACCACTGTGGAGTCACCTTCGTTCATGCTCATAAAATGTGAACCAGTTTACTTCAGAAATGTCAAACACAGTTCGATTTTGCGATTTGTGAAGTCAATGATTGTAGCATTCACTATGTTGTTCAATAGTGACATCTCAAAACGTAGTAAGATGCCTACTTAGAACCCTCATGTGATGCTATAAACCCATCTATGATGTCCAGAAGTGCTTCTTAGGATAAAAAAACCCCACTTTATTTAAACATTTGGCAACACGTTTGATGCTAAGAAGTGTTGTTTAGGTAAGTTTTCACTGTCAGAACATGCTCAATGTTTTCTAGGTAGGCTGTTCACTTTCTTTTGAAACATACGCGCTGGTCAATAAGTGACACTTGACGTAAAACGTCAACGTTTTATTTTTGCTTGTGTCTTGTACGACTCTGCATCACTCGCATGATTCTACTGTGCTGTGTCAGTGTTAGCATGCTAGTTATCTCTACTGCTGTGTTCAGACTGTGGAGCTCAGCTCTTAAACAGGACTCAGACGCTCCATGTGGTGTTCAGCAGAAGCGTTGGTGACTCTCTCTCCTCTCTTTCTCTGTCGGCGCCTGTAGAAGATCTCTCAGGACAGAGAGAAGTTTGCAGACGAGGACAGCATTTTCTACACACTAGGGGAGTGTGGACTCATCTCTTTCTCTGACTACATCTTCCTCACAACCGTCCTTTCCAGTAAGTGCATTGAGTGTATTTCTTTTAAAACTCTTTGTTTTGCTAGCTGTTATGACCGTGTTGTTGGACCTAATACTGACACCTACTGGTGTGGATGAATCGTGTGTTTATCATCTGGTAGTTTATTCTGCAACTAGAAGTTTATACAATAAGAGGTTTATGAAGATAAAGAAGATGATACACTTCTTTAACATAGACAGTCACCAAAAGTGAGTCGTTCCAAAACTTCAGAAGTGTATGTTTGGATGACTTTTGTTTTTTATGAAAATGTTCTGAAATGTTCCAGAAAGCACCGGAATATTCTAGAATGTTTGTTTTAAAAAAACATGCATGATTAGTAGTAAAACATTACTAAACCAATGTCTCATAATTATACAAGTTCTAAAATTCCTAAATATTTACCAAAATATGGATGCTTCTTGAAAATTACAAAAATAATTAGCAACAAGCATAAAAAATGTAAGTAAAACAATTTTTTGTCACGTTGTGTAATATTTTTTAAACTGTTAAGAAATGCAAAAATAGCTTCTTTGTGTTAGTATAAACAAATGCTGTCATATCTTTGGGTTGCAAACTCTGTTTTCTTCCTTCGCAGCTCCTCAGAGGAATTTTGAAATCGCCTTCAAGATGTTTGACTTGAACGGAGACGGAGAAGTCGACCTTGAGGAGTTTGAACAAGTAAGTGAACGCAAAGACCTTTAAAGGTACAGATGAACACATTTCATTAGTACACTGTCATAAAAAAAATTGCTAAATTGTTCCTTGAGGAGTAAAACAGCTTGTGTCTAATGCAGTATCCTCAAGGGACATCTTTGTACCTTACTCCTAAAAGGTTCTTAGTAGTACCTTGAGGGCACATATTGCTATTCTAAAGTACTAATACTATTGAAGGGTAGATGAAGGGTATGGAGTTGTCCCTTTTATTGTGAACTACCCCGATGACAAGCTGTTGCTTAGTATAGCCCAAGGTGTTTTTTTGTATTTTGGTTACTCGTGTTTTCAGCTGTTTATTTAGTTTATATTTGACCCTTGGGCTACATATGCCTTTTATTTGCAGTCACTGTGAGTCATTCACCTGGTAGAATCAAGTCTTTATCTTTCCTAAAGCATTCTGGAAAAATGTTGTGCCTGTTGGTAAACACATAGCATGTGCTCATGTAAATATAAAAGCCACATCAAAGGGAATATATTTAATGCTCTACATCTGTGACGGGTCAATAGGGCAACATTCAAACCACGACTGATGAAAAAGGGTATCAAATTCAAGTCAATATGTTATCAAATTAATAGTTCATAGAATTTTGTGCAGATAGATGACTGTTTGATATAATTTTTTGATACATAAAATTTTTTATTTAAATAATTGCACTTTTATTGACCTAAATGCATTTTATTGGTATAAAAATGCTTAATTTTGAGCATCATTCCTTTTGCAGCAGTATTTATGCATATTTATGCAGTCATTTATTGATTTATTGTTAGCTATCTTTAGTTGCTTTTGTCGCAGAACAGCACATACTGCTAAACAACACACTGCCCTTATTCCCAGAGAACCTCAGTAGATAAAGACGCTTGATGTCCCTTACAGTGTCCTAGTTCCTTCTAAACCTCCACCGCTCTCTGGACACCTGAACATTTACACCTTCAGCCTGGAAAGAGTTCTTGAATTCCTCCCAGAGCTCTCGTCTTCCTCACTGTTCAGCTTAAGTTCAGTGTTCATCAGTGATTGATAAATAATATGTTTAGAAATGAAAGAATGAGGCTTCCAAAGAATAGAAGATATTTTCTCCGTCGTCCTCCTCTTAACCCTCATTCTTCTTCCTCTATTCTCATGGAGCATGGGGAGGCTCCTCGATCAGTACAGTAAGAAGCACAGAGAGCTTCTTCTTGTCCTTATCCACATGTTCCTCCTCCTTCTTGTCCTTCCAAACCACCTTCTTCTCCCTCTTTCTGAATTTCTCCTTCCATATCCTCTTCCTCCTCCTACTTCCATTCTTCCTTCCAAGATTATTCCTTATCCTTTTTCTCCTTTTTGTTCTTCTTTTCTCCTCATCCTCAGCATCATTCATCACCTTATTCTTCCTATTCCTTCTCCTCGTTCTTCCCCATTCTTCTCCTCCTTTTCTACTTTTACTCCTCTTTCTCTCCTAATTATGCTCCTCCACTTTCTCTCCATCCTCTATCTTTTTAACCACTTCTCCCTTTTTTCTCCTCCTCCTAATTATGTTGCCCTGCTTTCTCTTTTTCCCCTATCTTCTTAACCTCCTCCCTATTTATGATTATACTTCTTTTCTTCTTATCCTTTCTCTTCACCTTCTTTCCTCCTTTACCTCCTTCTACTGCTCTTCCTCCTCCTCCACTTCTTCCCTTGTTCTTCTTCTTCTGATTCTTCTCATCCTTCTTCTTATCATTCTCTTCCTCCTCCTCGTTCCCCCTGTTCTCTCTGCTGATGTTCGGTGTAGAGTGTGTTTTGGTGTGATCTGTCAGTCTTCCAGATGGATACTGTGCCTCATGTTAAAGGAAATTCCACCTTTCTTGAGTTATTTACACTAGTTATTATTTATGTTTTTCCAGGTTCAGAGTATTATTCGTTCTCAGACCAGTATGGGCATGAGACACAGAGATCGCTCCACCACAGGAAACACGCTGAAAACAGGAGGCTGCAGTTCAGCCCTCACCACCTACTTTTTTGGGGCCGACCTGAAGGGCAAGCTCACCATCGGCAGTTTTTTGGAGTTTCAGAGGAAATTACAGCATGATGTGCTAAAGCTTGAGGTACGGTACAAAAGTCTGGGAAGATGGAGATGTGTAGATTACTGGAAACTGGAAATAAATTGAGGTTGAAAGTTGTTAGCCAGTGTCACCAATGAATCGCAGACTCATGCATAATTTACTACAACAGCCTCCCTTCCAGGACAGAACTCAATATTTTGTGTGGAATAAAGAGGCTTTAATCCTAATATAGTGTTATGGAAAGAAAGAGAACAATATTCACAAGATACCCAATGATGATCTAAAAAAGGGTCTACATAAGAAGTGTTAATTTCCCCTTGTGTCAGTTACAAAAATTACCCACAGGTCTGATAGTGGGTAATTAACAAACACACGAACATGCACAGATACACACACACACTTACACATATACCAGTTATAGCAGAAGAGACCTAAAAGAATAAAAACTATTTCACCATGTCTCAATACACTTTCCTAAAAGCTGAAAAAACTATGCAGAGGGACATTATATTTAAAATCATACTCACTTTACAGCATTTTATCAGAAGTGCCTAAAACTGTCACTTTGCATGCAGTCCATATACATGCATACATGTGTGTGTGTGTGTTTATGTGTCAAAAGTCTTAAAAACATGAAAGGAAATGTTTGGAAATCTTCTAATCTTTCCTACTGGCAAAAGGTAGTAACAACTGACTTAGAACCATTTTTTATAGCACTATAAATCAATCACTTTCGTTTATATAGCGCTTTCATTTTATTTTATAAAACAGGTGGTATCAAAGCACTGAACAGTATCAAATTAGAGAATACAGTGAAATTAATGTATAATGAAGAGATCAAACACTTCATTTTTATTAAATGCAGAGACGGTCTCTGTAATCAAAACGATGATGATTGCTAGAAATTGTCCCCTCCACTGCGGTACATCTCCAGAATTTTTTAGTATGTAAAAAGATATGAAATAAAAAGGAAAAAAGCCATTGGCAGCAGTGTGGTGTGAGTGACACCGGATGTAATGTAACCTCCTCAGGGTCTGGCATAGTGTCAGTGCTTCGGGCAGACCCTGTCACAGACGCCTGTAGATCTCTGTCTCTCTTTATCTGCTCTTGGAGATGTGCTGAGGCTGAGGTTCTCTGTTTTGTCAAATATTCCTCAGTCTCAACCACCTTCTATCTGTTAACAACTCCTACCCGCAGGACACTCTCATCTCAGTGAACTAAGCATCTATACCTGAGGTTACAGCAGAGATGTGCTTTTACTGTCTCACTCAAATTGCTGTTTCAATCATAATTTGAGCCCCTAATTGTGATGTTATTGTTTGAATTTCAGATTTAATTTTCAAGTTAAAAGACCTCCAGACCTGTGGTTGTTTGCTTTTTGCATAACTTGGTTAAACTGTGAGGTGGTCAAACAAGTTCTTAACATAGTGACTGTGTTTATGCAAATGGGCCTTGATGTCTAGATTAATGCATCATCAAAAAAGTAGATCATGTTTTTGCTTAGGAATTACTTATGAGCTTACTTATGCAACCATCTCATCTATACAACCTATACTGAACCCACCACTTTTCTAGAGTGACATCTATGCAAATCTGTAAATAAGCTCACTATGAAAGTGTATGAGAAAATGACACAGATTGAAGTTCATAAGTTTTCCACCCTGGCATTCAATGGCAGTTTATGTTTCAAACCTGACGCATTCACAATGGTTGAGTAGATAATGGCTGAATTTTCATTTTAAATTAATCTAATGGTCAAACCATAATGCATTCCAACCAGAGAGAGCCGTTCGACTTTGCTGTCAGATACTTTAAATCCTCTCATCCTTTATGACCTGGCACAGCTGTGCCCACGCTAAAGTATTCAGCTGAACATGAATTGTAAATGATATTGACCAGCTGAGCACAAGATTCACTTCTGAATCCATTATTCAGCAATCTCTCTCTCTCTCTCTCTCTGTAGTTTGAGAGGAATGATCCAATGGATGGCAGGATCACAGAGAAGCAGTTTGGGGGAATGCTGCTGGCCTACAGTGGCGTTCAGTCTCGCAAACTCAAACAGATGCAGAAGAACCTCAAAAGGATGTTCAAGGATGCTCAGGTCTGCCATTTCACTGTTAGAACACATTGAGACCTCACTCCAACTTTTAATGTGACCGAGTTATTTTTCTGTCTACACTGTTGAAATTCTAGTCAATTGGAAATGAAAAACAAATAAGTAACTGTTGACATGGTGCACAAGAAACCAACACGTTCTCACTCCCAGCTTGTCATATATTGAAGTTTGGTCAGGACCACTTGGCGTTACTTTTTCATGTACAGGGTACTGCTTTACCATCATTTTTCAACATGCAAGTCCTCCATTTCTATAAAAAGCCTTATTTCAGCTTTGGTTGTGAAATACCATTGGCCTGTGTGCGTCTCGTGACCAATTGTGTCATGCTAGACGGTGGGAGACGTTTTTTAAATTGAGCGCGTTAATGGTGCAAATAAAACTTTTGCTCTTTTTATAATGACATAGTATGGCTTCCAAAGACTTGGTGTGCAACACAACTTGATCATAATGCTTAATAGTGCTTGATTATGGTCAGTTTTTGCAGTAATTACCTGGGACTGCACTTTTATTCGTCTGTTATGTGTTTTCTGTTGTCCAGAAGTGGGTAGGTTTAGAGCTGGCGTTAGATGCTCCAATGAAAGTATAAATGTATATAAAATTATTTGTGCTAAAGCGGTACCTTAAGAGCCAAAAAGAATCACCAAGTGATCCTGAGCAGCTTCAATATGTGAGGAGTTGTGAGTGAAAACATGTTGAAGAAACATATTTTATCATTATCCATATTCAATAATTGTACTGCTTAGTATTTTTATGGGTATTTTAGGGTTTTTTAGGATTCTTAGATGAAAGTTTAAGCCAGCAGCATTTGAAACTGATTTTTAATAACAATGCAATGTCTTTACTGTCACTTTTTGATCAGTTCAATGCATCCTAGCTGAAAAAATGTCTTTCAGAAACAATTCACTAAAAACTTTATCACTTAAACACAATTTTTTTTGTTCATTCCTCCAATTAAAAGCACCACCACTCTATCCAAACCCATTCAGACAGATTTGTTTAGGCATTGCACTTGTTTTAACACAAGTATACTTAAAAATAGCTTGTCTAATTAAAGTAACATTTAAAATCATGCTTCGAGCCCCCCAACCCCTTAAAAGCTGAAAGAAGATATGATTCGTCATAATATGACATTAATATACAGCAGGGGTCAGTAAACTTTTTGACCTGACATAGCATTTTAAATTTTTCGTTAATCTTTTACGCCACAGTGTTCATTTAGATGATCAGAGAGGTGAAATGAATCAGCAGTGGGTCAACTGGATAATTTGATAAGTAACAAATTATAGGCCGATTTTTATCTTGAACAAGAATACATCAGGATTCAGAGTTTTAATGGCTCATTATACTCTCTGAAATGTGAAACACAAGAGCCCTCGGCACACTGGAGTGCTCAATAGCGTCTCTCATTCTCTTATTAAGAGGATATTAAAACTATATTTACAGGCTCTATGCAATGCTTTACGCATGCTGTGCAAACACAGCATGTTTTTCTCAGCTAAATTTGAGAGCAAATGTCATCTCGCATTCATTTCACTCTCTCGACTGTCTTTACTAACTGAGCTGAATGACCAGATGTGTTATAAAAGAGTTGAACTAAATGAATTGGTTTAGTGATGAGGGTAATTTCTATCTCTCTCTCTCTCACACACACACACACACACAGGGCATCACGTTTGAAGAAGTGGAGAACTTCTTTACCTTCCTCAAGAATGTTAATGATGTGGACACCGCGCTGAGTTTCTATCACATGGCAGGCGCCTCGATAGATAAAGGTACAAATTCATGAGCCCTCAAGCTGATTCCCTGTAAACATTTAGTCTAGAAGCAGACTGAAGTTACTTCAGAGGGTCAGTGGGCAGTTCGTGGGCATGTTGTCTGACTCAAGAGTCTGCTACAAGACTAACTTGGCAATGCAAGAATTCCCAGCCGTCATCTCCACGTTGCATCACCTCTTCCCGTTCTCCTCCCTCTCGCTCACTCAGCCAGATGCAGCTGGCGCTCTTCCCAGCAGTACTTTCACAATCATCTCTCCTGCTGGCTCTTCACATGCACACGGTCCTCTCTCTCTCTGTTACCTGGACACCTTCAAGCAATGCAGAAGGTCTCTAAAGCGTCATTAGATGTCCCGCTCGTTTAAATAAAATCACTTTTCCAGTCCTTCAACCTGTATTACATTTCTGTGCAGGGTTACAGCCTTTAAAGTTTGTGTGCAAAGACAACTTACTGCGTTTTTGAAGACGGTATTATGGGTAATGGAGTGCATTAATGCCCACCCACTTTTTCAGCAGTGCTCGTTCCAGAATTATTTTTCAAGAGAGATTTTTAAAAGGTTTCTGCTTAAGAATTATAAGCCATGAATAAAACCAGCAGACTACGAGGAGTATAACAGTAAAAACTAGCCATCCTGAAATATACAGGTGCTGGTCATTTAATTAGAATCTGTGATTTTGATGAGCAAAAATGTATTTGTGAAAAAGTCGGTGGAGCTAAAGATCTCTTATGGTTCACTTAAGTAATGTGTTTTGTTTTTTGTTTTTATTTTATTTTATACCACAAAGCATAAACAATCCACACATAATAAAGGACATAGGATCAAATAGCAGCATCAGAGCTCACAACAGCACTGTTTATTAGTTATTGTTTCCCTATGGATTTTTTTTTACCTCCGGAACCTTACTGCTGTGGTCTATTGCCTGCTGGTTGAAAATTAAACTTAATGAGCTCATTTCAATTTTGATGCCGGCTGCAAGTATCAAAAAAGTTGGCACAAAGGGCTGAAAAAGTAGCACATGTTTTAAAAGATTCAGCTGGGAGAACATCTAGCGATCAATTAAGTTAACTGACATCAGGTCTGTAACATGATTAGCTATAAAAAAGATGTCTTAGAAAGGCAGAGGCGTGGAATACTTGAAAAACATTTCAAATTGGTATGGTTTCTGATGGTATGGAGGTGAATAAGTGCATGTTTTAAAAGGCACTATGAATGCTGAAAGGAATATAAAGGTTTTAGGGCAACTTTAGGGCTCCCCTCCGGATGACGTCTATTTCAGGGAAGTCGTTGTGTATTTCAGCAGGACAATGCAAAACCACGTACTGCAGCTATTACTGGCATGTAATAGAAGAGTCCTGTGCTGAATTGGCCCAATGGGACTAAATGCGAACAACTAAACGTGGCCCCTGGCCTCTAAATATGGTTTAGTAACCCGTTTCAGAATGAGGTCATTCCAAAAGCTGCACAAACAGATCAAGTTATCAATGTAAGCGTAAAGGTGCGCATTTAGAAACCATTATTTGTCAGAGACATCTGGTACTGCGTCGGCGCCACTCGTGACGCTACATCAGGGCTGCCCTCCGCACTTCCGTACACTTCCACATAGACCTTATCTCACGATTGATGATAACTCTCTCATTTCTCTCTCCGTTTCCCTGATCTCTAGCCCGTAACACCCAGAAACTCGAAACCACTGATCCACATGAAGACAAAAGAGGCTTTTTATCAGCTTGTCATCTTCGGAATCGCTTTCTTTCCCGTTTGTATTCGGATCTCAAGGCTGTGTCTGAAAGGCCGGCCTCTGTCAGACTGACTGTGATGGATGCTTTTTGGCTCGTCTGGTTTCTCCCTCACCCTTTCTGTTCCTGTAACCTCTAAAGACCTTCTCTCATGTTTTCAAAAGGCACTTTTCTCACTCCTTGGATAAGAGATGTGAAGAACGTTATATGTATTCATAATTACAAACAGAATTGTTCACAATAATAGGTCGTCTCGTGTTTGTCATTGATGATAATTGAAGGTATTGTACAAGATTATTTTGTTTAGACGATAACACTGAGTTTGGTTTTCTTACACCTAGCATTTTGAAGCGTCTTGTAGATGTTGGCACGGTTCTTCTGGATTCAGTCCGTCTCAGTTTCTGGATGATGATCAGATTAGATCTCTGCGTGGAGCAAACAAAAGTCTCACTGGATTATTCATATTAATAGCAATATTAATGTTTGGAAATGTAAACCGATATTTCCTACAGCAAAAGAAACCTTTTTTATAAAGTGGAAATACTAACTTTTGAATAATTTTGGCCTCCGCTTTATTGTTAATTTAAATTAGATCCTATTTTATCTTTTATTTTCATTTTAGAAAGTAATTTTATCTTTACATATATTTCTGTTTAGTTTATTTTTTCAGTTTTGGTCATTTTTAGTACTTGTCAACATAGCATTTCTAAAATATTTTTATATATATATAAAAATAACAATATATTGTTTTAAGGTAATAACAGCAACACTAGATTTTATTATTTTAAATAATTGTTTATTTATAGATTATCCTTTACGTTAAAAAAATGGCCATTTTCCAATTCTTTTTGTTAAATGATGCATATTATGCTGCTCTAACATTACTGCAAAAGCAAGTGATTCCAGGCAGAATGTTGCGATATTTTGGACTCTCTTAGGATTGCGTATGATACCTTGCTTACGGAGGCAGCTCAGGTTTTGGAATACAGCTAAAACGTCCCACTTCCTGACGGATATTGTTGAAATAGATGTCACGAGCAATCAGTCCTGTCTGTGTAAGAGCGCAAGACTCTGTGAACAGCGTGATAAAAAAGGGTCAGAGGAGCAGCCCAGGCTTGTTTAAGAACCCCTTTCTGTCAATCATTTTGCAAATTCACTTACATGGAGGGTGGAGTTTGGAAAGGAAGGAAGTATGATTGAGTTAGGATATAACTGTAAGATTTTTAAAAAATGTAATATGTAGAAAAAATAACTGCATTTAGCATATTTATTCATTTTTTTGACAATGTTTACCAATGTGATGTTGGTAAATGACATTGGCCAGACGATGTTATATGGACATGACTAGTTTACTGAGGACGCACCACCTCCTAGACCTCATCTGTAGCTTGCAGTCGGTTCTCCCTCCTCTTCCGTTTCTGTCTATCGCTTTCTTGTCTTATCTGTGAGATAGGGATCTCAGCAGGGAACGGATCCAGCTGAGACACGGTGTTGGTGGAGCTCCTCTGTATTCATCACTCTGCTCTCTCCACAGCCACCATGAAGCAGGTAGCCCGCACCGTGGCCAAGGTGGAGCTGTCTGACCATGTGTGTGACGTGGTGTTTGCGCTCTTCGACTGTGACGGTGAGTGTGTGTGTGTGCGCGCACATAATGATGGATTATTAAGTGCTAGTGCTAATATAGCAGATCATAGCATTGTATAACAACAGGATTAGACTTTAAGTATAACATCACATCAGATTATATCAGTAATCATATCACTAAATATCAAAGGCACTATGTGAATGTTTTTTAATTTTGCCACCTGTTTTTGCCACTGATTTTGTGTTGTATTTAATTTATTAAAATTTTTTTTTTATTATTAATGATAGTGGTCCACATTTTCACTATACCGGTCTGTTTCTTTTCTCTCTCTCTCTTTTACTCCCATTAATTGTGCTATTTATGCCACAGATGTTCACAAATCATATTTTTGTGCACATTTTTTTGCTTTTTTTTCCAGTATTTTATTAGTTAGTTTTATTAATAAATTAATTATTTTAGTCGTTTGAATTATATTTATTCTTCATTAAAAGTTAAATATTTTCAATCTGGTTTTATTATTATTTATGTGACAAATGTCATAAAGGGTTTTGTTTTTGCATGGGTGTATTTTAACACAGCACCAGACCTGCTGCATCAGTACTTGAAATTTTGCTGAGAGTTAATAAGCTCATAAAGTTGGGCGTCGCCGACGGTGATAATTACCCGTCATATTTCTTTCTCATTTAATTCGCTCTT
The DNA here is from genome assembly GCF_018831695.1 of Puntigrus tetrazona. Classification (NCBI taxonomy): domain Eukaryota; kingdom Metazoa; phylum Chordata; class Actinopteri; order Cypriniformes; family Cyprinidae; genus Puntigrus; species Puntigrus tetrazona. Next base: position 23,184,634 of record NC_056711.1, on the reverse strand, counting down.
CTTTTTAGGAAACGGGGAGCTGAGCAATAAGGAGTTTATCGCCATCATGAAACAGCGTCTGATGCGTGGGCTGGAGAAGCCCAAGGATATGGGTTTCACCCGGCTGGTGCGCGCCATGTGGAAGTGTGCTCAGGACACAGCCTGGGACTTTGCTATGCCCAAACAGCAGTAACGCCCGTCCGTTGATGTTTACGCTCCATATGGAGTATAATTAATCATTAAAGGACGAACTCGTTTGGAAGGCGCATGCCTAGATGACTACAGCTCATCCTCGGGCCTTCTGTGCCCTCTACTCTACTCAACATCCAGAGCTCACTATCTTCTATTTATTTCATGCCGTCGGCCTTTTTCGGAGTTGAATGCACAATTCTACATACACTAGAATGTGACTGTAGCATGTAAAAAACACAAGAGCGAGAGGTCATCATCAAGTGCCATTGGTCTGAAACTAATGTTAGGACTTACTCAGATAATTCATATAATATTCAGCTTTAATTTCGAAACGCTCACCATCGCTTGTTCAGCAGAACGATCCTTATTTTGCACTCCTGTTGTCAAATGTATCTCAGTGTCCACTTCAGAATGGAATTATTAGCATCCGGTGACAACAAGCAATCTCCATTTTGTTATAAGCTGCATTAATGTTTTGGAAATCTCATTGTTGAATGGCTTTATAAGAGTGATGCTGAAAGAATGATACTATTAAAACATTTTACATTACTGAAGTCTGTGCATGCATTATTTAATAATATGAGAGGGTTAATTATTTGAATGAATCCTTCAAATGATCACAAAAAGGTGAAGGCTGCTCTGATAGTGGCCTTCTGCATTGTTGGGTCTGGTGTATCACATCTTTCTCTTCACAATACCCCATAGATTTTCAATGGGGTTAAGGTCAGACGAGTTTGCTGGCCGATTAAGAACAGGGATACCATTTTCCTTAAACCAGGTACTGGTAACTGTGTGCAGGTGCCAAGTCCTGTTGGAAAATGAAATCTGCATCTCCATAAAGTTGGTCAGCAGCAGGAAGCATGAAGTGCTCTAAAACTTCCTAGTATACGGCTGCGTTGACCTTGGCCCTCAGAAAACAATGGACTAATAGCAGCAGATGACATGACTCCCCAAACCATCACTGACTGTGAAATCTTTACACTGGACCTCAAGCAACGTGGATTCTGTACCTCTTCTCTCTTCCTCCAGAATCTGGGACCCTGATTTCCAAAGGAAATGCAAAATTTACTTTCATCAGAAAACATAACTTTGGACCACTGAGCAGCAGTCCAGTCCTTTTTGACTTTAGCCCAGGTGAGACGCCTCTGACGCTGTCTGTTGTTAAAGAGTGGTTTGACACAAGGAAGGTGACAGCTGAAACCAATGTCTTTCATACGTCTGTGCTAGTGTTTCTTGAAGCACCGACTCCAGCTGCAGTCCACTCTTTGTGAATCAACCACACATTTTTGATTGGGTTTTGTTTCACAATCCTCCACAATCCAGGGTATGGTTATCCCTATTGCTTGTACACTCTCTACCACATCTTTTCCTTCCCTTCGTCTCTCTATTAATGTGCTTGGACACAGAGCTCTGTAAACAGCCAACCAGCCGCGCAGCCATCCAAAGAAAGACCACCCCACACCATGACTGACCCACTGCCAAACGGATCATGCTGGAGAATACTGCAGGCAGCAGAACATTCTCCACGTCTGTCACATGTGCTCAGTGTGAACCTGTTTTCGTCTGTGAAAAGCACAGTGCGCCAGTGGCGAATTTTCCAATCTTGGTTTTCGCTGGCAAATGCCAAACGTCCTGCACGGTGTTGGGCTGTAAGAACAACTCCCACCTGTGGACGTCAGGCCCTCATACCACCCTCACGGAGTCTGTTTCTGACCGTTTGAGAAGACACATGCACATTTGTGGCCTACTGGAGGTAATTTTGAAGGGCTCTGGCAGTGCTCCTCCTGTTCCTCCTTACACAAAGGCAGAGGTAGCGGCCCTGCTGCTGGCTTGTTGCCCTCCTACGGCCTCCTCCACGTCTCCTGACATACTGGCCTGTCTCCTGGTAGCGCCTCCATGCTCTGGACACTATGCTGACAGACACAGTAAACCTTCTCGTCACAGCTCGCATTGATGTGCCATCCTGGATGAGCTGCACTACCTGACCCACTTGTATGGGTTGTGGAGTGAGACTGGAGTGAAAGCACCACCAGCCCTCAAAAGTGACCACAAGATCAGCCAGAAAGCATAGGAACTGAGAAGTGGTCTGTGGTCACCACCTTTTATTAGGGGTGCTTGCTAATTGCTTATAATTTCCACCCGTTGTCTATTCCTTTTGCACAAAGGCGTGTGAAATTGATTGTCAATCAGTGTTGCTTCCTAAGTGGGCAGTTTGATTTCACAGAAGTGTGACTGACTTGGAGTTGCATTGAGTGTTCCCTTTATTTTTTTGAGCAGTTTATAATCAGACCAATGAAATGATAAAGAGCTCATTTCAGTAGACTGCTTATTTTTTAACGAATAAGAAACCTAATTCAAATAGACAGTTGGAGGTGAAGGTGAGGTGTGTGGCTTTAAATATTACATAATTAAATTTCTCTTTACTGCAGTGTTCGAGACATCCACAGCATTACATTCATCTGAATTAGCATTTGCTCACTGCTGAATAACTAACAGCCCCTTCTGCGCCACTGTCAGGACATACCCACGATCCTTTTTCATCATCACATTAAACTTTTCTAGTCACCATCTGTCACAGATCTCTGATAAACAATAAACTCATTAAACTTACAGCAAAAATGGCTGGAGGAATCTGGAGTTTGACTCTGAACTTCCTTTTTAATTAATACACGATGCTGCAAATGTGTCTGAAGTCCTAAAGGGCCCGTTGTGGGTTTTTGTAAATTGCAACGTTTTAAATCTGAAAGTGCACCGTGTATATAGTTATTGTCTCTCAAAAGAATCGACTCTGAATTATTGAAACATTTTTAAAACGAATCCCTTTTCACGTTGACGTCAATAAAAACATTAGCATATTGCCCGCCCACTTGTTGGTCTAAATGAAAATGCTAATTCATTCTTCACCACTAGGTGCTGCTTTTAGTTTGGAAAAAATAATCCTTTGGCGAAGGTTAAAATAAATGTATATTATAAAGACAAGTCACATGTTTTTGACCTTGCATGAATGTCAACCTGTTCGGTACTCCAAACACCGAAATACCCTTTCATAACCCACAATATGGGCACGTTAAGCCAAAATAATCAGCAAAACTTTGTCAAAACCTTTGTCACTTGGAGCCAGTGACATAATCCATAAACATAGCCACTACGTTGTCATAAGAAATATGTTTTGTATTGAAAAGTAGAAAACACTAGATATAAGAACATCTGGATACTTTTCATTAATTGTGATTAATTATTGCCTGGAGAGAATACTATAACCTAACAGCAGGAAACGCAACACTTCCATGCATTTGAAAAAAACAATACAAATTAACATGAAAAAATTATAATGACAATGGCTGTGATCTTCATAACTTCAGGTAGGTCTATTCAAATAAGAGTTCAGTGAGCAAGCCTGTGGACTAGGAACTTGTTACTAACTTGTAACATTTCATAAACATGGATTAAAATTGTTTATTGGTAGACAACTTTTCGGCAACCCTCATACAAAATTGAACGGGGCACAGTTGGGCTTTTGACAGAGCAAATTTAATTAAAAACAGACAAACAGTTGCGTTTCAGTCCGAGTTTTAATTACAGTTATATTAGACTGATCATAAAGGAGATCAAATTACAAAATCTCACGTAACATAGATATGAAACCATAAAAGATTAAAACTAAAACTGAATGAGGATGATTCACTCGTTATTTTAAGGGAGGTCTTACAGTGTCTGTCAAACAGAAGTGGGCGGAGTCATTAACTACATAGCTTCTTCAAATCAGACAAGTCACCAGGCTCAAGATACATGGATAGGCTCATAATGTTAACAAAACCATAATGATATTTCTTTGACAATGATAATAAAAAGAAAATTCCACTTCTAGTATATTAACAATTACCTGTTAGAACCGTCCATAATTCGTCAAGCCAGCTTTAAGATTTTACAGTGAAGCCAAAACCATATTTTACATACAAGCTAATCAAAATGGCTAAACGCAATGAATTGGCGCCACCATGTGAGCACCGTGTTTAACTGCATGAAAACGAGCGAGTAAAAAGAAAAACAAAAAACAGGTACACCTCAACCCCCTCTATTCCTGCTTTCTTCAGTCAATCCCGGCCCATGTCTGCAGTAGAGGGTAGACGGGATTGCTAGAGAACAGTGCTTGCTGGAGTTGATATAGCATCACAGGACAGACATGGAAAGTTCAGAGATTCCTTAGTTTGTGATCTCAGTCACTTTCAAACTTAATGGAGTTCACTGAGGTGGAGATTGCACCGCCTCTGTAACTGCCACGCTTCTTCTTGGTCTTCTCATGCCGGAAAGATTTGCCCCTAGTAAATTTAAGCATGTTGTTGGCCTGCTGGCCCCAGTCACCGTTGGCTCCCATCTAGAAGTAAACAAGAATCAAATGATTTAAAGCAATATACGTGCAAAGACTAATTACATAAACACTGACCTAATATGCATTCACGTTTATCGTCTTACCTTCGCGTCGAATGAATTGTCTGCAAAGCGAGGGTCCACATCAATCTCCTCGTCTCTTACTCTACGGAAAGGAGCATTGCTTTCCTTTACATGTCACAACAGAAAGACAGAAAATACCTTTAAGCACAAGTGCATAAGCAAACGGAGTGGTGTGAAGCGTTCTACACTGGGAACTGGGTTCCACTGAGTGGAATAAGGAGCTTTTGCCTCATCTAAAGCATCTAAAGTTCATAACTTTTGAAGAGGCAAAAGCTCATTGCACCCAAACAAACATTTTCAAATAAAAATCTGAAGAAAAAGTTATAAATGGAGGCACCAAAGAGGAAATTATCTTTTCATAACTGAATTTAAAAAGCTATGACCAGCCTAAGAATGCTTTCACCATTAATGACACTACATATGCAAATCAGGGGGTGATGTCGCTCTACCCCTTTAAGAGACAATTCTGATCAAAGGATCAAACGGCTTGAGTAATTTGGATTGCTATGCCTAAAAAGTAATCACTAACTTTATTTTTTGAAACAAGTGACGATGTAACAAATGTCTTGAGTTTGGAACAGATTGTGAGTTAAGTGATAATTTGCCTAAAATGAATATCATCATTTAAAGGATGTAAAGCACCGCTGCCGCTTGTATGAAAAGCAGTAGTCGCTGGATCAACAAATACTGGCATATAAACAGTGTAACTTCCAGGTCACGTCTGGCCTGGAACTAGAATAGCCCATGTCCAGGTTCCCAGTTTGACCCTTGGGTGTGTTTGAATATGCACTGTACATTTTTTTTATTTAAATACATAAATACAAGCATGCTCAAAATCAACTCTTTACCTTCTGTTTGGTTCTGGGAAAAGTCTGAGGTGTGGAGGTTGCGATTTTTGTGTTCTTGGGTGTTGCTTCTTCCTTTTTCCCTTTTTGTTTGCTCTTTATGCCTGTGATCAGTGGAGAGAAGGCGAAAAAGCAAATGCAAGTGGTTTACAATGGTGCCGAAGGCAAAGCTCTTTAGAAGATAATACCAACAATATTACACTGATGCGGAGGCATGACACCGTGCCCTAACCAGGCATGATGGCCTCTGTTCCAAGCTAATCTGAGTGTGTTGATTTGACCCGTCCGGTAAATGGTGCGTGAGAAAGGACTTTAATTTAAAACATAGTGGCACCTCAATTGTTTTTCTATGTGAACATGCACTACTAAATGCATTCTTGATTTACAGAACACCACAGCAAGTTATGCACCAGCACAAAAAGTTAGGTGCACTAAAGTTTTACCGCACTGCATTTAACAGAAGTTTTTGAAACAATTCCACAAGAAAGGTAACTTAAAAAGTGTTAGTGCTTAAAGTGCTTCAATGAGCTGAAATGTAAGCTTAAAACATCAAGTCTAAAATTAGCCAGGAAAACTGGGTCAAGCCACTCTCTTCAATATGTGGCCAGCAGCAACATGCGGCCTGCTATTAATAATACCTACACCTGAAGATTACCTTCTGGTTCTGAAAGATCATTCATGACAGCAACAGTTACTCACAATCACTTCGCGGGGTATACCTCTCTTCTGCATTCTGTTCAGTCTCACGCACAGCCGCGTCCGCAAAGCTTTTAAAATATAGCTACTCAAATAAGTGAGGATGAATGAGCTAGACATGTGTTGCTGTACGCAGGCTGTGCATGTGTTTTTAAAGTTTGCCTAACGTGTGCAATAATGTTGAACCACAGTGAGGTCCTTTTTCCCCTCCATTAGAACCGGTTGCATCGGTGTGATCATTTTTTTTGGTCGCACCATTGAGAAATTAGGTCGCACTCTAGAGCCCTGCACATTTAAAGTAATAAGAACAGGCTTAGCAAGGCGTTTTTATGTTACTGGTTCCTATCAGGTATATTGAGAATTGCAAATACCATTTGTTGTGGCAGGAGTCTTGGCCGTTGTTTCCTCTTCCTCCGATGAAGAGTCCTCAGACGAGCTGCTCTCTGCTTTGGCCTTAGCAGCCTGTGCTTTAGTCGCAGGTGGCGTCTTCACGGCTGGGGTTTTAGGCGACTCTTCTTCATCAGAACTGCTGTCACTCGAGGACGAAGACTCTGCTTTCTTTGCTGCAGAGGTGGGGGTTTTCTTTGTTGCAGCCTTTCCGTTGGTGACTGCAGGTTTGGCGGGAGTCTTCTTAGTCTCGCTCTCAGACTCTGAACTGTCAGATTCAGAGCTACTGCTCTCGGCTTTCTTCGAGCTAACTGGCGTCACGGCCGGCTTAGCTGCTGCTGCTTTGGGCGTCACAGTAGTTTTTACCTTCTTCTCGTCTTCACTGGAACTGTCCGAATCACTGCTGCTGGACTCAGCTGCTTTCTTACTGGCTGGAGCCGGTGCTTTGGAGGCGGTGGCAGGGCTCTTAGTAGTAGCAGCCGCTGCTGGTTTGGCTTTCTTTGCAGCTGGAGACTCGTCTTCGGAGTCGGAGCTGTCGGATTCAGAGTCAGCAGGTTTAGCTGCAGGTTTAGCTTTTGGGGTACCTGGTTTGGATACGGGTGTGGCGGGGGTTTTCTTTTGCGGTTCCTCATCTTCTGAAGAGCTGTCTGAGTCTGAGCTGCTTTCCGCTTGTTTACTGGTTGGTTTGGCTGCAGGAGCTGGTTTAGCTTGGGCAGCAGGTTTAGATACCGGTGTGGTGGCGGCTTTCTTTTTTGGTTCCTCATCTTCTGAAGAACTGTCTGAGTCTGAGCTGCTTTCCGCTGGTTTACCAGTCGGTTTGGCTGCAGGAGCTGGTTTAGCTTTGGCAGCAGGTTTAGATACCGGTGTGGTGGCGGCTTTCTTTTTTGGTTCCTCATCTTCTGAAGAACTGTCTGAGTCTGAGCTGCTTTCCGCTGGTTTACCGGTCGGTTTGGCTGCAGGAGCTGGTTTAGCTTGGGCAGCAGGTTTAGATACTGGTGTGGAGGCGGCTTTCTTTTGTGGTGCCTCATCTTCTGAAGAGCTGTCCGAGTCCGAGCTGCTTTCTGCTGGTTTACCGGATGGTTTGGCTGCAGCAGGTGCAGGCTTTGCTGGGGCAGCAGGTTTGGATACCGGCGTGCTGGCAGGTTTCTTTTGAGGTTCTTCATCTGAAGAGCTGTCCGAATCAGAGCTGGATTCAGCGGGCTTGGCTGCAGGTTTAGGAGTGCTCAAAGGCTTGGACGTGGCTGCCGTTTTGGCAGGTGCTTCATCCTCAGAGCTGTCTGAATCTGTGTGCGATAAAACATCCAAGCTAATAAAATCTAGGTTCATGCAAGCAGAGTTAAGCACTGCCAATAACACACTTAAAAGCAGGCAAACACAACAGAAGAAAGTATTGTCTCACACGCACACTGTAGACTTGCAACTACAAACAAATGTCAAATAAGAGCTCTGTGTGGACCAGATATATACCACACTGGGTTAGGCGTGTACTAAAACCTTACTGGGAAAAAGCACAAAATAACATGTTCTACAGAGCCACTAAAAGGTTATATGGTTAGCTGCTTGCTAGCTGTAACCGGTTCCATAACAGTACCAATAAAGCAATTTCTCTTACAGTGACTGGATGAGCGAGAATTATTTGCAGATCCTGAGCAGAACTGATAAACACCTAGTCTTGTAAAATGTGTGCCAAGTACGTTCACTCCACAGTACAAATTGTGAATCTCAATCAAATTAAAATCGCACACACATTTAAAAGCAGTTTCATCTGCACTTGATGCCCTCAGTTAACATACGGTAAATTAACAGTAGAAGTACCAGTTAATATTCCAGTATAATTATTGGAATCTATTTTTAAGAAGTTTAATACCTTATGAGCAGTTGCTATGTCATCTCTATGTCGTCATTCTCTTATGGTTTATTATATTAATGTTTCAGCATGCTATAATCATTATATGGCTAAAGATAAGATATTAATAGTTTGTCATCAGTTTTGAGCACATTACTTTAAAAAATTAGTTATAGTTACTTCTCAAACAGTAACAGTTACATCATTATAAAACTAATTACCAGAGAAAGTAACTATTCAAATGTGTCAAACACCTTGGATGTCCCCAATATAAATTGTTAAAATTAATGAAAAAGGACATTCTTTATAACAAACATTTATTTATTGTACACTATTCTACACTATTTTAATATTTCTGTGGGATAATTTAAGAGACACTTTGAATTGAATTGACAAATTGAATATATTATTGTAAATATTATAAACGCTCAATGGAATCGCCATAGTATTTTTTACAACATTAAACTTGTGCTAATTAGCATTATGATAAAAAATGTTATTAGAAAAATAACCATGAATGTATGTATGTTTGTTGACTGAACTTAGAACTGGTGGTGGTGCTTAAGATTGTTTGTCATTTAAATAATTGTAATATCAAAAGAAATTGTGATACTACAAATTCAACTAATAAAAATTTTAAACACTAGGATTAGTAATAACTCCATTATTTTGACAGGAAAATACAACAAAGAATATTATTTACATGTAGCATGTCAATTTTGCACTTGATGTAAGACTCTCTAGCTCTGTAGCTGTCTTTGAGTGTTTGAGTCAAAACGTCAGTGACAAAGTTTATCAAGATGAACTAGCCTATAATAGGCCTAAATTATATTGTATGTCGGTAACAGAATTGTAACGGGGGAAACGCTAATTCTTTTGATTACCCAATACTGGAAAAAATAACGCTGTTCATTTATAATGCTGTTAATACCATCACTGGTTGTCAAACAGATTTAAAGCATAAATAGTCTCTCAGTCTGTTTAAAAGGTGTGTATGTTAGTGTAGACTTTGTGTTCCATACACCAAATGACACGGCAAGTAAATGATTCATTAGGCTAATGTTTGCACCTTTATGTATGTGATGACAACTGACCTGAACTCGAGGAATCTTTCTTAGCAGGGGTTGTCTTTGGAGGAGCAGCTTTAGCAGGAGCAGTTTTGGCTGGGGTTGGTTTTGCGGCTGGTGTGTCTTCCTCGGACTCAGAGCTAGATGATGATGATGATGATTCTTTTGCAGCAGGCTTGACTTTAGCCTCCATTTTCTTGGCTGGCGCAGGTTTAACTGGGACAACTTTAGCTGCCGGTTTCTTGGCCTCCTCATCGTCAGAGTCTTCTGAGCCCGAAGATGAAGACTCGTCTGCAGCCGGAGTGACTTTAGCAGGTGTTGCTTTAGCGCCTTTTGCAGGTGTAGATTCAGCTTTTGCCGGTGTGACTTTAACAGCTGGCTTTTTAGCTGCTTCGTCCTCTGAGTCTGAGCTTGAAGAATCTGAACTTGAGTCCTTTTTCTTAGCAGGAGCAACCTTTTTAGCTGCCGTCTTAGCTGGGGCTGCTTTAGCCGGAGCAGCTTTGGCAGCTGGTTTCTTTGCTTCATCCTCTGAACTTGAATCTGAGAAGAAAGCAAGAAGTTTACACACTTTCAGCAACTGAAAAAAGAAGAGTCTCCAAAAACAACTTTGTGGTGATAATTTGCAGAGAGGGCGTTACCTGAACTGTCGGAACTGGATGAGTCGTTCTTAGCACTAGCTTTGGGAGTCGCAGTCTTAACCGGAGCAGCTTGAAGACAAATATCAAATTAGGTTTCTCTCCAAGAAAAAACAACAACAATAGTTCATATATAAAACTAATGTTTCCAAGCTTGTATAAAATGCATAATGAATATTAGTAACTGTAAGATTGATTATTCAAAGCACTGTAAAGGGCTCTTAACTTTGAAATGTTACCTTTTGGATAAATTACAGTTTACTATTTAAGCTATAGTTTTCTTAAGGATAAATCTACCCTGGGACCAGACATGCAAATTAAACCGTGCCATAATATTCACACAATAGATACATAAAGCATATTTTAGCTAAAAATTATGTACTATGCGTAGATACAGGAAGTCATAAAATGATTAATTTTTTGTTATAAATTTACAGCTGATTGATACGTGTATATTAAATCAAAACTTCGATGAATATTACTTTAGTGAATTTGCATCCAGTATGACCAACATCGCAACCATTGTAATACCTCTTAACAAAAAAAAAAAAACAAAAAAAAAAAAACAACCCACACACACTAATGCACAGCATCTCTTGCTTTAGTAACTCATGCAGGACACTTCAAACACTTACCAGGGGCTTTAGCTGCAGCAGTCAGCGATTTAGGAGGTGGCACAGCACTGAATTGTCCTGTAAATTGAGATACTTTAATTTCATGTTTGCCACTTGTGTTTTCGTAAATTTTAAAATGTTCAAAACATATTCAAATGAGGCATGCTAAGAACTTGAGCATAAAAAAGGCATTTTAATTGTTGAGGTAACATGATCTGGTGAATAAAGCTTAATGCCGAACCCGTAATCAGTAAAAAGTCCAAAATATAGTCTCTATATTTTGGTTATTTGGGAACACTGAGACATGCCAGCAAATCCCAATTCTTTATGTACCTTCAAGAATGACCAATAGATAAAAAAACAGCAATACCAATCTTGGTTTTCTTAGTAGGTGGTGCATCGTCCTCATCTGAGGATGACTCCTCACTGCTGGATTCTGCAGGGGCTGTGGGTTTAGCTGGAGGGGTCTTCACCGGGACTGCTGCTTTCACTGCTGTCTGTGATCAAATAAGAGAAACCAGTATTAAATTGTGAATTCTAATTAGGCAAACAAATTAATTTTTCTTTTTGAAAAAAAAAAAAAAAGGTTCTATTCCGGTTGGATATCTGAAGAATGATTGTCTTCAAATGTAATAAATACCTTAGCTGGAGCCTCTTCCTCAGAATCACTAGAGCTGTCCTCGCTGCTGCTGCTGTCCTGCTTCTTCTGAGCTGCAGACACTGGAGTGGATGCCGGTTTAGGCTTTCCTGCCACAGACTTGGCCTTCGCTCCTGAAGACAACAGATCACCACTTAACACATTTAAACTTACTTTGAGCAATTATACTGAAGTAGCACCGGTGTACTTTGGTAGTGTCATGATACTAAAGCATAAAAATACCTGTGGTATTTTTATTTTTTTAACGGCAGTATCGTCCGTACGGTAGTATACTTCAGCTATTCAAGTCCTCACAAGTTTGCATAAGGTCACTCCCCGCATGCATTTTTTGAGACCACACAGATGGTGTTATGTACAACAGCGAAAAATGGCAGAATAGACAAGTTGGCAACAGTTGTACTGTGCATGTATTGAACTGCTCATCAGTGGATGAGTATTAAAAGCTCTGTGAGATGGAGCGGAATGAGTAAAGAGAAGTGAACCTGGGCCATAAAACATGCCCAGCGTCCCAATGTACATACTATCCACATACATAGAAATAAAAACATTATAAATTAATGTTTAAATATACATGCTACTAACATAGATATTTTTTAAGATATGCAAGCAAAAATGCTCCTGACAGTTCAATGACAAGAAAAATCAAGAATGCTGTTTTCGTGCCGTTTCGGTGTTTGAATCTGTTTGCGAATCGCTGATTCACCGAGCCATTCAGCTGATTCGTTTGACTGACTCTTTGCTAAAATATGCTTTATGTATCTATTGTGTGAATATTATGGCACTTCCTGCTTTTAAGTTTCTTAAAATTATTCAAAAAGTTATATTAAATTATTTCCCAACATATCTGTATTTAAAACATGACTCTCATAATGCAACATTATTCATATAAATACGGTCTAAATGTACAAAATGTTTAATTGTCAGTCATGCACATGAATGAAGTATTAAAAAAAATAATAATAATCTTAATTAAAAATCTTGCTAATTTACGTCCGTTTATGAACTTGGATTCATTTTGTACAATTGAATTTTAAATTAACAATACTGCATGGCATCGTGATACTGGTATAGTATTGTAAGACAGATGTGACTGCTTCAGCTCACCTGCGGCTGGGGTTTTGGCCGGCTCCTCGTCAGAGTCTGATTCCTCGCTGCTGGAACTAGTGTCTTTCTTCCTGGCTGGAGCTGCAGGCTGAACAGCAGGTTTCAAAGCTACAGGCTTCTGTACAACAAATCAACAAGATCCAGGTTCAGTAAGAGGCATCCTAGCAGCCACACCACACATAGCTCATGTAAACAGCATGCAGCTTTCAGACCTTTGCCGCCGGTTTAGCTGGAGCTTCATCCTCCGAGTCGCTGGAGTCTTCAGAGCTGCTTCTCTTTTTAGCGGCTACACTTACTGGCTTCTTTGGAGCAGGAGCTTTCGATGTTCAATGCATAATATTCAGTTAAACACGCTCTATGAAATCGGTTTTAATTTTTTCCCCAAATTAGTTTTTTTTTCTGCATTTTCTTTGACTTTTTCATAGTTACATTCAATTCTAAATCAAAAAGCATGTCCTAATTAAAATCATAAAAAATACATTTTGATATAAAATTACCACGTTTAACTTAAATGGGCACCCCTAGGATTTACTATTAAAATAACGGAACAAGTGTTGTGTTATTATTCCTTAAAAAAAAAAAAAAAAAAAAAAAAAAAAAAAAGTTACATTTTATTAATGCACGTGTAGTAAACAAACTCTGCGCCTATGCCATCCATTAACAAAGACATGCAAGATTCATATTTAAATCAAATTTTGCGGCTTAGTATTTACAGATACTAGTCCATATCGTGATTTAAGTGTAATGACCCACTTTTGATTAGTCCATTTAAAAACAAACAAAACCAAGACTTCCGTGACGTTCCGAGTCAAACTGAATTCTGTTTTTGAGTGGATCCCGTGATTGAGATTTAATTTCTAGGACCCTATGATATTAAATTTAAATACTTCTCACAGTTTTTAAACATACACTGTTGGCCAAAATTCAGTTATAGAAAACTGTACATTTAATATGCAAGTACGTAAAATTATTTCTCAAGGGTTTACGTAACTAAAATTCAGTTGTGCCATGGCAGAAACAAACTTCATTTTAAAACGTATTTTAATAAATCATATTTAAATAGTAATACCTGATTAAAGTGTCCTTGTTAGAGTGTAATCGTACATTTTAAATACTGATTATAAAGCCATGTACCTTTTACGGCTTTCTTGGCAGGTGCTGCAGCTTCCTCTTCGCTGCTGGACTCCTCACTACTTGAACTCTCTGCATCTTTCTTCGCTTTCTTGGCTGATGGGCCGTTGACTGCTGCAGGGCCGGTGGTGACCGCTTTGCGCTTTTTAGTTTCTGGAGACCTTGAGCAGACAAATAATAGTAGTCACAAGACAGCAGTAAGTGACTTGCGGTACGTGATGAAGAACGAATGACCAGTCATTGCCATTCAAACGATTATAAGACACAGCTTTTACATACTTCACCCAGAAACTGAAGATGTCCACGAGACTATCCTCATTTTGGTCTTGAGGTTTCTAATGAAATGAAACAGACACAATTGTAGGTATATAGTTTAAATATCGTAGAACTTACATGACCTATTGATTTAATGCGGTTATACAAAGTACAATTTGTATTGGACTACATAACACGTGTGTGATTCATTACGTAACTTAGGCTATTTCTTGTTTAATTTGAGACTCATTAGCCTTTGTTCTAACTTTCTAGTTCCCTGTCTGTCAACTGTTAAGCTGTATAATTTCATTATACTTAATATAAAGACATCAGACAGCACCCGCGCTGCTTAAAAAAAGCCTCAAGAATCGAGATGAATAATTAAATGTGTACTGAAAAATAAAAACATTAAATATGTAAGAAAAACATAAGCCGTAATGACACCGGTCAAACTGATACAAGCGCCGGCAGAAATAAAAAATTTAAACACGTCCTATACATCAGCTCACAAACACGTGTTCCACACAAACTGCGTGAGACCCACGCGCGTGCAGAAATCCGCGCGCCGACAGACACGTTACAACACTGCTGCTCGCGCGTACGCGACGGGTCGTAACACACGCGTAAACGGCTCTTACCACTTTAGCCTGCTTTAAAAACTCTTTCGCGGCTTTGGCGAACTTATTGTCCACGAGAAACGAGTACACATGCTGGTAGAGATCGCTGGGCACCGCGCCGTCCTGCGCCATCTTCGCTGCTCTGGTGTGGAAGAGGACCGCGATTCGCTATTTCACCCTCACGTGGCGTCGCTGGAAATGGCGCATAGTAAGTGCGTCACTGTACTTACAAAGATCGCACTACGCAGTTAAATATTAATATTGTTTAATTGCTGTTGTGTTTTTTTTGTAAGTACACAGATGAATGCTATTGAACCCACATTCATTATGCTTAAATCGTCTTAACTTGTTTCTAATACATCTATTTAATATGCTGCTGTTTACTAAAACATTCGATTTCATCATATGTTTTGGCATTTATGGCCTTAATAGTGGAATAAGGAGCTAACATTCAAGAAGGAAATATAACCTCAGTTTTATTTGGAGGCCTAAACCGAATCTAAGGCAGACATATAGATACGCTTATTATATGCATATACACAATTATTAATAACCTCAAAACCCTGATGTCTTATATTTACCTATTTTCTATTCAAATATATTATTTACATAGTTGATAAGACAATATGGCCATATAAAGTGTAATATATATATATATATATATATATATATATATATATATATATATATATATATATATATACTTCAAATATATATATATATATATATATATATATATATATATATATATATATATATATATATATATTCAAAACTATTTTCTATTTTTTGAGGTTTAGTCACATCAATTTTAGTTTTGTTTTTTTACTAGTGGGTGCAGGGTACTATAGTTTGTAAAAAAATAATTCATAAAGTGGACTACGCGTAAAATTAAAAATAAAATGGGTGCAAAAATTATTCAGACATTAATCAACCCATGTTTTGTTTTTTCCTTTTTTCCTTTTTTTTTTTAATCTTTTTGACCTTTTCACACCACAGTCTGAACAAAATGAAACATTACTAAAGTGCGGCCCATCAAAGTGTAGGTAGATTGGTAAATATGGTAAAAATTGTTGGTTGATTGTAATCTATTACATACTTTTCAATCATAAAATGATTTTTTTCTGACACAGATTTTTCTAAATCTAGCAAATAAACCGTGATAATGTGAGAAATGTCTAAATACAATTTGGTTTGATCTTAACTCGACAAAGGTCGTGATAGGGTAAAGTGGGCTATAACACTCCCATGCAGTAGATGGAGCGCGACGTCAAACTCCACGTGCGTCTCCGCGGTGTCTCCTTGAAGAAGACTCTCACGCGCACCTCCGTGACAGCTTTACGTCGAGAGTGGTTCGTTTCTCCTAAACCTCGTTCAGCCAGCAGCGGGAGATGCCGCGGTACGAGCTGTGCGTGATCCTGAAGGCGATGCAGAGGCCGGAGACGGCCGCGGCGCTGCGGCGCACGGTGGAGACGCTGCTGGAGCGCGGCGCTGTGGTCAGGGCTCTGGAGAACCTCGGCGATCGCAGACTGCCCTACAAGATCTCCAAACACGACTCTCGGCACACGCACGGCGGATACTTCTCCGTCGACTTCCACTCCTCGCCGGGGATCGTGAGCGAGCTGCTGAATCACCTCGAGCGGGACGTCGACGTGCTGCGACCGACAGTTTTAAAGAAAGACGAGCGGCTCGTCGCAGCGCGGTGCTGTGAAGCTCAAGCTCAGAAAGCGAAGAGGGCCACTTCCAGATAAACGTGAGAATCGGTGTGTTTTCGTGGATGATGTGTTTGAGAGAGTAAAGAGAAACTAAAACACAGCAATGGACATAATATTCAACATTTATTAGTCATACGGGTTTGAAATAAGCAATGCTAATCATATATTAGCATTGTATTAAGCGTTGCATAATTACGTGTGCTACTTGTTTGGATGTGCATTTAAATCTGCACTTATGATAGTTATTGTTGTTGATAAAGATGGTACATGTGTGTCATAAATAAATTCTTGTTTTTGTTTTTTTTTCTCCCCCAGGACTGTGTAGAAGGCATCATCTGCTGGATTATGTGAATGGACTGTTGCAACGAGACAAAACGAATAAATGTCAGCATCCTTTTTATATTTTTGCCGGAACGCATTTAACTTAAGCTAATTATGTGATGGGGTTTTTCCACAAAGAACTGTACATATGACCGCTTTGCGGGATCAGCGTTTTTGGAGTATTCAGTGTTAATATGACAGTTTCTGCTTCAGTGAATACGTGCATAAATAAACCACATAAAAATATAGTTGTATTTCTCAGTGACAGTCATATTCTTCCACAAATGTGACTTGGAAAGTGCAGAGGAAAGCTGTAGCTTAAGTGATTTATTCTCAGGATACTGTAAAATGAGAAGTGCTCTTCCCACACCTAGAGTTCATTGAATGCAAAACATAATTTGTTCCTGTTAGAGAATATAAAATAAAGGTCACCAGAAGAAAAGGATAAAACGTGGCAGTTTACACATGAAAAGTGTTTAATCGTTTCAAAATCAAATCAAGCAACACAAAATTCTTTTCTCATTCTGTTATCATGTCCTTATGGATTGTAAACCTGTAAAATCTAATTTCTTGTGAGTGGTCATCTGTTTTATGGAGATGTCGCCTTGATTAATGTCATCAACAGAGTTAAGGGTTCTTCTTTAATGGTGGTTTTGTTGTTGTTTTGTTTTAATTTGTCTTATAATCTTATAGAGTCCCTTATATAGGTTAAAACAAAAGAGGTGTCCAATATATATTCAAAAACACAGTTTTAAACTTTTGAATTCGCAAAAATGTTATAATGTAGGGTTTTTTTTAAACAGGAAAAGGTATTTGTATAGGCTTTTGCTATTATTTGTATAATTGGGCATACTACAGACTCTATATCCATTACAGTAATATATAAGGAAGACATCAATCTTGTGTAAAACTCCAAAATACGACAAAAATGCAAAGTTCAAACGATAAGAGCTTTGATTGCTTGTTTCGACCCACATAGACGCCTCAGTCGCGCGCATGCGCATGCGCAGCGGTCAGCTGACAGTGATATCATCAGCATAAAACCTCATCACGCGACCTGGGCTAGTCACTGCAGCATAAACACCTCCAGCGTTCAACGCAGACAAGATTCAAAACACGACCCCAGCGGTTCGAGAGAAGCGTTTGCTCGAGTCACGATGCTTCTCACGCTGCTTTTAGTCTCTACGGGTAATATTCTTTTCTCTTCACTTTATTCGTAGCGTTTCGTTATGAGAAGTGTGTCGCAGTGTCAGCTAATGGCGGAGGAAGTGTTTGGTAAACATGTCATGTAGGTTGCTGACAGTCTGGCCCGCTTTACAAACGCACCCTAACGTATTTTGTATTCTTGTCTTTTTGAACAGAATGGAGTTTTATGTTGATAGTGACTGTAATACTATTGTTTCCTGGTTTGTTTATTAGTCAATCTGTCGCGTGTTGACGTCTTGTGCTAACTGGCTAACGTTAACTTTTTTTTTTTTTAAATGTTATTTTAAACAGCAGCGGCACTTATAACAACTAAAACAAAATCATCTTTTAAATTGGTTTCTTTGTTTAGACGCTATACATGCATTCGGACACATGCATGTTGTTTGCGCATGTTGCGTGTTTTTTTTTTTGTTGTTTTTTTACTGGCCTAAACTGAGTGTTTTTTTTTTTTTTTTTAAGTTATTTGCCGATTCCTTCCTGTGCTTCGGTTGGGTTTTTCAATTATTTATTAAGGCTCTTAATGTATTTCTTAAACTCAAATTTAATGTGGCTTTAATACGAATAATTTCCGCGTCATGACGCATCAGTTTTTTTTATGTAACCTTCACCGTCTCATGCTTGATCGATGTAGATGATTTCATCAACTTTATCTGTTTCTCAGACAGCAGTGTCTGAATGTTGACTCGGTTTCCCCGAAGCAGATATACCCAGGCTGTCTTTATCTATTTCAGGTATCTTTTGTCTGACGTCTGATCAATTATATGGGTGTCCTGGTTGCTTAGGACGTCGAAGTAGCGCCGCTTCGTACATCCAGGGACCAGATCCGCTGCTACATTAGTAGTTTTCACATCCTCTTCAGCGTTCCTCTTCAAGATTTGCCATTACTATCACAATTTCACTTCCCTTTTTTTAACGACAATTTTTGCTAAATTTCTTGCTCAGTGAAAGCATGAAGGTGTCCTTTTCAGTCCCGCAGCCTCTATGTTGTGATAAATGGTTTATTAATAAACCACATGTTTTTTGTGTGTGTGTGTGTGTGTTTTCACTTCCTATTGACACGCAGTGTTAGTTGCAAAAGAGGAAGCTGGAAACCAGGTCGTAGTTTGGTCTATTGACCATTTAGACCTTGTGCATGACTTTAAAAGTCTTGTGTTGGAGTTATTTCAAGTATGCGATTTTTGTTTGCTCGCAACATATCGCTGGAATCGTTTCTGCATTTTTAATACATTTTTAATGTAACAACA
This sequence comes from Puntigrus tetrazona, assembly GCF_018831695.1. Taxonomy (NCBI): domain Eukaryota; kingdom Metazoa; phylum Chordata; class Actinopteri; order Cypriniformes; family Cyprinidae; genus Puntigrus; species Puntigrus tetrazona. Next base: position 23,165,670 of record NC_056711.1, on the reverse strand, counting down.
TTCAAGACATTTTGTTTACTTAATACATGTCTTGTTTGCAATTTGCTTAAATCCAGTAGAATCTTTTGAACGAGTGGAATTTTATTTTAAAGTTTCTCTTAACAAGTTCATGCACAGATAAGAGAATTAGAAAAACGTTGTTTAGAGTAGTTACAGTGACTTCTTTACATGCTTTTGTGACTAACCATTCCCATATTTAGTTGACTATATAGCAGCAGTGGTTATTTAGGCTCCTTGTTCTCTGGTATTTAGCAGAAGTGCTAGTAAAATGTTTTATCATTCGTAGCATCAAAACTGTCTCGTAACTAACACCGAGATCGAAAGTAAATGACTGAGTTTACAGCTAGTTCTTGAGCCATGGGTTTATGGCATAGAGCTTTCCTATAATCTTTAGTGTATGCACTTTTTCACTTTATGCTTTTGTTTTGGTGGTTTCTGCTTTTTGACACTTGATATGGAGTGACAAAACCGAAGTGAAAGGCTTCTGGTTTAACAGAAGGTTTTGTTTTCATGTGCAGTAGTGTACTTTTTGACTACTTCTAAGCAACAAGTTTAGTTTAGATGTTTTTAGTCAATGCACAGTTATCTAGTGCTTGTTTGTTTTACTCCATTGGTGGAAAAATCTGTGTCACAGTCTTTCGTTACAGTAAAACTCAGTGTTAGTGAGTTGGTAAAACGCACTTGCTCTCTCACATCTGGGTATTGTCTATTTGTCTTGCATAGTCAGCTGTGTAGGATGATGCTGATCTGGTGCAAAAGCACTGGATCATAAGACTGTGTGTGTTTCTTTTTTTGTCAGTTCTAAGAACTCAAGAAATTTGCAGTCACAGATTGTGAGACTGTTCATTTGCATGTTTGACTGCTTGTTTCAGCGGAAGTTAAGTATTGTGCTTGGGGAAATCAATATTAAATGGAAGGTTTGGGGACTTTCCACACATTACGTGCGCTGGCAGGTTCTTAAAGAAATCCCTCATCATATCCATTTTCCGTCTATAAAGCAAAGCAGCTTTGCTCTGCCATATTAATGGTCTCTAAGTAGATCTGTGTGGAAAGTCTGATTTGTGAAAGGCTAAAGTATTTTGTTTTCATTTTTGGCAGCTGTAATGATTTGCTTTTAAAATCTAACTTTTGATTAGAATTCAATGGGGAGCTTGTGCAATTTTTGGTGACCAAAAAGACCCTTCAGTAACCTGTTATTACTCACCTGGTTGTAGAAAAATGTAAGAAACCGATTGCTATATAGTTCTCTATTTAGTAGTTATAATACATTTGGAATACAGTAATGTTACTTTGCAATTGCTTAATTGACTGGGTCATCACCTGTTTGTGTGACCATTATGGCCGTTTCATGCAAATCTAATCTATTTCCTTTTTTTGTTTTTTGCTAGCCGTGGCAAGTCCTCTGTTGGGTACAGAGCAGTGTGCCCGCGGTCCCCCCTACTGGTGCCAGAATGCCAAGACTGCTTCCCTTTGTGGTGCCGTCCAACACTGCCAACAGAACGTGTGGAACAAGCCTCAGATGGTGCGCTGACCTGTTTCTCAGAAGTGCTTTTGTATGCCAGTGCACAATTCATGAGCTCAAAGTGTATATAAAACCTCCTTTCTTGCAGAAATCTGTGCCATGTGATCTGTGCAAAGAGGTGTTGATGGTGGTGGAGCAGCTTTTGAAGGACAACGCCACTGAGGTTTGCTGACATGATGGCATTAGAATTTTGAGTGCATTTTATTGAAGGCTAAAGTCCAAGTTCTCGTATCAAATCTAGGGCGAAATCCTCGGATACATGGAGAAGGCCTGTCAGCTGATCCCTGACGAGAGCTTGGCTGACCAGTGTAAGGAGATTGTTGACAACTACTTCCCCATTCTGATGGGCATCCTTGAAGGAGAGCTGGTGAGTTGGATACATAATTCCGTTCCCTTTTAACAAATTGAGAAACTGTATGGGATCATTTCCCTTTTTAGCTGATGATAGTTTGTGGTTGAAGCCATTTAAAATGGTGTTCCTGAACCCCCACCATGTACCAAACACAAGGTTCTTCTGCAACAGAAGGGCAAACAATCCAAAATTAATATTAAATAACTGTTTAAATCGCATACTTGCCCATAAGAAGGCATAATGGGCACAGAGAATATTTATTTTTTCTCAAGAAGCCCTGTTTACACCAGTATAAATGTACTTAGGAATGTATTTGTTGCGGCTGATAATTAAAACATGACAACTAACAGTCATGGCATGACTGTTTAACTCTAGAGTGCTACAATAAAGAGCATTCATTACTTCCCATCAAATAGTTGATTGGTAGAAATTAGTTATTGTAAAAGCCACAATTCAGTGACATGCTGGTGAAGAATTAATCTAACCGCAATTTTATAGAAGTCACTGTCAACATCAAATGTCATCATTATATGAAATGGTCTTGGTAGGGAAAATGTGAAACTAAACATTCTTTTTCATGACTTCGAAACGGCTTTGGTCTGACTAGACTGGTGTAGTTCTGCTAAGATGGTTAGTCCTCCACAAAGCAGCCTTTGTTTAATAGGCTATTCCTTTCCCATAGAGCCTCATTTGTAATTCACAGCATCAGCCACGGTCGTCTTTAAAGAACTGAAGCAAGGGGAAATGTATTCAGCTGTAGGTCCTATTGATTTATATCATGCTTAACAATGCTTCTGTGTTCCTTTCGTCTCGCAGGATGACCCCGGTGTGGTTTGTGGTGCTATGGGCCTGTGTGTGTCCCAGCAGGTAGCTCTGGCTGAAGCTCAGCTCATGTCCAATGAGATCCCTAAGGTGGACCTGAGCCAGCATGTTAGCCCCTTCCTGCTCAACATCCCTCAGCTGCTCTTCCCTCAAGAGAACACCAAGAAAGAGACCCCCAAACAGGTGAAGCTGACACACACCTTTAATGGGGCGGTGGGGGGGTTGAAACATCTCAAATGCTGAGCTTGATGAATGCTTTTGTGGTGTCACAGACTATGTTTGTGTTTCTGAATAAAATGGGCATAATGCATCTCAGCTGAGTGGGGTTCTCTTTTGTCTGTAGACCGGCGGCGACGTGTGCCAGGACTGTGTTACCTTCATTTCTGACACTCAGGAGGAAGCCAAAGCCAATTCATCATTTATCAATGATCTACTTGCACACGTCGAGAGCCAGTGTGAGCTTCTGGGACCTGGCATGTCTGATATGGTGAGAACATTAGTTTACTAGAGCTGTGCACTCGAGATGCAGTGCTTTGTGCATTGAATGGGTATGACAATTTTGGTAGACTCATCATTTATTTATTTATTTTTTTTTAAACAGTGCAAGGAGTATATCAGCCAGTATGGGCCATTGGTCTTTCAACAGCTTATGTCTATGGTAAGTGATTTTATTTATACTTGTGTGTCTGCGTTTCATTCTTCCATCCTCCATTACCAAAATGGGTGCTTAAGTACCTCTCCTTGTGGCAAACCAAAGTGAGCGTCAATGAAGTGGTCATATGAGGAATCAAACTTTTAATCATGTTCTATAATTCCAGAACCCAAAACCTTCTTCCTAGTGTAGAAAAAAGAATTTAAAGGGGACAATATGACCCCTTTAATTTGGAGAGCTTGTTGCAGATTTTGTCAGTCAAGTGAACAAAGCTGCTGTTTGTTCTCTTTCCTTGACATTCTGCCTGTCTGCCATCTTAATCCACTCTAATTATGTTTTCTCTCTCTTTTTTTATTCACATTCTTTATACCCCACCTTCTTTCTCTCCTTTTTACCTCTCCCTCTTGTGGTTTTGTTTGCTCTGGTCTCCAGGAGCAGGTAGGTTTTTCTGAGCTGCTAGTCTCATCCTAGCTTGTGCCTTTTAATCTGTTTGTCATGTGGCTAATCACCTGTGCTATTTTCTAATCCAACACTGACCATTGCTAATCTGTGCTGTTGTTAGACTAGCCACTCACACACTCTTAATATAGCCCTAACCCTGAGGATTTCATGTTTTGTGTAGATGTAGTACCAGACTGATGAGCATCTATTACCATGATCTCCATCCATAAAAATTGGGTTGGGTTAAAACTATGTACTACTTTTTCTTTGGTTACTGGTTTCATTAAACGGATGAATGTTCCAAACTCCCCAACTCTTCCAAACATTGTTACTGGTAAAAATAGCTGGAAGTGCTAAGCAGCACACCCATACTAAAAATAGCATAATATTTAATATCATATTATTAAAGACTTGTCTGCAAACATGTTGTATGGCCAGCTTTCTAGAATTTACCCAAACAAGTTTCCAAGTTATTTTAGTTCCGTCTTCCCCAGACGGATAGAGTTCCATTGACCGCGTTTCCTGAATTCCATTTTAGTAGCAAGTTCCCTTGCCTCTCCAACAGAAATAAACATTTTCTGACCACAGTGTTTTGTATTGCAGACAATTTGCTAAGCTTGTTCTTAATTAATTGGACTCCAGACAGATTTGGTTACCGAATGAGACCAATTTAAAATCGATTACATTTAAAGCCACATATTGAAGTGTTTATAGGTTTGTGTTCATTAACTGAATCATTAAGGAACTGTTTAATCGTTATTCAGAATTGGAGCAAAATCTTTAACTTCCACTCTGAGAGCTCGCATTCGAACAAATGTTAAATTGGATGAACTGGTCTTCTATTTGAACCACTAGCTTTCGCCATCCATCAGATCATGCTTGCATGCATGGCAGCCATCAGATTGGCAGGTAACATTGGAGGCTGTGGGCATGAGGTGGAGCAGCATCATGAGTAATTGGTTAGTCAGAAAAGTGTGACTCAATGGATGCTGCATGATGTCATCCAGGAAGATGGTGCATAAACGTATTAGTCAGTGCATGCCTACTATTCTGCTCATCTTGCCTTTTATCTTATGTAACAGGCCATGTTACTTACTGAATGTCTTGCAATCCCTCAACAGCAACCCAAGGATATCTGCTTTCGTGCTGGATTCTGCTCCTCAAAGACCAAATCTGTGCGCATGGAGAAGCTGATGCCTGCCAAATCGATCCCTGCTGTCAAGATGTTCCCTGCAACCAAACTTGAAACCCCTGTCAAAAGCGAGCCTGCTAAGGTACAAAAGCGTCTAGCTTTTTTTTTTGTTTATTCGGTAGTTTTAACCTTGAGTATTTAAAACCGTTCTCACAGCAGCAAAATACGTTTGTAAGTCCTGTATTTTACAGAAGCTCATTCTGTCTGTATGAACGTGCAACAGGAGTCAGGCCCGTATTCCTTACCAGTAACCGTAGCAACAGTGAATATCGAAGATGGCGATGTCCATAAGTCTTCTGACACATGAAGAATCCAAGCAAATTCTTTTAAACTTGGGTGGAGAGCGGAGTATTTGAATTGTGAGCAGAACACAAAACTGACAGGATCTAAAATTGAGACGATGACTAGATGTTCAGTCTTGATCCATTCATACAGCACGTGTGTTTGGAGTATGGGGTTGTGAGTCCTGAATGTACAGGTGTTTGGTTACAGAATGTGGTTGTCACATCACTATATAACCGAACTGTTTGTGAACGTAATTAAGGATTCAAATACAAGACTGACAACTGTATTCTGCTGCTGTGTGAACATGGCTTTTATGAGACTTCATGTATGTTTACATGTCATTGGTTTAAGAGAGGAGAGAGAAATGGAAACTTTTAATTTTACTTTGTCAAAGCAGAGGTTGAAAGTAATTTAATGACTCAAATGTTGCAAGATGTAAATGGTATTGAAATTAAGCCTTAGTTGGGGAAATTGCAAAAAAAAAAATGCTTTCCTTGATGCATGTGCTTCCATTTTGATAGAATCTGGTGAAAGTGCGTGACTCTCCTCAGTGTGCCATCTGTGAGTTTGTGATGAAGGAAATTGAGGACAAGCTGGAGGATCAGACGTCTGAGGTAAGAAGCTACATGGAAAGAACTGATTGTTTGTAAAAACTGTCCTGTCTGAATTTGTTAATGTGGATTTTCATTAACAATTTTTATTGATTGTAGCCAGTGAGACAAACATGGCAGCAGGTGGCACTGATGGAATAATTAGATAAATATGCCACCATAATGCATACATCCAGTTAGCCATCCATAGGTTGCATTGGATTTTCACTTTAGTTTTGATGCAATTCACTCAAACTCTCTAATTTATAATTTATTAGAGAAGTCTTGCATCAGTGCAGAAACTGAGGGGAAAAAAAACACCCCTCATCTAATTGGGATTTGCGTTTCAGTATTAAAAGTTCTGAAAATTCCAATTAGATGAACTACCTTGTTAGGGTTGGGGTTTTTTTTTTTTTTTTTTTTTTTTCTCTGAAGCACAACTTGATTATGAATATGTGACTTTTTATAAATTTCCTGTTAAAGATGTGCTGACACTTTGGCTTTCCAGGAAGAGATTGTGCAGGCTGTGGAGAAAGTCTGCGACATTTTACCCTCCACACTCACTGCTCAGTGCAAGGACCTGATTGAGACCTACGGACAGGCCATCATTGATCTGCTCGTGCAGGAGGCCGATCCCAAAACCATCTGCTCTTTCCTCGCTCTCTGCAATGGGGTCAGCCATGTCTGTAAGTGCTGAGAATACTTCAGTTTTCTCTACAATATTCCTCTTTCTATATGTGTGAGATGTCATTTTTAATGCTTTATTTTTGCAGCTGTAATGGACAAGCAACGATTTGAGGCGGGTGGCTTCTGTGACGTGTGTAAGATGGCCGTGCGTTATGTGGACGGGCTCCTGGAGCAGAACGCAACTCAGTCTGAGATCGAGGAGGCCGTGCTGAAGGTCTGCAACTTCTTGCCTGATGCTGTCAGAGATGAGGTATGTCACGCTTGCAGTAAAGTGAGACCCATCTTGCATTAATACCTCCCATGTTTTATGTATTAAAAAAACAAGTGTTCATTTTGTTTAAATTGTCAGCAAACATTAGTGTTGGGTTTTGTTTTTTTTCCTCTCCCCCTTTCTCCCCTCATTTGGGTCATTTAAAATGTGCATCTATGAACCAAAGATACGTCAACCATCTTCCCATACTTGTAATGAGGCAAAATATTTGGTTAAAGGAATAGTTCAGACAGAAAGAACATTACGTACTCACCCCCTCATCTCAATCCAAACCTGCAAGAACTTTTGATCATCTTCGGAACACAAATTAAGATACTTGATGAAGACCGACATGTTCAGAACCCAGAAAAGTAGTAAGGACATTGTTAAAATGGTTTGTGATTTATCAGTGGTTCAACTATAATTTCATGAACGTAAAATACATTTTTTATATATATTTAAATTTGCAATTTCCTTTTATCCTTGCACTTACATCAACATGTCAAGTTTACAGTTAGAATTTCTAGAAATGGACTCCATTCCTGTAAAAGGTGATGTAGCGGTGTAGACGGCGTGTGTGTGTGTGTGTGTGTATTGGTCTAAGCGTGTGTTTTCTTCCTGCAGTGTAACCAGCTCATTGAGCAGTATGAGCCCCTGCTGGTGCAACTGCTGCTCCAGACGCTCGACCCAGACTTTGTCTGCATGGTAATATTTATCCTGCGCACTCCAGTTATAATCATGCGATCAAATGATGATCCCTGACTGAGTTTGTTGGTTTTTGTGAGTACAGAAGCTAGGAGCATGTCCAGAGGCAGTGCAGAAGCTGCTGGGATTGGAGCAGTGCAGCTGGGGACCAGCATACTGGTGTAAGAACGTGGAGACCGCTTCTCGCTGTAACGTGAGTATTATCTTCCTGGCATTACAGAAGACCATCTATAAAGTTGTACCGCACATTAAAAACGGGCTGTGACGTAATTGTAGCTTCTGTGTTTGTGTTGTAGGCCTTGGATCACTGCAGGCGTCACGTGTGGAGCTAAAGGATGAGCAGAGCGTTCCCCAACAATCTTAAGGAACTAAAAGAGAATTGCTGTAGAGCTGCTTTTCTGTCTTGAAATCAATATTTGGGTTTTCTTTTACAAAGTGACACTTGGAATTGAACTGTCACAGCTAATTTAACAGCCTTGTTTCAAGGGTATGAAAGTTTTTACTGCAATGATGTTTTGAGAGGGCAGGGATTTGGAGGGAGATATGAATGGCAGGTGTAGATATTTGGGAAATACTTGCACTGAAACTTCTTTTTGCGCTATTTTGAAGGTGTAATCTTCTTAGTTTAAAAGTAATCATCTTTTTAGTTGTACAATGTTGGTTTCTTCAAATATGCACAGAGCATGAGTTTATATGGAAATAGATTGTGCCTTTTATCAGAAGAGGGGGGTCTGAGACCCCTGAGAATGAAAAATGTTTTGGATGCTCTAATATCCCTGCCTCCCTCTTTAACTGCAAATGCACCTGCAAGGCCAGTGATTTTAAACCTTTTGTTTTTAATGGGTGACACTTTTGGTCCTAAAGGAAGTTAGTGTTGTCTAACTGTCATTGTGTCTAATGATCTGAAGTGATGTCGACATTCTTCATTTGATCCCACTAACTGATGCTTGTCACTGATTGATCTGTCACTGCTACCTAAATGTCAGATTATCCTTGTGCTTCACACTGTTTGGACTGAGCCGTTTTGTTTTTTTTTTTTTAATTAAATTGAAATAAAACCAACTTCAACCCCATTCTCTTTTGTTCTTAAAATATTAATTGATATGTTATCGGTAAAGTGTATAAAACTTGAGCATAAAATGGGTATGGGAATGTAAACTGGACTTTACAGTCATTTTATTTACAATTCACCCTGTCTTAAAGACTTTTTAATTGGAATCCCTAAGATTAAGAGTTTTGGATGTGGGCGAAAAAGCCACAAAGGCTAATCGCAGCTCCCTTTGTCAATTAACGTGTAATTTTTTGCTCGGTACATCAAAAATCCATTACTAGTGCCATTTTATCATAAGTCCTGTTAACTACATAATTCTTGAATAGCTGTGGCTGACAATCTCCCTACACATTAAATGTTTTGCAATAACTCAACTCAAACACTTTTTATTTGTAAATTGTATTGAAGTTCTTTGGCAAAAAAACCCCAATAAATACAATGTCATTTTTTTTTTTTAAGCTGTGTTCAGTTACAAATTTTATATAAAATGAAACATTGACACAGGACGTTTTGGAGGTAGCACATTTAAAGTGACTGAGGTAGCGAGTTGTGGATTCTGCGTAAGGCTGACATATTCTTCTGTATATGTGTGGTATCATGGTGCAAACGGTTTAAAAAAACACCTCCAAAACCAAACAAGTGACACAAGCGGCATCATTCCTTCACTTCCAGCGATTGATCCGGTGCAGCTGCACATAAGTCAGAATCAGACATACGCACATGATGCCTGTCAGGGCTACCTGGTTCTGCCAAAAACCCCAAGTGCTGTAGTCGATCTCTTGATGATCCAGATACATGTCACCTGTCATGCTGTCATTGAGACAGAGAGAGTTTGCAGTTGAAACACCTCACATTATCTGCATCCAGTGTTACCAACTGAAAGTAGCTAAAACGGGTAGCTAAATGCCACTGGACGATCTATTTGATATCTTGGTTTGTCTAAGAAGTTGCTATATTTGTCCCTAAACTTTTGGGTAAAAAACAGTCTCAATAGGGGTGAGGAAGTCGTTGAATCTAGTTACAAAATAGCTAAACTAGCGCCACTGCCTACATCACCCAGACTAAACTGTTAAAAATTCAGTTTTTCCAGTAAGTGGCAGCACCGAGCACGAGTGAGTCTTACCTGGTGTAGTTACTGGTAAAGACTTGATCTTTTAGCTCGATGATGGCGAGTGCCTGAAGAGTGACAATATGGTTGGATTACTGCTGAAAAGCTAACATACACAGACATGGATGAATTGTAAAAAAATTATGTTCTTACATTGTAGCCATATCTGAAAATACTGGCCCACTTCAGCCAAGACATCCCGCTCAGCATTGAATTCAGGTTCACAAGGAAACCCCCAAACACCTGAGACGACACAGGACAGAAAAACTTGTGAGAACGGCTCATACTAATTCCCAAAAGCAAACCTTCATCCCATTAATTCCAGTTTACTTCCTAACGTTGTCTTGGTGAATTTAAAGCGATAATTTTTCAACCTGATGTGATGTTTTGCCCATTAGTTCGGTTTGTTTAGCACTACGGTGGTTTAGTGCCAAACGTAACTACTGAGGATTTAAAAAACATTTTTCAGAACAAAGCTAAGTCTACATGTCTTGTTAATCTTCTGTTTGGCTGAACTCACCATCATTACGACGTAAGGCAGTGCGATGAGAATGTTAGCCATGGCGAAGGAGCCCACGCTGGCGCTGACCAGGAAGGCCAAGCTCACAGCTGACAGACTGACCATACTCATGGTCAAACAGTACAGGAAGAACGCCTCCACATCAGGCTTTAGTCCTGAGCCGCAAACAGACATGGAGCTCATTAATGTAGGTGCAGCAAAAACCCACAACAAAGGCTGTCAACAGTTATTTATGTACAATTTCTGACACAACAACAGTGAGGAACTTCCACCATAATGGCGACACCCAGTGATTCCGACTAGTCCTTACATTACTAATAAAGTAACAGTGAATGATCTTTTGCTTCATGCACCATCTTCGATCTTTTCAGTGCACTGTTGGACTGTGTTTGTGGACAAGGGTACGTATGATTCTTCCTAAAATACCTCCCTGAAGGAAGGTATATTAATGGAAGAACTCACCCATCATGAAGTACGGGATGGCAGAAAAGATGAAGACGGGGAGGATGCGGTTTGGTATGAGGTCAGCAAACACTTTGGACAGGAAGTAGACAGAGGTGCGGTAGAAACCACTCGAGTTCTCATGGCTGCAGGTGAGAGGAACATGTGATGGTGGTCTTCTCATAATATCATAATCTCATGTTTGGAGGTTGACTCACATGAAGAGCACTCTCTCGCTGATGAAGAGCTCCACCGCAGACAGATTGCCAAACACCATATTAATGACCAGAAAAAAGAAAGCTCCCGTTCTGAAGAGAAGAGAGAGAACATATGCAATGTTTATTAATCATCTTGTGATTTTTATTACATAAAAGTAACAATATCTTAATAGTTAAAATGCATCTAATATGATCAGCTTTAACAGACTCTTTATTTGTTCATCATTCATTCATGATTTTATTTTATATATACATTTCCTTAATTTCTTCACAAGGAATTTAAACTGAAAGGTAATTTAAGATCCAATTTAAGACTGTGGATCTGTAGCAGGTGCTCACCTGTTCTGAAGAGCCTCTGGTAAAGTGTGTGGGATCTGGTAGTAGATCAGTCCCACTAAAATACCAAAGAAAATGTTGATGAACAATTGGGCATAAGACGTCTGAGGGTTCCTCAAGATGTTTCTAATGGTGCGGCCACTCACCAACATGAGCTGCAACAAGGTGCAGAGTTCATCTATCGATGTTATTCCTGGTTACTCATCTAATGATTCATAGTTAGCTTGCTTCTACATACCTGGTAATAGAAAGGTGTGGCGTACCCAACCCTGTCCCCTTTAGTGACCTCAGAGTCAAGCCCATCTGAAATCTGAGTGAGTCGGTCTTTTACATCGAGGAAATGAGAGGACTTTCTGTAAATTACCGCCAGTGGGTTTTCATTCTCCACCTCCTCATCACTGCTACACTTCTCTACAAACACACAGACACAGACTGTTAACAAGAGCAGTGCAAACGCTTAGTTACCAAAATAAAATAACAAGGATTGTCCATGTGGAGAACCAACGGATGTGATTTGGTCAACGTTGAGGCACAGTCATGCAATACAGTATGCTTATTGGGAAATTTTGTCTTTGATTCATATATTGTCTTTGATCAAATTTGTAGTATAATTAATATGCTTTATGTTTTTTTTAAAGAAGTCTCACCCTTCAGAAATCATTCTAATCTGCTGAGTTGCTGCTCAAGAAGCATCATTATTATCAGTATTGAAAACAGTTGTGTTGCTTAATAGTTTAGCATTTTCTTTCATGAATAGAAAATTCTAAATCATTTATTTAGAATCTTTAACTCTGAATCAATTGAATGCGTCCTTGCTGAAAAACAGTATTAATTTCATTCAAATAATAAACCTTCAGCACCCGATTTACTGTTGTGTATTTGAGGACGGATGGTTCCATTTGTGACATCCAGGAAGAAATCTGCCGGGTTGTTGAACGGCTCGCACTTGTAACCTACAACACATGAACGCAAGTTTGAGAACGGCATGACGCATGCACTGATCAGCGGATCACCGCCGATCTTCATTCGAAGTGTCTGTCATTACCCAAGTCCTCAAAGTAGTTAATAGCTTTGCTGGCGGCCCCTGCATAGATGATTTCTCCTTTATTAATGAGTGTGAGGTGGTCGAACTGGCTGAAGATGGAGTAGCGTGGCTGGTGAATGGAGAAGATGACGGTCTTGCCTTTTTTGGAGAGCCTGAGAAAACAAAATATAAAAATGGGTTGTGCACGACTGGGCTTATGGTTTCTTCTGATAATAAAAAAAATCAACTGTGAAGATGTCAAATGTGCAATTTTCTAAAATTACAATTTTAACTAATCGGTGACAGGTAGTCATTTACTACTAGTGCTGTCAAACAGTTAACTGCATTCGAAAGAAAATCTTTTAATTACGTAATGTGCTAGTGTATTATGTACAGATAAATATACACACATACAGTATATATTTAGAAAAAATATATTGTAGAAATGTATTGTATAAACATAACACATTTTTCTTAAACATATACTTGCATGGGTATATATAGATATACATACACACACAAATACTACGTAAACAATTATTTTATTTTATATGCGATTAATTACGACTTTGTACAGTGTTTCAAAAGAATGAACCACACCATACTTTTTAGGTTAAAGTATTCTACAAATGGTTTAGTTGTCTCAGCATATGAACACTATAAGCTTATGAATTTGATAACGTCAATGAATTATGAATGATACTTAATTCATAATTCTGAAAACGCATTGTTCACGTCTCTGTTTACATGTAAAATCATGTTAAAATGTGAGTAGCGATTATACATCAGGCTTTTAAGGAACGTTTATTTGTGCATCACTCAATAATCATTATATTGCGTTTCATTGCATGATTAGATCATAAAACAAAGCATTTAAATCTCATCTTACTAAGACATTATTGGGATATACATAGCGGAAACTGATATTTACATGCGTTTTATGACTGCTATACTGTCATAAAGATCCGAGATTGATATAAACTGGTCCATTTAAAAAACCTCTTTCATATGTCATGAATTTATTAGGTTAATATTAAGAAGAAATAGTTTTTTGTAATGGCACACACTGTTCACAGGAAGCACATGTGACTTATAAGAGAAAGTGTGGTACTTCTGTAGCAGCTCCATGATGGAGCTGGCAGTGTTGGCGTCCAGGCCTGTGGTGGGCTCGTCCAGGAACAGGAGCGAGGGGGACGTGATGAGCTCCATCCCGATGCTGCACCTCTTCTTCTCCCCACCAGAAACACCACGCAAAAACATGGTCCCAATCTGAGAGAGAACAAGTCCTGTCAGCGTGAAATTAAACATTCCTACTGTCGCACGGTGCATAGCTCTGACATAGCTCTCGAACCTACTGTTGTTGCTATGGAAACAGTTTTAATGTGACTGAACCACACTTGACCTCGTCCCAGTTCTTTCTCTCAAAGCGAGAATGTTTTGCTCGTACCAAAAAAAAACAACGAATCATTTTCAACATTCCTCTTCACGAGGCTTAAATGCATTACCTTAGTATCTGCGCAATCTTTCAGGCCGAGCTCCTGGATGACGGAGTCGACCCTCATCTGTTTGTCAGCTGAGGAGTACTCTTTGGGTGACAAGCGAAGATTGGCAGAGAATGCCAGGTTCTCTTTTATGGTCAGGGTACCCATCAGAATGTTATTCTGGAAGGTGAAAGAACGGACATAATGCGTGATTTCATCATATTAATTTTCCATGTTTACCGCTTATTCGGTAAGATTAAGCAATACAGTGTTTTTGTTTAAAGAAATGTTTTATACTAACTGTATTCGGCAAGGATTGATCAAAAGTGACAGTAAAGACGCGTTTCAAAAATTTGCATCCATCGCAGTATCCACAAAAATATAAAGCAACAACTGTTTTCAACAATAATAATCAGAAGTATTTTATGAGCAGCAAATCGGCAAATTAGGATGATTTCTGAAGGATTGTGTGACTCGAGATTGAAAAAATTATGCTGAAAATGCAGCTTTGATAATAGGAATAAATTACATTTTTATAAGTAAATAATAATAATAATCATAATAAATCAATCAGAAAACATTTAAAATTGCAATATTATTTCACAATATTAAAATTGTTATTGTATTATTGACTGAATAAATAAAGCCATGGTGAGCACAAAACTGTTCTTTTAAAAACATAAAAATGTAATAATAAAAAAAAAAACTAGTCTATGGATGGAGTAGGGTTTTTTTGTAATATGTCTTTTGTAAGGCCATAAAGGCCGTTTCTCAAACGGAAGGCTTTATCTTCCATAGGACGAACGCATTTGTAGGCTGCATACATCAACAAGCCTGGTTTATTTCAGTTAACTGAGCATTATAGATCTTCTTCATGACTTATGCGGCCTGCAAATGTGACGTGTGGGGGACGCAGTCTTCCGTTTGAGGAAACGGCCATAGTGCTGTCTCCCCACCTGAACCACATAGGCAGAGCAGAGTCTGAGGTCAGAGGTCACAATGGTGTTGTCGACTAGAACTTGGCCTGATTTTAAGCCCTTAGGATCTTTCCTTCCTGCAATGACATCCAAAAGCCTAAAGACAGATACGCTGTAATTAATGCCATATAGTGTACATGCAAATAACTACTACTAAAAAAAAAGACCCTACTTCTACAACTTAAACATAACCATAGCACCAAATCTGTGCCTAATCTTACCCGTATCCCCCTCAATAGCAGCAAAAGTGTTCAAAATGCACACTGCACCTGACAACTAATTCATAAATATTATTAAGTACAGTATTTAAATACATTTAATATAAATTGCCATCTCACATTCTTTAAAATAAACTTTTTAGTTGCTAGTGCAGTAAGATCTTGATATTTTTAGTGCCCAAAGATGCTATTAAAATGAATGAACAGAAATAAATGAAAAAGAGCTTACGATGTTTTGCCACTTCCAGTAGGGCCCATAATCGCGTTCATTCCAGGGTTCATGATGCCACTGCAACAGATAAAAAACAATTTGCATTTTAGATAAATGGAGTCTTTATGATCCCTATGATTACTGTCCTTATCACTGCACACTCGAAATACAGATGGGCAGGCTGGGACATGACAGAACTAGGCTAACTAACTAATTACTTTAGTCAGCTTAGATTATAGCAAAACAACTACACTCATTTATATACGCTTGAATGCTTCTAAAACGAATAAGCGTGTCCAAATGTTTGACTAGCAAAGGGCTGGCGAACATCGGTCCTGGAGAGCCGCAGTCCTGCAGAGTTTTGCTTCCACCCAAATAAAACGCACCTGAATAAGCTAATCAAGGTCTGAACGGTTACTCGGACGCTACAGACGTGGTGAGTTTTAATTAGGGTTGGAGCTGAACTCTGAAGGGCTGCGGCTCTCCAGGACCGGAGCTCCTAGCAGGACATGTCTCGCCATTACCTGACATCTTTGAGGATGTCTTTTTCAACCCACTGCCTGCTAAACATCCCTAATCGTTCCTTGATGCGGTAGCGGAGATTATGGAAGGTGACAGTGGGGCCTGGAGTCTGGAAACACGGCACGGTCTCCTCTGTGTCTGTGGAGAGCTGCTCGTTCACAACCATCTCCTCCATCCCGATGCCTTCCTCTGCCTGTAAAAGATGCACCGAGATATAATTATTATATATATATATATATATATATATATATATATATATATATATATATATATATATATATATATATATATAACAACTATTTATTTGCACCAATCATAACATGTTAAGTGCCTTAAAACCAGAATCATGGAACTTGTATTATATACACAAATGTCAAAGATGTATCTGGAGTAAATTATTACCGAAGGAGAAAAGTGTTCTATGCTAAATGATTTACTATACTTACTACAACGCAGTAAATTATAATGATAACGATACATTTATTTACTTCTATTTTTTAATCATTTTGTCATTTTTGTTTGCGCCTCTTAACAAGCATGCTCATGTTTAAAGCCTATAGAAAACAAATCGCAATATGTTTGTCACGTCGTTCATTCATTTTAGTAACGTAATCTAATAACGACAAGAAAACGTGCAGGAAATTAGACAATATTAGCATGAGGTTATGAATTCAGTTCAGAATTATTTGACGTTTGAAAATTACACAAATCAGCTAATAGTAACGTTACTTAACACATTAAATCGCTTGCTTGTATTACTTACTGACGCTTCTGCTTTTGTTATCCTACAAAGATGATGTCACTTCCTGTGGTAGAAACCTGGCTTTTGTCACAGACAGCGCCCGTGTTAAGATTGTAGGGCTGGAATACCGAAGCCGTATTTATTTATAATATTTTTTAGTATGTTTACTACAGTACTATTATTGGTTGAGCAACAACGCTAAAACAAGACAAGACAGTCGGTTCTTTTTTAGAGAATCATCATACATCACGAATATTGTAGTTCGATTCCCGAATCAATGAACCTTGTGAGCCGATTCTTCAATCAAAACATTGCGAAGTGATTCTTTTTCAAATGACTCTTAAGAGCCGATTAATTAAAATGAATACTACAAAAACATAGAACGTTAGTTACTCGTAAAATCCCACATTTAACTTTTTTTTGGTTACGTCTTTCCGACCTTCTGAGCCATAAACTACGGAGCAAAAGGAATATTAAAATGTCGGTTTGGCCCCGGCTTACTTTTTAGGTTAGTTTCACTTTCCTGGCAGCTAGGTCAACATGCCGTTATATGCTTTATAAAAAGAAGACGGACAGTCTGGTTTTCGAGAGGACAGGCCTGTGTGACTTTATTTAAACACGCAAGTCAGGAATAACAAAACTGACGACGTTGTTAAAAAGAGCGTGAGTTCCGGTGTCCAGCGAATCTCAGATAAAATCGCCAGCAGGGAACTTTTTAATAGAAGAAAATTATTTTTATGATTTGTAATGTATCGTTATGCTGTTCGCAGTAAACGCTAACTAATAGTCATAAATACGGCAACTAGTTAAATTCGCAAATCGTGCAGGGCAAAGTGCACTACAGATAAAACCTAAGAAAAAACTAAGTGCCGTCTCTTACCTCGCAGATGGTATTTTAATATCGTAACAATAGAAAAGTAATAACGGATATGTGTTTACGTACCATGTTTCTGAGGAGATGTGCTCCGGTGGGGTAAACCTTTGGTTAGTTAGTTTGGGTGGGTGGGCTCTAACTCAGTTCTAAGAGCATCACAAAGACGACACTAACTAACGAACTCTCCTCCTCCTCACATCTGCATACTGCAAACCACAGCTTCACAATCTCACAACACTGCTGCAGGATGTCCATGCAGAAGAAAGGACAGGTGTGTCTGCATCTGAAGTTTATTTCCTCATAAAAGGTAATAAATGAAGGTGAGGTGAGGCGACAATAACAGGCTATACAGTTCATTGAGGTTACCGTATGCTTTTGTCTTTATTTCAACTCTTAAATTGCACAGGGATAAAAATGTGATGATATTTGATTATTATTATTTTGATAATACGATTATTGTGCTGTAAGTGTTGCATTTAACACCACTACAGCCCTTTTAGCGCCGCAAAAGTGTTTATACCTGTATATTATTGTAGGAAATGCTTCTTGTTCTTTTTATAAAAACCTTTTATTATAAAAAGATCAAAATCGACAGACATGATTGCATATTTTCTGGAAAAAATAAAAATGACCATAAAAGCAATTAGAAAAGTATATATATATATAAAAAAAAAAAAAACTATTTCATTGTGTCCAATAAAATGCATAAAAGATTTTTTTTTTTAATTGGCAAAAGTCTTCTTGAGTGCTGTAGTGTAAACGATCAGTCTTGGGGCAATACTGTAGAGGTCTGTTGGGCATTCATTTGGACTCAGATGGAGTGAACGAGTGCCACAGAGAAGGCTGAACCCACAGCAAGTCCCAGCGTGAGGAAGAAGGACATGACGACCCCCGCAGGCTCAGCCAGCTCCCGCGGCACCACTTTGGGCCCGTAGATCATGGGAAGCGTGCCAAGGTACCCATTAGAAATCCCCAGCAGACAGACGAAGACCACGGGGAAGAGGTCATGTGCAAAAAACACATCGTGCAGGTGGTACCGGGGCTGATAGTTGCAGAACATGAAGAGAGGAACCAGCGCGGTTCTGGAGACGACCAGCACAGGCAGCATGCGGCTGGTGGGGCCTGGCGCCTGCAACCAGGCCGTGACCTGGCGCCCGCAGAAGTCTGCCATGTTGTAGAGCAGAAAACTAGTCAGAGGCACAAAGTATGTGGTAGACCAAGGGTTTCCAGAGTCTTTATTCATGGACTGGATGCCCGAGGAAAGAGCGGGGAAAATCATGATGGAGATGAAGAAAACGTAGAAGACGCAGGAGCCCAGAACCCAGGTCTTCTTCAGGATGGGTCTGAGGGGCGGCACGGATCCAGACGAGTCTGAGTGGCTGCTGTGGCTGATGGACTCACTAAAGGGCATGGCTGCTTTTTCCATGTAGTATCTGAAACAGAGACAGACAGAGATGTTTAGGAATGTCACACAACACAGTTCATAGAGACATCCACTGTGAAGAATATATTTCTGTTCCTTAATTAAATTGCTTAAAGTCAAAAATGTTTAGGTGGTGTAACTTTTTGGAAACTGTAATCATGGTTTCACTGATAAATTATTTAGTTATTCATAAGCCATAGTTTATTCAATCTTTTATGATTTCTATAAAATATAAATATTGTGAAAATATTTATATGTTAATGTTACGGGGCTTAAAGTCTAAAATGTTTGGGAGTTGTAATTATCTGGAAACTGAAATATATGGTTTCACTGATTGATTGATTGATTATTTATTAATTATATTTAGGCTGCAATTCTCTAAAACAATATCTGTATAAATAATTTATAAATAGTAAAAGGCAATACATTTAATATTTGTCAATAATAAATAAACTGTAAAAAAATGTTTTAAACTATTTTCTGCAAAAAATTAAAGAAGAAAGTCTGCGTACTCTCAAATTCAGAAGCGAGATGAAAGTATGTAGAGCAGTTTACTGAATAAAAACAAGGCAAGCCTTTCAGTCACATGCTGACCACTTTCAACGCCAACATCTGACATCCAATCAAACAGCAGTGAGGCTCTGCCTGTTGTTTGTAATTTGAAAAAAAAAATAAAAAAAGCTGAAGAGAAGCACGGCAGCACTTTGTTCCAAACACAGAAGTAAGCCACATTTGGTTTTAATCACAGACTATATAAAAAGAAAGAATTGCATTTACTTAAAAAAAAATCAACTGCAGAATTGTGTCATATATATCTGTCCATTACAATGTACAGTGGGTTCTTTTCTTGGGTTCTTTTACCGAAATTAATTCTCCAGTAATGCTGATTGAACTTTCTTATATAAAATTAAAGTCTATAATAAACTGTTGAAACTATTTCATACACAGATAATACAGTTCTTAAAGTTCTTGAACATAGAACCCATGGAAATATTTAGATGCTGACATTACACACAGTGATAAGGAAGACGGAGCTGCAGATGATTCTAGATCCGGTCGGTCCAAACTCTGTCCTGGAGGCCCGGTGTCCGGCGGAGTTTAGCTCCAACTAGCCTCAACACACCTGCATGGAAGTTTCTAACACGGCTAGTAAGATCTTGATTAGCTGCTTCGGGTGTGTTTGATTAGGGTTGGATCTAAACTCTGCAGGACATCGGCCCCCTAGGACCGAGTTTGGATCTACAACAACCTGTGCTAGATCTTGGTGAATGTTGAATGAAAATGATTTTTGATTGGTTAGTTGGTTAGTTAGACATTTCATCCATTTAAAATGCTCCCATGGGAGGAGACACGCTTGCTTTAGTTTGCTTTGGTTTATTAAAAACAATGTGCAGTCAAAAAAACAAAAGTTAAAGTTGAAATGTTATACCGTTCAGGTTTGTGACCTTTGGAAGAAACACAAGAAACTTGCGTTATTTTATTTTTAATTTCATTGTTTGTGAAGTACAACTGTTTTGACCTGATGCACATTGAAATGGACAAAATTATTTAAATGAAAGAATGTTGAATTTTTTTAAAATTATTATTATTATTATTATTTGGTTTCATTTATGAAAGCCGTAAGAAAAAGTTTACTTTTATTTTTTTTTCTGAAACTTGGAAAACTAATATTATTAAACTAATATTGTTCAAGATTTGTTCTTGAATAGGAAGTTCAAAGGAATAACATTTATTTTACACAAGATCTTTAGACAAAAATCTAAAAATAAAATATTATAAATAAGTTTATTATCAATAGTCATAAGTTTACAAATTAACGTCTTCAAAAATCAATTAATATCAATCAGTGGTAACCAAAACGCAAACCAATCATATTTATATATTCAGCATGTCACAGCATTGTTTTAATTACTGAATAAAATGGAAATCAATGACAGATTTTTGAAGTTTACAAGCAATGGCTTACATAAGTATTTCACTTGCACTATTGTTTAAATAATTTCTTATGTAAATCATATAAAAATTTAAAGATGTATTAAGATTTTCTTTAGGTTTTGTGGCCCGTTTAACCGCATCATGTAAATACAGTGCTCCAGTGCCACTTAATGGTAACTATGAGTACTGCATTTACATCAATACTTTTCTTTATCATGTATTCATCACCCCCATGTTATTTTAAAACCTGCCATTTTCTGCACAATGACCATGAATATTTGAATCTGAATGATATTTGACTCTAACTGTACATTTTTAGAAGGTATGAAATACAATGCCAAATTCACATGGACTGTAATTATACACCCATGTCACTTTTATTACATTTTGGGTGCTTAAAAGAGTCTCCTTTCAATGTCATCGTATTGGAAAAGAGATTCTGCTAAACCTCTCATTTTGTGGCTGACAGCAGACATCAGGCTGAACTTGGTGGATGTAGGATTTTGAAAAACGCCTAACTCTGGTATATCATTATGGTACATCAGCACATCAGCAACTGCTGATCTCTACATCACAACTGTGTCATGAAACTGCGGTTTGACCCCAGACTGCCAATGAAACTCATGGAATCACTACAAGCACCACACTTCCTCTTTCGGCTCGTCTTTCAACAAAGAGCTCTGTGAATACCATGTGGTGAGGTTTTTATATGGTAGATATTCGCTGGATGAATGGAAGAAGACAATTTTCCTTTGGCATTAATTGGAGTCAAATTTTTAATACAGTGAAATATTCATGATTGCTATCAAGGGTTGAGTAGCTCTAATATGCAATGATAGAAATGTCATGCTGTGCTACATGTTGAGGAAACTTGCTCACCTTGAGTAAGACAGTCTGGGCAGCAGCAGGTACATGATGATACAGATGAGAGTGAAGACGTCTGCCGTGATGAAATACACCAGAGCACTGTTGGTCACGTCACTTGAGGCAGCAAGATCTACTATCGATGCCAAAGCACTCAAAGTGCCACCCATAGCCTGACCTTAAGACAAAAGACACGAGCTTAGTCTTCTGGCTCTATTGTTCATTGTGCTGTTGTGCATGTGATTTTTTTTCATATGTTCAGCAATCAATTTTCCTTTCAGTCAGCTGAAGAGGATGAACAGTGGTACCTGATATGATTGCTTGAGATATCCTCATTGGAAAGTGGCCACTGATACCGAACACACTGCCAGAGAAGATGTTGGACGCCCCGCTGACCAGAGCCACACTGACCAGCGTTCCTCCGAAAAACTGCATCCTACAGCCAGACATGTCCACTTTCACCAGCGCTGTGGTCACCACAAACACCACCAAGATCACCAGGAGAGAGAACATTATCCGCACCTGAGAGGAAAACCTGGAGGAAATACAGAGGCCAGTGTGAAAAACATTGGGACAGCTAATTGAATAGTCAGTAATAGTCAGTGGACTATGTTCTCTGCCTCCACTGTCAACGCAGGCCGTTCAGAGCTGTGGCCGTAAAGTCTCCAGTGCCTGTTGTGGCCAGGGGTGGACACCAGAGGTGGACACCAGAATGGAAGTAAGGGATGCCATCAAGCTGAAGAAGGAGTCCTATCGGGCCTGGTTGGCTCGTGGGACTCCTGAGGCAGCTGAAAGGTACCTATGGGCCAATCGGACTGCGGCCCGGGTGGTTGTGGAGGCAAAAACTTTGACTTCGACTGGGGACATTGTCGCGCGGTGGAAGGAATACTTCAAGGGGCTTCTCAACCCCACCAACACGTCTTCCATTGAGGAAGCAGTGGCCAGGGACCCTGAGGAGGACTTGGCCATCACCCTGGCTGAAGAGCTAGAGGAAGTGTCTGGGGAGAGGGAAGTTTGGGTGTCCCTGCTTAAACTGCTGCCCCCACAACCTGGCCCCGGGTAAGCGGTAGAAAATGGATGGATGAGCTGGAGGAATTACCAATGCTTCCCGCGATCAAGTACCAATGCTATGAGGACATGCCTGCTTTTACTGAATATTACTTAATATTTACCATGTGTAAATACATTACTAAGTAAAGTGTCTAATTAGTTATCATGTTTGGGTACTACCTGTTCTTGCACATACTTTTATGTACAAACTAATTATCGTACATGCACAACTGTTAACTACAGCCGTGTTTTCAATTTGTTACAATATACATACACTTCAGGTAAGTACCTTGTGTTACTCATTTGCCTGTAGGAACAAGATCTTTTACCATTTATGTAGCAGGAAAGTACACCTTCTGGAAAATAAAGTGGTATCAGAGAAAGCTTGTCGACATGCTGTTAAAGCTTCTGGAGTGGTTTGCAGAAAGTAAGGAATGTTCTAAAGTTAATTTAGCCCTTGTTTGGAGGTTAACATCGACACCAAAATATTTCTGTCATCAGGTTTGTATGATCCAATCACACTCATCCCAATTCAGTTAGCCTTAGCACAAAACAGCAGTGTGTCCATCAAGCAGCACGTTGTCCTATACTTGCTGGCCATCTTTTTTCCAACTTGCCTTGATTCTTTAAAATTAAAGAGCAATGTTCACAACAAAACCAAAAAAGGGAAGTCTGGAGACAAACATGTAACTGATTAAATTTAGGCTCAACCAAAGATGCTTTCTTCGTGCTGCACAAGGAGTCTCTTGCACCTCATTAAAACATTTGAGTTTTTTTATTAAAATACAAACGAATGCTACTTTTCAATCAGTGTAGAATCTCAAACACAAAATGATATCATGCGCTCTTTAGTATAGGGACCACTTCTCACTATTAATTAAATAACTGCTTATTAACTTGCCTATTATTAACATACAGGCATTTTGTTAGTACTTAGAGTATGATCATGCAGAATATTAAAACTATTAATAAGCAGCCAATTATGAGATAGATCCTTCCACGTAAGGATTGTGGATTTAACAGCATTTTAAATCATGACACACACGTTCTGAGCGGATAATGTAAAAAAAGTGAAAGTGTGTTTGTATGTGTGCTTTGTTTTACCTGTTAACCAGGAGGTAGTTGAGGATGAGACACAACACTGAGGGAATTGTGGATGCGATGGCAATGTAACTCTCAAAGTAGTCCTGCAAACAACAAAAAAAGTCACTCATTATATGTATATAGCACAACAAATGATGTAAGTGACCCCAGTCATCGCTAAATAATGCTTATTTTTTTATACATAAATATATATTGGATGGAAATTGCAAGAATAATGAGTGTAGACTGATAAAAGATGAACAGCCACACAGAATAATGTTTTCCTGAGCCAACTTTTAATTATACAGACATATTATAAAATTGGTAACCAAACAGCTGCTATATGGACAAAAACTCAAAATATCTTCTTTTCAAAGTCAACAGCACAAGCTAAAACTTAAAGTCTTTTGGGATTGGAGTGGGAGTAAATGATGACAGGATATTAATTTTGCAGAAAATAATAGATCAATTCGTAAAGAAAACATCCTTAAAGAGACAGTCCGTCCAAAAACGACAATTCTGTTCTCATTTACTCACCCTCAAATTCCTTCCAGCCTATATGAACGTCTTCTGTTGAACACAAATAAAAGAGTTGAAAGAGTTTGGTAACCAAAGAGGGGATCGGAAACTGTTTGGTCACCAGCATTCTTCACAATATCTTCTTTTGTGTTTAACAGGAGAAAGAAACTCGTACAGGTTTTTAACAACTTGCGGCTGAGTGAATGGATGAGAGTATTTTCATTTTTGGGTGAACTATCACGTTAATTATCATGAACGTAATGATAAAAGGGCGTGCTATCAGAAAACTATAAAATGTAACCTTAAAGCAAAGCAATTCATTTCCTATGTCACTAATGTGATAGGAGCTCATATGCTCTCGACGGTCTTATAAAATGATACGCTTTCACTTTCCCCGTTTCCTGCCTTGTCAGATTGAACCAGACCTTGAGCAGAAGTGAGAGTGGCAAACAGAAAACGATTATTAAATCACTACTCATAAACGTATGAGTTTAAATCTTATTATTAAGAAATAACCAGATTTCCGTTTATGGCAACTTAACCAAAACAATTAACTTAAAAGTTAAAGTTCCAATAATTGAAGCAATTCAACCTGATGGTTTTTTTTTTCTTCTTGTTTCAAATAGCGTGATTTGCTTTTGCCACCTTGGCAACTAAGAGGGAAATACAAACATCAAAGCGGCATCCCATAATGCACCTCAGCCTTCTGATTCAATCTATTCAAAAACAAAGAAAGTGCAGCCAGTGGGCATAATCAGATTAATTCCAAAGGCCAAGATTCAAGAAGGAAAGAAACGGCAGACTACAACTGTAAACCGCACAATCAGAAGAGGAGAGATTCTACCCAATGACTAACTTTTACCTTTAATGACCCTAAAACACACTAAAGGAGCAAAAGAGCCCGTGTTGCTGCATATGAAAGGAGCATTAGTTCTGTCAAATATCACAAGACCTTGAGAATGCTGGGGTGAGCAGAAAGAGCAGAAACATGTTGTGACTACTTTAAATAACTGTTCAGCGTGGCAACAAGTAGGTGACGCTCATGCCTGAGACAAACACACACTGTGTCATCTGACACGCTTTAGCAACAGCTGGCACATGACTGCCCGATGTATACACCCCGCCAGGCTTTAAAGTCACACTGTACCTTAAAAAACCCTACAATAAAATCCTTTCAACCCGTTTAATGCAAGTTATCTTACCATGCGCAATGAAAATCTGTACATGGTTTAATTCAATTCTACTGTAAAATACTGAAGGGTGTTTGGAAGTAAAAACTACGTATTACCATATAATTTAAAGCTGAACGCACGCAAAACCTCACTGTATGACACATCATGCATCACTTTCTTTCTTTGGAGCTTTGTTTTTTAATTATCAGTAATGTACAGTAATGTTTTGATGGTGATGGTGTTTAGTCTCTGATTTCTGTTTTACCATCCGTATCAGTCCTTTACTTGTGGTTATCGTTTTTTTTTAATGGCAAAAGGCAGGTACTTGCTAAATTAATATTCTATACAAATATAAATTGTAAAATATACAGGCACCAATTTAACTGCCATGCCAACTAAAATAGTGTTACCATATTTTGGTAAAAATCTGGCAAACACAGCTGTCAATATGAAAATGTAACTAGACAAACATATATACATATACAAACATACACATTTTTTTAATGTACTACATTATGTTTATTAGACACATACTACCTTAAATGATGGGCTATATATGTATATTTGCTATTTATTGTAGCATTTTGCTTTCTATTACCGATAATAAAAAAGCAAATGCTATATGCTACATTTTTAGCATTTTTTTTTTACAGTTCCGTCTAATAATTTAATCGACAGTATTTCTAAACGGAGACATACGATCTTTGATTTTCAGGCACTGGTGCTCTTATTGCTGTCAAAATAAAAGCCGCTTTGGCGACATACTGGTCAGCCTCTAGTAAATACCGAATTTGCTTTCTAATTTGTTGAAGCACTTACACTGAGGTCACTGTGAGGTTCCTCTTGACTAGCGGGACTGGAGCTGTTACTGAGCTTGTAGAGCCAGTACTGTTTGGCCGTGATGAACACGTTCCAGGGCAGCAGAGAGCCGATGCCCATCAGAAAGAAGATGATGTACACCAGATTGTAGGAGTCCTCGGGGCAGTGACGGGCCGCCAGGGGCCCTGCCGGCTGTTGTCGGGAAACCAACAGTGAAGCGTCGTCCCCAGACGCCTCACCCTCCGAGTGCTCTTCATCACACACGGAGGAGACGGTGGTGGGAATGTAAGAGGAGTTTACGCTGGCCTGTAGAGACTGCTGTCCATCCATTCTCAAAGGACGCAGGGAAGGAAACTGAGGAATCCAGGGGATGGTGTTATGTAGGGGTGATCAGAAGAAGCTGACCCTGGAGGAGAGAGAAAATGATCATTAATAAAAACGATTAAAGTTGCAAAATGCAATAACTAATGATGTTCGGTCACCTTGCATATATCTAAGGATTTGTGAGGTGACTGCCCTAAATCATTTTAATTGTTCCTCAGGCATTTCTGAATTACTAGAAGTATTGAAGCTGGTCTAGTGTTTTTAACGTTTTAAGAAGTAACAGCGCACCTCACCTTTATGTCAGGTGATTTAACGTATCATACACGTCCGTGCCACTGATAAAGAGGAAGTCGTTTCTAAGATCTAGAAACCGCTTCAGTAAAACTTACGTATTCGAACTCACTCCAGTGGCTCTTTAAAATCTGTCTGCCATCCTGGAGACGCAGTCAGCTTTCAGAGAAGACAGAAGTTAACATTCAGGACTCACAGCGCTGCGGGAGACAGAGAGAGAGACCATATGTGAGAAAGCACTTCCACCTCATTACTCGGAGCAGGCAGAATTTCACACTGGCTTGAAAGCGTGAGCATGTGACATCTGCCTCTGTCTCTCAGACTGCAGCATCATTCAGGGAGTAACTGCTGACGCCTTACATGCATCGCTCACACTAATTACAAAACACTCACATGATCCTGTGCTTTACTTTTCACGTGACACCAGACCGACATCTTTCTAGGAGACTACAAACATACACAGTGTTACGGAACAAACCAACCGGAATGAAGCTGATATGTGACCCTGGAACACAAAACCAGTCATAGGAAGCACAGGTTTAACTGTAGCAAAAATATATTGTATTTAAATTTTTCTTTTATGCCGAAAATCATTAGGATATAAAGATCATGTTCCATGAAGATATTTTGTAAATTTCCTACCGTAAGTATACAAAGACGTAATATTTTTGCATTGCTAAGACTTTCAATTTAAATAATATTTTCTCAATATTTAGTTTATTTTTTAATTTATTCCAGATGTTCAAATAGTTCCATCTCAACCAAATATTGCCCATAACAAATCATGCATCATTGGATTCTTATATATTCAATTGAGATGTATATATATATATAATAAACATTGTGTAAAATAAATTCTAGATTTTTCTCATAGGGTTATATATATTTGTTGCAGACCAACAAAAATAACACTGTACCTTTACTAATAGTGACTGTGGTAAATATGATCACTACAGTAAAAAGGGTTTTATCTAGAGTTGTAAAAATGATAAGATATTACTAAAGTTATCAGAAAGAAGCAAATCACAACAGAAAAAGAGCAATGTGGTATCACCATGGTATACTGATTTTGGCATCCAATTTAATAATATATATCATTATATACCATTAATGATACCATTACTACGATAATAAACAATTATTATATACATGTAATTAATCTGGTACTCCAAAAAAATACATATATACAATTTAAACAAAAAGAGGTCGAACTGCTTTTGACAAACAGTAAGAAATAAGAAATAAAATGTATGCGTGAAGCAGCTCAGCTTTAGTCTTATATTGTGCATCAAAATGTCACGGTTTGTTCGTTTTCTGAACGACACAAGCAAGATTTTAGACAGGTTTTATCCGTTTTCTTTAATATTAGTGTTCTGTTCGTGAATCCCAAAACTGTAGTCTTTGAAGGAAGGCAGCTCGTTGGGTTTAGAAACACAGCCCATGTCGTCCGAGACAGTGAAGGGAAGTGTTTCTCGGAATACAGTGTTCAGCACATTTGACAAAATACCAAGTCAAACAGAAATCATGTGTAGTAACGCGAAGTAACTGCTTCCAGACGAGTGATACAGTTACACAGGGCAGCAAAGTAACTGTACAGTAGTAAACAGCTATTATGAAAACTGAAACAGCTGCAAAACACTCGCGTTTATTCGGATACTGTAATCAGGTGACTGTATGGCATTCCTTCGTTTATGAATCAATTCAAACCGGCTGAACTGAAACGGACGGTAACGTACTGTGAATTGTAAAACTTACCGATAGCTTGATTTTAGCTGAATTCATCCTTTTCGTACCTGCTCTCCACTGACAGACATTAACAGCACACTCTCAGTAGACATGGTGACTTATTATGCGAGCATCGGAGTACACAACACAATCTGTAAATGTTTTAGGAGCGTAACGACACAACTTCAAATTAAAAGACCCAAAAGGCTTTTAAAGACATGTAAGCAAAATAAAAGTCAATTTCTATGAACACGATTTTTATTTGCAAGAGACCGAATTCAAATAAGTATTTAATAAAGGCATTTTTAATCTGATCTGTCAAATCGTTTTAAGCAAAATTTTATTTTTATACAAACTTTAACATGACAACCGTCCACTAAGTACTTAAAGTAAATTAATAAAAAGCTACAATAAATACTAAGCTTTTATTTCGTCAGCAAGGACGAAATAAACAATTAATTTTAGACTAATAACCTTTAGGCCCACTGTGTTGTTTATTAGTTAGCGTGTTGTGTAAAAACACAGAATAACACCCTGTAGGTTAAAATGTTGATATTTAAGACTGCACGCTGTTAACTTAAGTTACTTGCTTGCGTTCGCAGCCCTCCGTGAACTCAAAAGAAGTTGGTACTTGCACGGCTTTTATTTTGAAACACCGCCATTGGAGCGGCGCATGTTTTTCCGTGTTCAGTGGAGTGGAGGAGCAGTGTGTTGTGTGATTACAGGTAAGGGCTTTTTAAACAAAACCAAATTGTTTTATACCTAACTGTTATTTTGTATGAGTGTTTAATTAGCTGTTTTCGGTGGAATATTATTAATCTTTTCGGCCAACGACGCTAAATGTGCTGTTATTACACTCGGTCACCAACACACGTGGAGAAAGCTGGGCATGATTCTAGACTTACTATAATCTTGAATGTTTTATGCTTGTTATTTGTTTGATGTATAATGTTGTAGCGTTAACATAATCTGTGTTTGGGTGTATTTAATTGTCTGTAATGTATGCACCCATATAGTAAATTATATATAAATATAGTCAAAGAATTCCAGGCCTAAGTTAATAAAATCGTAAAATATTACCATGAAGTCTATTTTAATTTCAGATATGATCACTTATTAATTGTGCAAATAGTTTTAATTTGGTCTTTGTGAGTGCATTTTATTTCTAAAAACCGCAAACTAAATCCATTGGTAGGAACTGCGATTTATATCTAATAATTTTGAATATGTCACTATGTTTTCAGTCTGTTCATACAATGGCGGATGATGGTCCAGCAGAAGATTATCCCACTGAAATTGAGGAAAACCTGAATGATTTTGAGTCCTCTGTGAGCTCTGTCCAGAATATGGTCCAAACGTTTGTGTCTGTATCCAGAAGTGACGGTCTACTTAAAGTATGCACACATCAACTTACATGAACATTATCGTTTTACCTTATTTATTTATTCATTTATTTCATTGCCCCATTCAAGCTGGATCCTCTAGATCGAGCTAAATTGGATTTGATGTCTGCATACGCCCTCAACTCAATGTTCTGGAGTAAGACTTTACACCTTCGTGTTTTACTTTCACAGCATTTAATGAAAGTTAACAGGTTATATGATAAGATTTAACTTTCCTTCTTAGTGTACCTGGTGACACAAGGAATCAATCCGAAAAACCATGCCATTAAACAAGAACTGGTAAGAAGTTTTGTCATTTTACTTTTCACGGTAACCTTTTTTCTGTGATAATGCCACAAACATTTCTAACTTGTTAATTTAGTAAAACGACCGAACCTTCCTTTTAAGCATATATATTTGAATCTGTGAGCAGAAATGCAGCATGTGGAGGTAAAATGATGAACGATGGCTTGCTGTTTGTACTGAATAACTGAGAAGTGAACTAACCTCACAGGATAGGATCAGGGAATACATGAACAAAGTCAAAGAAATCACGGACAAAAGAAAAGCTGCACGTCTGGACAAGGATGCGGCGTCGCGGTTTGTTCGGAACGCGTTGTGGGACGCAGAGGACAAGAAAAGAAAAGACTCAACCGAGCATCCTCGCAGAGGAAAACACATACGCTTTTCTTGATTGCTTGAACTGACTGCTGAAACATTGAAGTTCATTGAGAAACTGCGTAAGAAGTCTGTCGTTTGCCCGGTGGTGTGTTATGATGCTTGATTGTGACTAGTTTCAAACTAAAGAAGTTGCAGGTATTTTTTTTTATTATTCAGTTGCATTTGCCTTTTTATTTCTTTTGAATCTTGAGTATGTTTTATATCTGGGGTTGCATGATAATACCAGTCCCATTAAAACTACTAAATCCTCTCTTTCTCGTCAGCTCATTTGCAAGTATTGTCGTCTTATGATTCATCATTTTTAGAAAGAGATGAAACGCGTGTCGGTGAAATCCGGTTGCAGGGATTCATTTTTTCTTAGAAATGCATAGTCGGCCTGGTTGTAAACAAGTGAAGGAAAGCTTGCTTAGTTTACGTGAATATCTGTATAGATGCAAAAAGATTCAACAACGGAGACATAAACTAAACAATTTTCGCCAGTATTTGATGAATAGAAATAGAACAGAATAGAATTAGTAGAATGTTTAAAGTGGACTAAATAAATCTAAATCAAAATAATGTGTGATCTTGCATACAAAAAAAAATAAATAAATAAATAAAAAATAAAATAAATATATATATATATATATATATATATATATATATATATATATATATAATTTGTGTTTGTGAGAGTAAGGTTTTTGAATGTTTAAAATGTTCGTAAATTGTAAAATTTGGTTAAAATAATGTTACATTGTCATTCAGTGTAACGCAATATTTATGTAGAAATTCAAACAACGTGCTTATTCTGATATTCAGTTTTACTGTTTTAAATTATTAAAAAAATCTTAATGACAAATAGGCAAAACCTAGGATAGCAGCAAATTAAGACAACTAAATAGTCTTAATATGCCATGTTTTTGTTGTAAATATGTCTGAGAAAGCTGTTATGCTGAACAACATTATAGTGGGTGTTTTGTGTAAATCTGGAAAATATTGATATTTACTAAAACAATTGAAATGTGTGTGTGTGTGTTCTGTGTATATTATTTCTGAATATATTTGAGAATACACTGTGTGTGTATATGTATATGTGTGTGTGTATGTATTTGTATATACATGATATATATAGTACACGCATATACCAAAAATTCAATTTTTACTATACACGGGTGTAATTCTAACATGTGCCATTTTGAATTGCAAATATCTTTAGAGTATGTCTTTATAGGTTACAAACAACCCATTTTGACCATTTTAAACCAGATGGAGCATATTTGGATAATAGTAAAAATATAGCGTTTCTATTTGGTGTCCTTAGTGGTGCTGAAATCACAGATGTAACTTTTGCAGGAATATTTTTCTTTCGCTCTTTATTTTTGTCGTTTTCAGTGTAGACGGAATCTGTATCGAAGCAAACCGCCCCGGTCCTACAGAGGGCAGTAAAACACAGCGTCCAGAATCCGTTATCCTTTGAGCTGGCGCTCATCTGTTTGTTCAGCGCAACCTTTGGGGCTTTGCTTTCAAGAACATACGGAGAGAAGTTTGGAAAGTCTTTGAAAGGCAGTTCATAAGTGGAAGGAGTCTGGAAAACTAGAGGGTCTAAGGGACTAATTAAAACCTTGGTGGAGGAGAGACTCATAATGGCTATTGTTGGCATCGCTTGAGGGTTTAATTAAACAGCCTCATGTCTAATGATGCGATGTGGGATATCACATTTGTCTTGCAATCCTTCAGAGAGAGAGAGAGAGAGAGAGACTGTACATAAAATGACTTTGAAGAACTGCTTGGTCGATACAGTTTGTGGTGTACTGGGAAATGGCTGTTGGCTAGTAGATGAAAAATGTTTGCTAAAAGTATTAAAAAAAAACCTTCTGTCAATGCTTTGTAATCTGCTGGGACACAAGAAGCTGTCAAACGTTTAGACTCCCAATCATTATGCCTTCAAGTCGCGTCTGAAGGATCATGTTTATGAGATATAGTACAGTACATCAATAGCAAATCGAGTCTTTTACAGTGAGACTTTGTTGAGCCCTGGCTTTCTCTGTTGGGTTGTGTTGTGATTAAAGAATGGCAGTGGAAATAAATTGATATCGATCATAATCGCGGGCCCCTGTTGAATATACAGTTTTATTGCATCTATTCTGTTGGGAATTAAAACACCTCGGTGTTTGTAAATTGGTGAACTAAAAATGCTTTTGAATGGAGCACAGCGTGATAAAGCGTTGGTTTAACAAATAATGCACGTTTAGCTCTTCATTTATGGCACTAGAGCTTGAATGTCTTTTGTATTTTTTAACAACAGAAAGACAGAGAATGAGTTTTATTGTACTATCCCAATCAATTTATAGGAAAAAAACCTAAAATATTTTTTTTTTATTATTATATATATATATATATATATATATATATATATATATATATATATATATATATATATATATATATATGTATATATATATATATATATATGTATATATATATATATATATGTATATGTATATATATATATATATATATATATGTATATATGTATATATATATATATATATATATATATATATATATATGTATATATATGTATATATGTGTATATATATGTATATGTGTATATATGTATACGTATATATATATATATATATATATATATATATATATATATATGTGTATACAGTGTATATATATATATATGTATATATATATATATATGTATGTATATATGTATATGTATGTATATATGTATATATATATGTATATATATATATATATATAAATTTTTTATTTTATTAGTATTATATTTTTCATTTATTACTGCTATTATATATTGTAAATAAAATAGTCTGTATTTTTTTATTATGTTTCAGTCTTTAGTTTTAATGTATTTAGTTGATGCTAGTAATTAAACTTAAAGTAAATGATGATGAAAAGTTTCATTGAGATCTAACTATGCTAGCAGCTTTTTATATATATATTTTAACTTATTTTATTATTATTATTATTATATTTAGCTGTTAATTTTATTTTAGTTATTTACATTTTTTTAGTTTAGGTTTAGTTTAGTAAGTATGGAAGGCACTCAAATTTTTGAATGTTTTTGGAAAGTTTTGGCTTTCTATCTTTACTTTGATAATGATTTGGTAGGAGGTGGACTGATGGGAATGGGACTGAGAAAGAACCACAAAACAGGATTCATACTCGAGTCTTGTGATCCCATTTCGTTCTCCAGTCAGCATTCATGAATGCCCTTCTTGCAGTACAGCCCAGAGAAATCATACAGTCTCAAAACCTGACACGGTAAGAAACTAATGACGGTAACTTCTGATGGTATTGTAACTGGCAAGTGATTTAAGAATAGTTCACTCAAACTTGAAACACTGTCATGTTGTTCGTCGCACTAACCTACTTTTATGGCATTTTCATTGTCATATGTATTTTTTAATGCTTTATTTTTAGTGCCAATTATGAAACAACTTCAGTTTCAGCTGAAAAGCAGCTCTATAGAAGACTATATCAGCTCAGTTCAGCTTCAGGGTTGATTCGGTTCAGTTCATGTTATGAAACTCTATAAAACAATAGCATCCTTATCCAGCTGACTTCAGTTCAAGTCACTATTAAATGTGACTGTAGGGAAACAAATTGCATTAAGATTCTTCGAAATGTATCCTTTTGTGGTTTGAAAAATAACAGCATGCCAACAGAATTAGATTTTTTTTTTTTTTTTTACCAAATGATTCATTTGAAGTCAACTGTTTTAAGATTGTGGTCTTAAGTCAATTTTTATATTTTGCACGTTGTCTTAAAACTATAAGCATTTTGCATGTAGTTCAGCATGTTTTGGCAGCTATCATCTTTTAAAAAATAAGCTACCAACTCATATTTTAGTACTATTTAACAGAATTATAGAATGGTAATTAAAAATATAATTGAACATAAAAAGAAAAGTATACTGGACGGTTGACTGTTTATACCTCATTATCCGTTCCGATTTCATTCTCATAATAATTAAAATAAAAATGTAATTCTTTAAAAATGGTTTTTAGTAGTGCCTTTAAACAACTAAACATGTTTAATTGCATCCAAAATACATTTTTGTATACATAATATATGTATGTGCACTTATATAAACACACGCACGTACAGTATATATTGTAAATATTCACATGCATCCACTTCTATATTTATATGATATTATATATAAATATATTTCATATATAAACTTTTTTTTCTTAAATGTATACATGCCTGTGTTTGTATTTATATATACATGATAGATATAAACAGTACGGTACGCATATATAAAAAACTAATCGTGATTAATTGTTTGCCCGCATTAGTTTTTAGCAAACAAAATTAGTTTATGTTTGCTTTTGGTTAGTTTTGCATCAAATAATGAGACAATCTGGGGTTTGTTTTTCAATCCAGGCGCGTTGCATTGTGGGATACGGTACTCCGTATGCATTATGGAGAGTGCTCTGAATTTTATAAGTAATTATAGAAATTTTATAGAAACACGCAACAGAAAGTAAAGAGCAGATGAAGTAGTGGGAATAACCCAGGCTTAGATGGGACGGCCTCCCCTCTCTCCCTCGGCTGTTGTTGGCTCTAAATAAATGGTCGGGGCCTGGATCCCAAGGGGCCGGCCCCTGCCATGAGTGATGGAGCGGGGCCTGACCCAGGGGCTGTTTACACTAGCACACCAAACATTCTTCACCCTCATTTGTGCCACCTTCCATTCACCTTGTTCGGTGCAGACGGATAGATTAATCAGGATAAGAGACTCTTATTTAGCCTCACTGGACTGAGCGGGACAAATTACTTCTGAAAGTCAGACTCGGCCGTGAGCCCGGTCCCCGCCGCAGAACCCGAGGGTCCTCGAGCGTCAACCCCTCCTTTCGCTCTCTTCTTTCCCGCTCACAGGGCTTTTGCATTAAGAGGAAATTACAGCATGCCGAAGGCACGTGTGCAGGGTTTTGATCTGAGAGACGTGAGCCTGCGTTCACGTGAGGCTCCATGGATTGATTCATTGCCATATGATAATGTATCGATGTCTCATACGGATGGGTCATGTTCTGTATCTTTTTACTTAGAAAAAAAGACCTTTTGTACACTGAAAAAAAGTAAAAACAAAACAAATGCGAAAAAATGCTGCTTGGCCTAATATTGGCTGATTTGTGCAATCATAACATTTTATTAAAATACGAAGGTACGTCACAGTTTTTATACAAAATAAGAATGATTTTTTCAAATGATGTATGATGTTTAATGCATTTATCAGAGTAATAAAAAAAGCAGTCAAATGTGGAACGTTCCTGTTTTCGCGACAGAATCGTATTCAAAAACCCTATGTATAACGTGCAAAAGAATGGAAAAATGTCAAACATGATCAAAATACCAGTAAAATAAAATAAAAGAATAACTGCAACGGACACTAATTTGACTAAAATGTCATTTTTGCTTTTATTTAAATTTTATTACTTTACAGTAGAAGAGTTACTTTTCAAGAGGTACCCTAAAGGTTAGTACAGATTATAAAATACTATTCGTACGTCATATTTTGTGAGAAAGTCGGATATATTGCAGTAAAAAAGACGCTATTATTTTAATCAGCTACAAAATTTATGAAGCACCGAGTGTTGTGTTTCATTCAGCAAATGAGTGCTGTTTTATGTTCGAAAATATTTTTTTCAGTGTGAGAAAATACGTTACGTTCGGCAGAAGAAAGAAAGTCATGCATTTTTTAACAACACGAGTCAATGACGACAGAATGTTCATTTTTTGGGTGAACTGTTCCTTTAGGATTACGTGATGCATTGAACAGATTGCCCTTGAACGTATATTCAACTTAAACGTGATTTTTACGGAGGCTCTTCCATTTTTAATCATTTAAACGTGTGCAGGCCAGCTTGTTATATTACCTGCGCGAGACCTGACCAAATGCTTGTTTGGGTTTCGAAATTCTGCCGAGCTTTCCAAGCGCACGGCCCTTCCTAAAGGTCCTTCTTCGTAATGGATCTTGCGTGCTGAGGTGGTGTGTAATGGATTCGATCCAAGACGGTGGTTTATTCAGCGGTCTTAGCGGGAGCGAACCGCAGCTGTCGCTACACATATTTCCCGAGGAACGTTTCTGCCTTGTAGCTGAAGGCCGTGAATGCAGATTTCTCCCAAATGACAGATTATAGGTTTTAAGGAACATCTGTACACACACACACACACTGCGGAGGGAAGTGTGTGTTTCGCGTTTGTGAGGGAGATGAGCGGGATCAAGTCGGTCCTGTGACTTCCACTCAGTTAAACGACAGCTGGCTTTAGCAAAACAGCTGACAAACATTTCTCTTACGGCCGTTATGCTTTAAACAGCGGCTTTGCACATTTACGTGTCTGCCACATGCTCATCATGCACTTCTCTGCATATGCCCTGTAAAAGTGACTGTGTAATGAGATTTTTAATGGCATCGGCATCATTGGACGGTTTGTATGCGAAGGGTATTTGTTGAAGGCAGTTTTCTTAATACGTATCATTGCGAATCAGTTTTACGGAAAGCCATATACTGTTATGCCCTGTCCTTTAAGTCGGCTGAGCGATATGACCAAATAAAGTGATCATACAAGTGGGTTTTCTTCATGCTGTTTGGTACGTATAACAGCGGGGAACCGATTTGCGTACATGTCTAGGTTCTGTAGAAATGAAAATATTGTTCCAAGTGAAAATAAGTGGTTTTTTATAAAAAAAAAAAAAAACGCTGCTGCAGGTGCAAATTCTGAAAAGGCTCAAAAGTCTGAGGCTTGGGCATGAGGTTTATGCAGTGCAATGCAAAATAAAATAACACGTAATTATTAAAAAGAATATAAAAAATAATTAACAATAGTAATGTAGTATGTAGTTCATACAAGGGCTGAATGGGTGTAAAATAACTTGCCAGTGTTTTTCAATAAAATCGAGTAATTTTACTGCATTACTTTAGTCGAGTATATGGTTTAACGTTTTCTGTAAATTTAAGACAATATGTGAAGCAGTCATAAGTAGCACAGGTATATTTGTAGCAATAGCCAAAAATACAAAATATTTCCTTTTATGCCAAAAATCATTAGGATATTAAGTAAATGTACCATGAAGATATTTTATATATATATATATATATATATATATATATATATATATATATATATATATATATATATATATATATATATATATATATATATATATATATATATATATATATATATATATATATATATATATATATATATATATATATATATATATATATGTATATATATATATATATATATATATATATATATATATATATATATATATATATATATATATATATATATATATATATGTGTGTATATATGTGTATAACATAAAACATATGTTATGTTGTTATGTATATATATAATCAAAACAATCAAAACTTAATATTAGTAATATCTGTTGTTAAGAACAACTTTTTCCTCAATACAGATTTTTAAATATTTGTATCTCGGTCCAAATATTGTCCTGTCCTAACAAATGCATAAAAACCATACGTCAATAGAAAACGTATCTATTAAGTTTTCAAATTATGTATAAATCTCTCTTTTTTTAAAAAAGTGACCCTTATGACTGGCTTTGTGGTCCAAAGTCACATACATGCATTTGTATTGTATTATTAATATTATTAAAATGTTTTTTTGTGCAAAGAAATGCGTAAATTATCCAATTCATGTTGGCTAAAATCTTTCTTTCAAATACATGACGTGAGTGATTAACTGTCAAAAAATGCTTATCTTTGCTATTATTATTGTTATCAGTTATGAACGGTTTACGTTAAGGTTGGCGTCTGTGTTTACTGTCATGTATGTTTTTAATTTTTTAACACCACGTCTATTCAAGTTCATTATAGCTCTATATCTAAAGGCCAATTTGGATGAAGTTAAGGTTAAGGTTAATGAAGGTTAAGAGGTTTGAGAAGTTTATTAACAGTTTATCGAGTCATCTCGTATTAAAATCAGTGTGAGGGACCTGTTCTGTACGCGGCGCTAATCTGAAAGGTATCAGAGAGCTGAATTATGTGTGGGTTAAGAACGCCACTCGACATCTGCTCGCAGTGATTTATTTGAGCGAGGCGGTTCTGCTGTTCGGCGGTGTTAGCAGAGGTCGAAGGCTACCGAAAGGTGCTCGGTCTGCCCTTCCGTCGAAATAAACGCTTTACTGAATGTCAGGAGAGTCTCTCTTCCTCGTGTGATGTTTGTGTTTTACGGCTGTATGTGAGAAGCTCGTACGGAGCGGGCTCGACGTCGACGCGAGTCCACTGTAACTGTGGTTAAGGGTGCAGTAAACCCGGGGGCCCTTCACTTTTATGATCTGAATGAAGTAGCTGGAAAACAGCGTTGGGAAGAACATCAAGCGCGGCCTCAAACAGACTGCCAGCAAAACTATATGGATATAACTCTAATGCATAATTACAAACGTTTTTCATATTCAGTGATTCTTGTGCCGACGCACCGCCTGCCATTAGTTTTTAAAATATCAACATTTCCGCTTCATAATGAATCGGAGAGAAGCACAAACAATATTAATTATGTTCTGAAAGAAGGATGTTTAGATCGTTGCACCTTTAGAGTGTATATTAAAACATGTGACGAATATTATAATGTACTGCTGTCATTTATTAAAAGATTTAATGCATTGCAACATACATTATTGATAGCCTAATAACGCATTATACATTAAGGCTTGAGGCTAAAGTGTTAACCTTATTTACAAATAAATAAATCAAAAAAACTTTGTACCAGTTGTATTGTAAAATAACTTCTTATAACACTTTCTATGAAGCCCGTATTTATAATACATTATAAGTGTATTCTTAAGGGATTATAATGAACGCATAATGCATTATAAATACATTTATAAGAACAGTTTTAATGTGTTTGATTATTTGCGTGTGATTATTTACTTATTTGTGGTTGTGGCTTTTAATATGTATGATAAATTATAACACATAAACACGATTACAATGGATTATATAGTATAATATATAACGCATAGTTATAATGCTATGCGTTAAGTCACATGCGTTAAGTATGCTATAAGTCACACATTTTACTTATGTTATTTTACTTAAAGTAGACAAATACCACTAATAAGTGATAATAATAACAATGCTATTTTTTCCCCTCTCAAACAGCCATGAGATCAGACGAATGTATGAGATGAGATTTTTTTTTTTAACAATGTCAGGTTGATTATTTTGATAGTAACTCTGCCACTACATATATTTCTTCAGTTGAAACTATTAGCTAGCTCCAACTGTTTTCATGATTATTAATGATATGCTATAAGGCTTTTTATAGCGCATTATAATGCCTTAAAATGTATTATAAATACAGGCTTCATAAAAAGTGTTACAATAAAAATTCTTTTTATATCGACAATGCAAATAGTTTTACTGTAAAATTTTACTGTAGTCAAGTATTTGGCTTCGCTTTTTCTGCAAATTTGTGACCCTGGACCACAAAAGTAGCCGTGAGTGGCACAAGCATATTTGTTGCAAAAGCATGTTTTTTAAAAAATTCCAAAAATCCATTGTTCCATGTGGATATTTAGTAAATAAATAAATGCTGTAAAAATATCTAAATGTAATATTTTATTAGTAATATGCATTGCTAAGAACAACTTTAAAGGCGATTAAACACTTTGTAAGATAAGTGTGCCTTTTATGAGTTTCTACAGCTATAATATATACATTAAGGCCGACAAGGAGCTCTAGGTGGCGCTCTAAGACAGCTTATTTCTGAACAGCTGCTCTGCTGGCACGCTGCACGAGGCTGGTATGCTTCTCAACCTCTAAAACTGTAAACAAATTAACACAGAGTCTGGTGACAATTATGCGAATTACAATAAATAACTGCATGAATGCCAGCAACAGTCGAAGCAATCAGATTCATTTCACTGTTTAGTGGAGTTACAACATAACATTTTTTCACTCTTAAGTCTTCTTTTTTCGAGGAGAAACACTGACTGCCCACATTGCTGAAATGTACGTTTCCAGGTTAAGCCCTAGTTAAGCGCGGCTGTCCGTATGCTTGACTATTTGCATTGTCTTGTTAAATATAAAAATAATTTTTATTGTAACACAGTTGAGTGTTTGTTCTGGGTGGTTGCTATATGATGGCCTACTGACCCAGTGATAAGCCGATCTCTTGATATGCCTCGTATAAGTCCAAGTCTCTACGTTTTATATACTTATTATTGTTTCTTATTTTTAAAAAAACAAATGATTCATTTTTTTTAAGGTTAGTGGTTGCGATTAATTTATTTTAGCTACATTTAAATGAATAAAAATGTAGTTGATTAACAAAATGTGATTATTTAAATAAGATTAGATACATTTATTGCAATCGCTTACCTTTAAAAATTCTTAGTAAATTCAACAAATCGTTTTATTTCAGTGTATGGCAAAATACGTAAGGTTAGGTTAGTAGTGACACCATGTGTGAAAAAAAAATGCTAAAAGAAAACCACTGAAACTTACCATAAAATTCTATGTTTTACAGATTAAATGTACAGTAGAACTATTCAATTAACTGAAACTGATGCTATATACCAAATGACTTAAATCAGTGTTTTACCTTTATAATATACTGCCAACCGTCTTAAAAACAGAGAGAGAGCCACATAATGAATCAAAACTCATAACAGTTTGTTTTTTCCCACAAGCTGAGGTAAATATAAACACTAAGATTAAAATGTGACCCTGGACCACAAAACCGGTTATAGCCAAAAATACGTCGTATCGGTTAAAATTATAGCTTTTTCTATAAAAAACTAAAGATTATGTTCCGTGGAGATATTTTGTACATTTCTCAAATACATCAACACTTTTTGATTAGTAATACGCATTGCTAAGATCTTCAGTCGGACAACTTTATTTAGTTTTATTTGATTTTGTTGCTCCCTCTTTCAAACACTAAAATGACACAAATGTCCCGTTAGATTGAATCGTTTTTCACTTCTTAGTATATAGTGAGACAGTTTACCATTAACCAGTTAACCACGTTTTTACGTTAGCATTTTTATACTCTCTTACTGTTACAATTATGATCTTTTTATATGAGTAATAGTAATAGTAATGCAATAGTAATAGTAATGCAAGCACCTTATACACATAGAAACATATGAAGCAGCACCAGTACCGGAGGTGACATATTAGTAACCAGATTGCTTGTAAAGTACCGCATAACATTAAAAGTAACGTTCCCCAGTTCATTCCTGGCAATGAATGACCAACTATTAAATTTCGCTCTTGTAATATTGCTCCTAGGCTTGTTTAGCCTCTGTATGGGTTCTAACAGGTGCTCTTTAACACTTCTATGCCTGAAAGCGCCGATGCCCGTGTTTACTTTGAAGACAGTTTTGATGGAATGTTTCTGTGGGGCACACGGTCCAATGAAACCCTTATCTTCGAGCTACGCAGCGAAAAGCCGCGCTTCCCCTCTGACTGGGCTTGAATAGAGACAAATGATTCCTGCGTGTAGGAGGGCCCGATGTCTCATGTGGAGGTTTGGAAAGGATCTCAGCGAGACAGCTGCTGTCTAGACTGTCACCCTGACGTCTCACGCTTGTGCCGTAGGGCCAGATCTGAAGAGCAGCACTCGACGTGAAGCTTAACCGATCCTCGCGGCCTGTAAGATTATCTGCTGTCCCGTGTCGGTGTCTTACCTGCTTCTGGAGCGAAAGAAAACGCAAGCAAAAGAGCTCATGTGACGCCTGAAGCCACTACATCTGAACGCGGGCTCTTTCTCTGTGACACTGTAGAAGCGTGATGCAGCTTGACCTGATATCAAAGCGCCACAGTCATTGCTTGATAATAAAAAGCACATATTTTACTGCTGAAGAGTCATTTTAGCAGCCTTGGATAAGGAGGAGTGACACTTACAAATATGACACTTAAAGGCGTACGCTAACAGTTGACTGATTCAAAACAAGCATGAATAATATAATGGCATATTTGAAAAAAAGTCTTAAAAATTGTAGTTGAATAACACTGTAAAATCATAAATTGTCACTTTACAATAAGGTTAGCATTAGTAAACATGAACTAAGAATGAACAATAGTTCTCCAGCATCTCAGTTAATGTTCATTTGATCATTTATTAATGCATTATTAAAATTAAAAGTTGTGTTTTTTTAACATTAGTTAACGCACTGTGAACAAAGATTATTAAATACTGTAATAAATGCACTGTTCGCTGTTTGTTCATGTTAGCTAATGTTAACAAATGACACCTTATTGTAAAGTGTTACCAATTTTCCTTATGAAGAGTTAATACGTTAGTACTGGTGAAATATTGTAAAACGCCTGTTCAGAATTGAACTTTTTCTCACATGCTTGTTTAACCCGAGATCTAATCAAGGTCATATCGCGCAACCTGAAAACAACAATCGTACATGACAGAAAAAAGACCCAAAAATCAGACATTGCACAACCATTTATGGTCTAGGTTTAGGGTGATTCAGGATACATTTATACTTATAGAAGACTTAATACTTATACACTTATACTTTAAGACACTTCATTCCCTCTTATTTACAATTAAATGAAAATTCAATCTAGTTTAAATTTATATTGAATGCTATTAGTTAAACTTAAAGGTATATATTACCCAAAAATGAAAATTCTGTCATCATTTGCACAAACTCAAGTGAGTTTCTTTCTTCTGCTTAATTAAGATATTTTGAAGAATGTGGGTAACCAGATAGTTGATGGTAGCCATTGATGTCCATGATATAAAAAAACAACAATGCTAATAAAAATAATAATAATAATAAATCTTAATTTTATCCAAATAGGATTGGGACAATACAAGGGTGCATAAATGAAGGCCACAATTTTCACTTTTTGGGTATCTTATACCTTTAAGAATGCTTTTTCACCCACTTATCCAGGACTTCATATATCATTTCATAGTCATGAGTCACCTGAAAATAAACACTCTTTTAAAGCAGGATTAGGGTTGATTAAAATATAATGCACTTTATTTAATTTAAAATGCACAAAAGTCCATGTATCAAGAAACTTGTCGTGTGTGTGTGTTCTTTTTAAGTACAAGTGGCCTTTTATGTAATTTACAATAAGTCATTTTCTGCAAGTACAAGTACACATTCAGTGCAAAGTTTTTTTTCCCACAAAGGCTTGCTGGGCAACGGCGTATAAACCCGATAAAACCATCAAAACAGACATACCACCTCAATTTTGGCTGGAAGACCAGCCAGTCAAGTCTACATCAGCTGTTATTCCTGCTCAAGAACCATCTCAACTCCAATCAGAACGGCAAACAATAAAACCACACATTGAAGAAAAGGAATAATCTGCAAATGCTGATTCAGGCTCAGACGGGTAACATAATGAGGTCTAAATGAGGACTGGCAATGCAACTGTCACATTCTTGACCCATTTCCTGTTTTTCCTGCACAATGAGCAAAGCTATTAAAAGCAGCCCTGCCAATAGTAGGAAATACCACAGCTGATGTGAGCTGCCTGAGTGGCTAATGGTGATTATGCTTGATTTGAGCCCAACATGTCATTAACTAATCGAGCGGTATTTTCCCCGAGTTCTGCCCCTTCAAAGGAGCCCATTATACTTCAAGAGAGAGTAAACAGCTGGTCCCTAAGAAGCGTGCTCTCTGGAGTTTAAAGAAACATCATCTATCACCCCGCCAGGCACCTGCAGGTGTGACCTTGCTCTCTCAACACAGCTGACACCCAGGAGAGCCATCTCCCAGGTTGCCCTCTTCAGGCGGATGGGGAGGTCAAATGAAAAGCATCATGGGCAGTCCGTGAAGTGGTTTCAGGCGGATACACGGATTGTGGCGTTCAAGGTTCAGGTCAGAAACATACCCTTCAACTGTTGCTTTGCCATGACATTGGTTGAGCTTTAAGGAGAAAATTGACTGTAGAAGAAGCCATGCCTTGTTAATGGATTCCATGTCATGTAGCATTAAACGTGTGTCACATTACACAGCCAACTAAATAAATAAAACAAAAAAATACAAAAATATATATTAATATGAATGTATATATTTTTATTAATTTATATATATATATATATATATATATATATATATATATATATATATATATATATATATATATATATATATATATATATATATATATATATATATATATATATATATATATATATATATATATATATATATATATATATATATATATATATATATATATATATTTTTTTTTATTGTTAATTGTTTATCATTATTATTACTCATTATTTCTATTTTTAATTTTTTATAATTCAGTCAAGGTAAAAATGGGTTAGGACATGCTATTAATTACTACCAATACATGTCCAATATTCTTGTAATGTGCATGTTAACAAGTAACTAGTTACTCTTTCGAAATGTAAAAGACTATTATTAAGAAC
This sequence comes from Puntigrus tetrazona, assembly GCF_018831695.1. NCBI lineage: Eukaryota > Metazoa > Chordata > Actinopteri > Cypriniformes > Cyprinidae > Puntigrus > Puntigrus tetrazona. Next base: position 23,120,760 of record NC_056711.1, on the reverse strand, counting down.
ATTATTTTTTTTACAATAGCGAATTATATACAACAAGGCCGAGAGTAAATATTAGCGAGATAAATAGGTTACATTTTGATTACGCACGTGTTGGCTGTGAGGATGGAAAGGTGGTCTCTTACATTCTTGGCTGTTTATTCATCATTTTGGCCGAATATGTCCTTGCGTTCCAGTCATGAGAATGTGTGCGTTTATGTGCAGGTATGAAACAGAGTTAGATTTTCGAGAGTTTTGTGAGGTCCAGGGGTGCAGTTGGGTAAACAGTGCCGAACAGCCTACGCTGTGTCCCTGGGACGGAAGCCAAGGTGACACCGACACACACACACACACACACACACTGTGTGAGAGCGAACACCGTGTGTGAACTCCGTGTGCCAGGATCTACACACAGGATTGAGGCACCTGCCCACCCCAGCGGAGGCGTTTCAATAATACCAAGGCCAAATACCTCCCTGCTAATATTGACTCAGAGAGTAGAAAGGATATTGAGGAAGAACTGCTGCATTGTATCGGGAGCCCTCTTTTCTGCCGAGGGGAGACCTCTTTATCGGCGTCTGTGTGCGGAGAGCTTATGTAAAGTTGAGTTTCAGATAAAGCGCTGTGAACGACACAGCAGATGCACTGTTATGCTATTTGCTCAAACGATAAGCCGGCAAACTGAAATAGACTCAGACCTACATGTCGTTGACGACATCATTTCCCGTTTTTACAAATAAATCATTGCTGGACTAAATTAACTCATTTTGACCTTAGAGTCATGTATAGAAATAGAGAATTTAGCCTGAAAGTAAGAAAGAAAACTAAAGAAAGAAAGGTGTATATGACTTTCTTCTTTCAGACGAACACAGTATGAACACAGTTTTTTAAGAATGTATCATGACCGTCAGTCGGTTATTCACATTATAATTTTAAAACTAGAAACTACAAAAACCCATAGAGTCACTCCTGATTACAGCAGAACTGTTGTGGTTGTGTTATTGACGACACTGATTGAAGATCAAACCCCCGAAGGCACTCTAATCATACTGCGTGCCCTAGCTAGGCATCTGTAAAACAGCAGGGAAAAAAACACAGTTTTAACAAAATCTGCAAAACAGAGTGATTCAGACTGTAGCACAGGAAGTGAGTTTCTCTCACTGGCTGCAAAATGACCGGCGGGAGCGTATATTTAGTGGTCGTGAGGCCGGCGAGGAACTGCTCTCCGCGTACACACGCTGAGAAAACAGCCGCTAATAACAAACCAAACAATAGCGCCGATGAAACCACGTGCCAATGCACACAGACCTTGGCAGCGTAATTGTGTGAGAGTTGTTTGAGTTGAAAACAGTGCAATCTGAACTCTTCGTCAAACGCGCTTGTGTAATTAACAACATCTGCTATAAGAGGGAAGGGTTTGAAAACTTTTTTTCCTCTTCCTTTTCTCCACCTTTGAGCGAGTGCTTTATTTCGCTTTCTAATCAGTACCTATGAGAAACGTGAAGCATGGGTGTCGTGTCTCAAAAGATGGTTTCGTGTTTAGTGCGCTCGGGGTCACTGACTGAGCGACTGGATCGGCCATGAAGGGATTATTCTGTGGATATTTTTGTCCAGAATGTAACAGAACTTAGGTTTATTTATATGAGGCTGTGAAATGTGGTTTGTCTGCATTATTGCGTAATATATAATGTGCTGCTGTGGTGCTTTTTTTACTGGGACTCTGTGACAATTAATGCTGTTTTCTTGAGTCTTGACTCTTGATGGATCTGGTTCGTACACTGTACTCAAATCTCATTTTTGTGGCTTTTATGGCCAAAATTTAAAGTAAATAAGAAAAATAGCCTATACCTCATTTCACATGAACTGGGAAGTCACTTACAAAACAATGACTTGCTGCAACATCGTGCATGCAATGCATACATAATTGGGTTTCTTCTCGCCAAGTCTTTTATTTCATCAATGAACAATGCAATAATAATAATAACAGCATTTTTAGCAGTCATTGCTCTGATCCTTCAGAATGCTTTGGCTGCATGTACGAGTGCTGAAACCGTCCAAGCATCGAAATACATTATGCATACTGTATCAAATTTAGTACTTTTATAATCAGGCGAGGAGATTTAGGCACTGTGCATGACTCAGCCTTTCGCTAACTACTTCAAGCGCAGACGCTCTAGTGCCACGAGCTGTTTAAAGCAGAACGGCCTCATTGTTCCTCTGGGTAATCTCTGCACAGTCTGCATTCTTCTTATGGATTCTTCTTGTCGTTACGAGGAGGATATGTCTTTGTTCTACACTCTAAAAAGTGCGTGGTTAAAATATAACCCAACCTTAACCCAGTTATAATTATAATGTCATCCCAAGGCCGCAATTTGGTTCAAGGTCAAGTTCAACCCCTGACCTTTCCCAAACTCCTAAATTCAGCGAGGACAAATCTTCAGCATAAGCAGACGCAAAGCTATTTTATTTTCGAATATTTCACGTGTCCACCCTGGACGACTCTTTATAATTGAATTTCTCCTGTCCCTGTGAAGAACAGGTGTCCTCTCAGTGCCATTTCCTGTCTCATTGCGTCTGGGTCGTGTGGTGAGAGGAAACAGCTGTTACTCATACTCCAAGACTACTTTGAAGGTCACTCTGCTCGGTATCAGTTTGTGCCCACTCAGAAACCACATTGCATTGTGGAACATTATAACAACTTAGACTGATAATTGTATTGAATACGCACTTGCATATGTTTTAGTATACTCAAGCGATACTCAAATCTTGGAGTTTAGCTTTAACCCTAATCAAACACACCTGAGCATGCTAATCGGTGTCTTCAGGATCATTAGAAAATCACAGGTAGGTGAGTTTTATCAGGGTTGGAGCTAAACTCTGCAGGGTAAGATTTGAGGAACCCTGGTTTATAGTGTATAGTTACACTTTATTTTGATAGTCAACTAACTAACTAACGTCAACTACATATCAACTACTTCTCATTAATCTGCAGCTACATGCTAACTCTCAAAGTAGACTGTTAGGATAGGTTTAGGGTTATTAGAATAAGTTGACATGCAAAGTTTCAAAATACCCGTCAAAATAAAGTGTTAAACGATATTAAGCAGACAGTCTACTAATACTCTGAGTATTTCTAGTTGCAAAGTTAATTATTGTTAGTAGTAGAATGTTTCAAGTGGAATATCGAAATAAAGCGTAACCTAGTATATTGAATTTAATAAAATATTAATATGTCCATCCTCACACAACCATGCAGAGCATAAGCTGTTTGGGTAATTGATGGATGAATGACGTTCACATGTTAACAGCGGTTAACATGATAATGGCAAATTAAAAGTTGTATTACAAATTGTTGTGTTTAATAACCTTTTGTCATGGTTTAAGGATGTGCTCTTGATTACATGAAAATAAGTTATTGATTAACTGTTATATATATATATATATATATATATATATATATATATATATATATATATATATATATATATATATATATTGCTTTTAACAATATAGATTGGGCCATTTGACAGTATCAAATGAGAATAGAGTTAAAGATTAAATACTCTTTTACTTTTTTACTCTTACTTTCAGTTAAAGCCATTTCAGTAAGTAAGAGGTTTAAGAAGAACTTTCAAAGAATAAGAATAAACTCAAGAGATCAGAAAGCCTTCTAAATTCAGATTACTGCATTTAAATTGAAATTGAATCTGCAACGTTTCCATCTAATTGCAATTAACACACATTTATTGCAGAAACAACATTTTTCTTCATCAAAATATATAAGCGAGGGCAGTCCTCACAGTGCTCTGGTAAAGGAGTAGGTTCACATTGTATTTTAAGACTGGGACTTCTGTGATAAAGCGAAGCGTAGCTGACCTCATAGACACCCGCTGCATGGATCTGTGTCTGATTTAATGTACATCAATCTTAAGTCTGTGGAGTGCTGGTGTTAGTGATGTATGTATGGACGTCTAGGACCACCCACACATTATAGGACTAACAGCTGGACTCCCAAAGGCCTCCCAAACATCTCCTCCTCCAGCTGTAAACCAATTTCTATCTGCCGCACATTTACACCAAACATTTTCTTAATCAGTATTTTTGTTTTGTCTTGTTTTACAGTACAGATATCTAAACATCCTTACAATATACATTTATTTGAAGCGAAACCGATATCGAGACTTTCAGAGAAGTTTCTTTTTTAATTTCTTTTTCCTTTTTTTGTTACATTAAACTATCGCTGTGAATTTTGTTGTTTAAAACAATTAATAAATGCAACAGATACCACCATGACGTAATTATTTTTGCATTTTAACGTTAAGAATGAACTTTTTGTCCCTTTTTAATTTTTATAAAAATGAAATCGCATTGCAGCTGTTTATAAAACAGTTTTCTTTAAGTAAAAGATCATTTTGAAACACACTAGTACTACATTAACTAACCTTAACTAACATTGAATATTACATTTGTATTAATATTTGTTACAATTATTTAAAAATACAACTATTCATTGAGAGAAATATTCATGAATTCAAATATTCATCAAATTTAAGAAAATAAGCAATTTATAAAAATTAATTAAAATTTAACATATTAGTAAATGCTAATATGAACATGAACTAATAATAATAATAATAATTGTTGCTATTATTGTAGGATGTATTGTTTAAGGACCTTCACTGTAATTATTATTAAAATTTTTTTGCAGCACATGCGTGACGTTTACTCATGAGGCACAAATCTGCTTAGTTATTATACAGAACAGATACATCACAAAAAAAAAAAAAAAAATCAAGCAGACGTAACTTAATCATCACAGTCATAATGAGTTTCTTAGATGTTTCACCTGCTCCTTTCAAACCCTGATCAGACGGGATATTTATGGTGCTAAGCAGACTACAGCTCTCCGATGGAATAATAGACAGGGGATTGCCAGCTTAGATGACACTTTCTGAAAACATGATCGTGTCTCAAGGCGCAGCTCTCTCCTTTTTCCAGCCCAAGTCCCAAAGGTCTGTATTGAGCAACACATAAAACCAGGTAATTGAACCGATCTGGCTGGCATTACGTGACTAGGATTTCGTTTTTCATCCTTTAGGAAGCTGGAGATATTAGTTTTAATATCTGTCACGGCTTTATTCGGCAAAGGTCAGCTGTCAGCCTCCGTCATGGCCTGCTTATGTGCGTTGATCCACTGCGCTGCATCGGCTACTTCTCTAATCCTCAGCGCTTGTGCCTCAGGTATGGAGGCTGGAAATGTGTCACCTATGGAAGTAGGTTATAAGCTCAGGGATAAGTCTAATAGCTTCATTTTTTTCCCTCTCTTTGCTTTAGCGACTGTATTGTTACCGACCTGGCTTCGCTCCAGCGCTTCAATTCAGAGAGGTTTGTCTATTGAATTTCATCCAGAAGAGATATTATAACCTCAAAAGGTAACGTTACCCCTAGGGCCCTCCCGGGACTCTGTGATAGTCTCTCGGTCCCTTATTTCGTCTGAGAGAGTCAACAATAGCTATTTGACCGAGACCTGTGGAGACACCTTCTTCAGATGTTTGTTTACATAATCCAGTCCCAGGGTAGAGCCTCTCAAGGCCACCTGTGGCTCTCAGGTGAGCAGCAGGTGCAGGTGCCAGGACAGAGCGTGTTTCGTAGAGAGAAACCCAATCCGTGTAGAATACATTAGCCTTAATCAGCTCCTGCGTACACTCCTGCTGATTTGGGATGAGGACAGACGGGAATCTTATATCTCTCTATTAAAATTGGGAGCTACTATGATGCCTGTCGGTTTTCTTTTGCTGTTTGCACTATTAGTGCATGCATTTGTGAATATGGTATTAAAACTAACTTTATTTTAAGGTCTCTGTTAAACCTGTTAGATGTACTTATGCAAGTAACCCTAATCCAAACACTAACACTATAGTACATGCATGTAGTAATTAATATTAATAGCACTTAAATGTATAATTACTCTTAAACTCAGGGTTTTGTCATCTGATGCTATCAACGAATAATCTTTTCCCCAAAACAAAACCTTCATACGAAGTAAATACGAATTGTATTTATTACAAAGACCATACCAGACTTAATCAGCATCTTTAGTCACAAGCAAAAATGTTATTTAATAAAATATAACATGACAATTAAATATAATATATAATATAATATTATATAATATAATGATTCTTAATTACATTCAGTATAATATTTTGGGGCTTTTTACAACTTATTTAGGATAAAACTACAGATTTTGTTTGTCAGCGGCAAATTAAGTTTAACATATTATATATGAAGAGAATTTTTAAAGGCTTTAATGTCTATGCCTAATATTTGTTAAAGTATAAAGCTAAAATAGTATTTACACATAACTAGGTAACACTTCAGAATACATAACACTTATTAACTGCAATTTCAAGTGGCTGCTTATTAATTAAAATTTAGTAAAGTAGTTGTTAAATTTAGTTTCTTTGGTAGGTCATGAAGAATAAGGCAATAATATGTGCCTAATTGCTGCTAATGAATGAGAAATATTCCAGTAATATGCCAATAAGCAACTAGTTAATAGACCCTAAAGTAAAGTGTTACCCAAAACTATTTTCATGACTAAACCATGTCTAATAGACCAATATAAAAACTTGAATTTACTTTAAATAACCGACTGTTTCGGTGTATGTTATGAAATCAAAACACTTTTACCATAGTGCACAATTTGTAAACTAATACATTTTGACATTTGCATTACATAAATGTTCTGTATATATAGCTTTTCTGATGCACTTGGGTTCGAATCTTTTGAATACAGATGAGTCGGATGCAGCAAGCTGTCACAGATTTTGATGCTTGCAGTCTTTTTATGAACACTTTACAATAAGGTCTATTAGCAAACATTATTTGATGCATTAACATTAACTAGCAATAAGCAATACATTTTTTGTAGTATTTATTAATCTTTGTTAACTTAAAAGTGCAACTGTTCGAGTTGAATTACTGGATTTTTTTAAAAAATGTTGAAATTAATATTAATATGAATGCATTTTTCATTATTAGTTAACAAATAAAGTGTTGTTTTTATCTATCTTTAGCACGCAACAACGTATTATATGTACAACTAGTCGGAAAATAAAACCTGACACTTTTGCAAAAGTAAAATGTTCTTTTCCAACAAATGGTCCGTCAAAAGAGGCGCTTAACCTTCAGAATCTCAAAAGGGTAAACTAAATATTATATGATTTCATTTTTTATTCTTTTGAGGTTTCCGAACTTTTTTCTTTCATAAATAATGTTTGAATAAAGCTTAAAACCTTGCTCTTGATACGAAGGACGCACGACCAGATATTTAGCAGCCGGAGCCGGTGCCATAAAGGGTTCTGTAGTCACAAAGCTCTCTTCATTAGCATGCAGCAGATCTGTGGTGTTGCTCAGCAGATGGAGGTGTTACCCCATCACTGGTACCTCACCGAGGCCCGAGCGCTCTCAGGTTTCACTCCCCACAGTGGCAGTCTGCTCTCCTGTCTGAGTGTGCCAATGTAAATTGGTGTAAACATTAGCTCTTAGGCTAACACCGCAGAGTGTTTTAGCTCTTAACATTTCCAGTAAGCAGCTACTGCCACCACTGCTATTAATAATGCATGCAAGAAGAAGCAAGTCCTTCAATTTGTCAGCTCGTGTCGACCGACAGATGGATCACAGTTAACATGTCTAAAAGCAAACCCTCATATTAAATTAAATACACTGACAAAGGTTAATAGGAGACGGAAAGGGCATTTATTAATATGTTGTCGCCTGCAATCAGTTTGATGGCTAGGCTGAAAAAAATACAGGCAGCATTTTAAGGCATCGCAGCCAGATGTAAAGAACGTGCCAAAAACTAAAGTCCATGATTATGTAATGAGCTCGGTGTAGTCCTTCCAGTCCATCCAACATGGCAAATGAAGTGAGAAATATTTGAATCAATTTATCATGTATTTTTGTGTCTATTAGCATATGTGAAAAGTGCACTTGCTTGTATTAATTCAAGTCCAAAAAGATAAAAAAAACCAAAATTTATTAAGCAATTCATTTTACACAGTTCAGTTCGGTATATTCTTTTAAATCACATTATACTTGTTTTAAATGTATGCTGAAGTGTATATATATATATATATATATATATATATATATATATATATATATATATATATATATATATATATATATATGGCACAATACATGTATTCGTACCGAACCGTCACAGTATGGACATCTCGTTTCGTTGCATGCATGCTTCACTGTATTTTATTTTGATGAAGTACCAACTGCGCTGTCAAGTTAGCAATGCTGGAACTGATGTGTGTGTGTGTGTGTGTGTGTGTGTGTGTGTGTGTGTGTGTGTGCGTGCATGATCACTTCAGCTGTATCCTTACCAGCAGAATCAACTTTAAACACTCATTGTCTTAATAATTATGCATCACTGCATAAACGTCTGCTTTTATTTGTTTGATATGTTGTGCTTTTATAAAATAAAGAAAACAGATGTCACTTTCTGCCGTTCGAGTTTCCTTTCTGTAAACAAATGTTATTATATGTAATCACATCTATAATTAATTGTTGTATCTACATTACACTGTTAACTCCCTTACACCTTAACCCACCCTTAAACCTACCCACACCACCAAACCAGTCGTTAACCTACCCGTATCCCAGTATTGGCTTTACAGAGATAAACACGAAAATAGCATAATCACTTATGGAAACCATGTTTTTATATATACTATATACTATATAAATGGCAGCGCCATCTAATATTATGACTCCACCATGTTCAAATTACTCGCCGTCTTTCATTCTTCCTCTCTCTCGGTAACGGCTAGCACGCAAGCACGGCGAATGAAACAGTAGACAGTAGAAGCAGGTGCCATAACAAATCTTAACTGAGAGTCGAAGGGGCGGAACGCGTGCGCGAGCGTCTATGTGCCATTACAAACAACAAAGAGGAGTCAAAACATTCAGGCACCGCTGTTCAGCCCATGTTTTGGCCACCGGACAGGATCCTGTGGTGGAAATGTCAGAGGTTGAGTCAGCGCAGAGACGCGCCGCTGGTCTGCTCAAGAGAGAGAGGAAATCTACTCATTGAAGGAGACGAGGAAAGTGTATGCGGGCATTTTCCCGGTTCCAAGTTAAGGTTTTTCTCCAAAACAATTCTGACATGCTTTGTTGGTTGTTACTCGGTCTTACATAAAGGGTCGGCATAAAGTCTGGACCTCGCTGCAGCTTGGACCAGAAGCACCACGGCTTCAGGAAGAGACCGTCTGAGTGATATTTAAAGAGACCAATCGCAGTTTGTTTTACTTTTGAGCGCCGTTTAATGAGTTTAGAATAGTAAGACTTACATGAATAGCAGCAGTTTGGACGGAAAAGTCATTGTGTTCAAAGAGTCTGTTGTAGAACATAGAGTTTTTTGAAGAGATCCAATGCCACTAAACTACCGACCCTTGTAAACTTTCACTATATTATAAATAAGCACATTTTACTTGATTTCCAGACAGTTTGTTGCAGTCTTTTAGTTTCCCAGGCGTTTGGCTATTCTGTGTTCAACTGAACAACATCGCCCACATTGAACTTCAAAATACGTTTCTAATATTTCTGCATTGTTTTTCCAAATAAAACACAAACTATAATTCAAATGGTCAAAAACTATTAAAAAAAACCCTGTTTGTGTTTTTAATTTTATTTTAATTACTTTTTTCTTACCATGCTTCCATTATTATAATTTTTTGATGCTTTTAAAAATGTTTTAATATAGATGTTATTGTTTTATATTTATGGACTGATCACTTATTGACTTATTGATATAAAAAAAAAATACTTTTGGAGCTTTTCCTTACTGCACAACGCACGTCTTTTTATTATAAGTTAAACTAAATTATACTAGTGACAAAAAGTAAAAAAAAAACAAAACAAAAAAAACAATCATGTTTTGTCATTATTAAAAGGTTTTGCTTAATCCGTCCTAAAATCAGCAAGAATTTCACAGCGCGTTCTTGAAGCTGTCAATGGGTAGAAGCGATCGAGTTTAGCTTTAGCTTCTCTTCTCCTCTTGCCTGGATGGGCTCCTTTAAAGGTGCTGCTCATGCTAATCGTGGCTGTAATCAATCTCTGCTCTTTCTCCGCTCCTCACAGGAGGCCGTCATCTGCCTCTTTGATGTTAACTAATGACCCTACCAGCAGGCAAGCTCAAATGCATCTCAACAGAGAGACAGACATGAGCGAAGAGAGGAAGAAGAGAGAGGCGTATAATGAAAAAATCACTCTCTTGATCAGTATTTCAGTCTAGAACCTTAAAACATATAACAAAACATTTTTTTATTTTAATAAAAAAATAATTTTACTCCATAAATGTACTCATATTCACTATTAACAACTTCCCCATCAATAAATTCCTAATTTGCTGCTTATTAATAGTTAGTAAAATAGTTGTTAAGTAGGTATTGGGAAGGATTAGGGATGTAGAATAAGATCATGTAGAATAAGGCATTAATATGTGCTTAATTACTACTAATAAATGTCTAATATTCTAGTAATATACATGCTATAAAATAAAGTGTTATCAAAAAAAGCTTTTGCAAAATAAAATAAAATAAAATAAAATAAAATAAAATAAAATAAAATAAAATCGATTTTTAACTGCCTTATTTATGTTGGGATTTCTCCCATTCATATTCCTGCGGTTTCTCCTAGGTTTCCGCACAGTGACGGGTTTCCTGTTCCTTACATCACATTATTTATAGCTCCACTTTTCAGCTAAAAGGCTGTGTTATTTCCTCAATATTACTCTGTTTAAAAAACACCGTTGTTCCATTGGCTGGGAAATTTGGATTCGGAATCCCAATCTAAACACGGACATGCTAAAGCCAAAACTCCGTTGAGTGATGCTCGCAGATTCTGTATTAAACTGGAACCTCGATCACTCGTCACCCGTAATGTGTACGTTAAATCATACTGTTTAGATCAGCTCAGCAGAAGGGCGGCCTTTGTTCCACCCTATGTAATGTTTACACGAAAGCCTACTGATTCATGAAACATAGTAAATTAAGATAAGACATTATACCGCGGAACCAATGATGCATTGTTTATGACGCGCATATATATGGACCTGGATATAATGAACGCGAAGGCGCAGACAGTGTATCCATCTTTCAGTAGGCTGGAGGGGTGTTTAATATTCATCTGAGCCTGTCGTTGTTTTGGGAGGGCTACATATGGTGTAATTATGTGGGTAATTTATACCTTCATAAAGCAGTGCCTTCTGGTCCTATGTGAGTAAACTTTAATGCGAAACAGACAGTGGGAGCGCTTCAGCGGTGCTGTGAGAGAGCGTGACTGGTCTAACTGCTCCCCTGAGTGCACTGGAATCCACCTCTCACTGCCACTGTCCACTCACACACACACACACACGCACACACACACACACACACACACACACGCGCGCACGCTCTCTGTGACTGTGACGGAGAGGCTGCATATCTGCACTGTGTTCACCACACTCTAACATGGATTATTGTGTGTGATTAGGCTTAGAAACACTGTAAAAATCGAACACGTTGCAGCAGTTACGTTAAAGGAGAAGTGTGTCGTTTCTGCCGCACCGAGCCGATTGTAAAATTAATGGACCTCGTTTATGAAACACGAGCAGAACGAATGTCTGTGTGAATTTATAATATTCACATTTACAAAGAAAAGCCAGGCCCACTGGAAATATGCGACTCTGGCTGTAAAACCTCAAATAGGTGTATTTCGCTACACTTTTCGATAATAAGACTGCGAAAAGCACCGTAAGCGGTATATCATTTTTTTCTCCGTTGTTGTTTTTTGTGTTGCGTCTCTGTTGTTTTGTGGTTTTACCAAACAGCCCTGTGTTGAGACAAAAACAGGCCTGTTTTGCTAAATTTTACTGCGTTGCTTGTGGCATATATTAAACCAAAAAGTCCAGAGGATGTCTGGTGAGTGTTTAAATTTTTTTTTATTTAAATATAAAGCTCTATTTCATTTGTGAGCAAAAGCAAAAATGAGCTAAAATGCATTTGGTGTTGCAACACATGCTGCATGAGGCACTTGCGACACTTTGCATTGCAAAATGCTTATTATTATTCAATAATCTGGTCCTGAAATGATCATTTGTGAGAAAGGGAATGATAGTTTTGGTGCTTTACTGCTTCTAGAGTTGAGTGAAATGTATTTTTGCTGAAATGCAGCCACAGCCACACATTTCCAACGAGCCTGGGTCATTTAAAACAATTACTAATGGATTTATTAATGGTTTACACCAGAATTTATTCAGATTATGTTTAATGAACGAGGCCCAGTGATTGTGCCCCTCAGTTATTACGGTTAAGACAACAACGGATAGTTGCATTCAGTAAATACATTTCATATATGGATGAATAAACGTAAAAAAAAAAAAACATTGAACCTAATGAAATGTATCAAGACCAAAACGTAAAATCTATGCCAGTATAAATACAGTTAAAGTTATACCTCATTACTTGTTCACAGTTTTTTTCATTTCTGAAATATTTTAATGATGGTTAAGCAATCTCCCCAAGCAATTCTCATCACCATAATGCAAAACAATTCCATTACTTTAGCTTTAATATTTATTTGAATATAATTTATTATCCATTTATTATTAAGTGCAGTTCACGTGTATCACTAGTACTGATGTAACTTCACAGACACTGTTGAGAACAAAATGTTTAAGTCTACAGCTGAATAACATCACTTTGCAAAATAAATGCTGTAATTGAACTTAACTGAAGCAACATTGAACTAAATAGAGCTAAACAATGCCACTATTCCCATTCCCATTACGTAGAACTGAAATTGAAGATTTAAGAAATACCTTGAAAATAGAAATTATTGTTATTGAAATTTTGCAGCGGTACTGCTAGATATATCTTGTATTGTATGTATTAAAGTGCCCCTATTGTGGTTAATGAAAGGTTCATATTTTGGTTTGCATACATTATTGTCTTATAATATGCGTTCATTTTTACCTTATTTGTGCCTCAATGCATGAAAGGTCATTTTCAAAAATCTATATTAGGGGCACTTTTTAAACATAAAATATGCTTGCGATTGGCTGTGATTTTGTTGCTTTGTGTATTGCATTTCAGCGAAGAAGTGAACTGACTGGCTCTGAGTACACAGTGTAAGATCTGTAGGTCTCTGTTCCGTGGGCATCATTTTTCATGGTATACTTATTCCGTGTAACAGTGTCAAGATAAATGACTTGTGATGATTTGGAATGAAGCAGACAGTGTGTCCCTACACAGGTGGAGTCTGTGTGCATGTGTGCACTGCCAGATCATGAATGCATTGACATTTCCTCCGCCGTCACGCCTCCAGAGCACAGCCGCGTTTCATACAGAAGCCACTTCTGCTGCTTCTCACAAAACTGTACAATCCAACACACATGGGCTCCGTCATTTACTGACTCCAGCTCCAGGTCAGGAAAGAAATGCTCATTCATGGCGAGTTCTCATTCTGTAATAAATCTAAAGGAAACAGTGGGCTTTGTTGTGGCCTGATACATAGGAACAGCCAGACGCCGCAAATGAGATTATATTTGAGAGCAAATAAGAGAGAGCATTATTATTATTAGAATGGATGAACGGAACATCTTCATGTCCTCAAATAACACTTCCTGTTCTCTGTTTGAGTCTGAGTAGCTATACTGCACATTCAGAGAGATGTGTTTCACCAAACAGTGGCTGCATATGTTCAGAACCTCACAATTCTATACATATCATGCTTTTTTTTAATAGTTTAAATACCAATCACAGTATGTACATTTTATTACAGCTTTTTACAACTGCTTGTACACAAGATCTTTACTCGTCACGCAAGTTCTGAAACCTGACGGTCAAACCCCAGAAGCACCAAATATGCAAAACTATACACGATTTTTGGCCCCTTTTGCAATTCATAATAGAAATGTGCTAGGGTTTACGTATTGAACGAGTGCACCACTCAGTGGACATTTCTCTTTGAAATTGGGATGAAACGTGCAGTAAGGCAAATAAATGGTTTTGCACAAAAACTGCAGAGAGGTACATTTTTATTAGAGGTGTCTTTGTCACACATTACATGTACTTACTATTATTATAACAATAATTTACACATAATTGCAAGTAATTGCAAGTAACCCTAAAACAAACCCTAATACTGACCCTAAACATATAGTACCTAAACATACGTCTGGTTAATTAGTATTAATCAGTACTTTAAAAAGTATAATTACAGTGTAAATACAGTTTATAGTTTACAGTTTAAAATACACAGTTTATATTTTAATTTCATGGCATTGAATTTTACAAACAAGCAAACTCTATACTGCTAATTTGAGCTAATTTGATCACTACAAACTCAGAAAATACTGTGATGTGTTAATAGTTCACTACCATGGCACTGCCACAATACCAGACTCTCCCATATAGCAGCAAAATTCAGCTGAAACGGATGATGACATGAAAGTCAGTTATGGTGAATCTGTTTGTTCATATCTTGTGCGTTCAAACATCTGCATCGTCTTCCTGCAGCTGCCGTAGAACAAATGTCTTCCTCCGTGGAGAACCAGAGGTCTCTGACCTTCTCTAAACCTGTTGTGGCCTCTCGAGTGGAAAGAGCCACAGACAGAAAGAGCATCACAGAGTAACAGTGTTTATTAATCTTTACCGGGAAGCTCCCAATTATGGGACGGGAAGTCTTATTACAATAATGACGAGCATTGATTGTGGTCAAATAAAATGTTTGGTAATTTTTTTACTTACTGTTTTTTTGGGTTGGTGCAACAAAGTGGAAGTGCTCATTTGGTGAGTGAAATACTATATTAATTACATATTTGTTGATGAAGAATACACAGCCAGTGATCATTTGGCCAATGGGTGATAGGTAGCACAAAAATAATCAGTTAGACATCTAATGTGCACCATTTGCTTTTTATTATGTTGCATTAGCTCAAAATTGCGAACTGTGTTTGTCAGGAAGTGAAAGAGAGAGAAATAAAAACGAAATTGCACAGCAAGTCCATTGTATTCTGACCAAAATCACTTGAACTTAAATCACATCATTATTACAACTTCCGAACTCCTAAGTAGGAACTCCCCAGGAGGACTTGAAAGCAGCGTAATTACGACATTGCGTTGGGGTTCATGTGCGCTCATCACATAAATATGATAATTCTGATATGATTTCAGGCTGCATGCATGAAGCGTTGGGGCCGCGCATTGCCAAAGTTGGGCTTTCTCTCTTTTCCTTTAGTCCAGATCAAAACCAGATCAGGCCGGCCTCTCTGCTGCTCTTCACAGTGTCCCACACTCCCCAGAAGGAGCCCTTGAAGTGCGGCATGGGAGTCAGCTAACAGATGGATAGAATTTGGAGGCTAAGGTCTGGCCAAGCCAGCTGGTGAGAGCTCACATTTCCACTGGCATGAAAATGTTCTGCTTATATCATCTGCAATCTGAGGAATTGCATTCAGGTGTTGCAGACCCACTTTTTTTTTTCTTCTCACAAGGACCGGGAATGCTTTGGCAGCAAAACAAATGCATCTTCAACTGTCCTACACACACACACACACACACACACACACACATACATGCACATGTGCGAACACACACACTCACGCGTAGTCACACACACACTTTGTCAAGTCAATTTATTTGTATAGTGCTTTTCACAATGCACATCGTTTCAAAGCAACTTTACAGAAAATCATAATGTAAATGTTTATTTCATAGTGTATAAAGTTGGATTTAGCAGATGTAGTACATTTTAATAGCATTTTGCTATGTAGTACATACAGTATATGACCCTATAGATCAGGGCTGTCTAAACTTTTCCTAAAGGGGGCTGGATTCGACAAAGTGGACACACTGGGGGGCTTCTCTATTATATATATATATATAGTTTCAGTTGACAGTAGCAGTAGTTTTGTTGATGTTGTAAAAATCTGTAAATAGGCCTACCTTTTTTAAAGTATTAATAATTCTGACATATATTGACTTTATATCTAATAACACATTTATATTGAATAAATCAAAGCTCTAAACTGCAAAAACATCTGTAATTTGGCCTATATTTCATAACTGTAGTTTGAACACCCCTGCCCTACATGCATAGTTGTTTTTATAGTTAGTTACTCTTTTTTCAGAACTTTACACACGAATCCAAAAATTGCACACACAAAACGCAAAATGCCTCACATTTCTTACAAAATGAAGGACTGCATTCAAAAACACATCTCAAAAGCAAACATTTGTAAAAAACCTTCGCCGTAATATTAATTCCTGCGAGATTTTTGTTTTAAGTAGATAATGTTTTTCGTTTTGCAAAAAGTGTTTAACACTTTTTGGCTGAGAATTAGTGTATGGTTTAGCAAATTTGGTGTTTTTGTTGTTCTGGTGTTTGAGTGTCAGGTTTCATGTGTAAGCAGTTGAAAAAATGGTAGTATTTTCTTTATATGTACTAATAAATAGCCAATATGCTCGTAATATACATACTAACTAATACCTGTAGTTAATAGAGAATAATATTCCCTATTTAAATCTAGTACAGGTAAAGTTATATGAAATATATATTGTATTTTGTTTACATTTGTTTGTAAGATAGTTGTTAAAGTTAGGTATGCGGTGTATTAAGAGATCCAAAATATGCAGAATAAGGCATTAATACGTACTCATTAAGTACTAATAAACAGCCAACATGCTAGTAATATGCACGCTAGTCATGGTGAGAATTAGTCCTTGAAATGTTACCTTGACTTTATTACATTGCTATATGACTATAGCTTACATTTTGTAACATTCAAGCATTAGAGATTTGATAAGTGCGATCCAGTCTGTATAAACATGCACTAATGTGCGCCATTTTGTAGCATAAATTATTGAAAAAAAAAAAACATTAATAAATGATTCCGTTTATTTGTTACTGAAAGGAAAGGCGTGCTGTTAGTCACGTGAGTTATCAGGCCGTGCTACATTCCGTGTTTAGAGTTTAAAAAAATGCAGTCTGATTTAATTTTGCGGCCGCACATGCGCTGAGAGTTCTGGGAAAATGTCGCAGTTGTCAAATTGTCTGTTTTCATCCGAGCGAAGCTGTCAGTCCATTTAGGAATAGGCTAAGGGGCGAATTAGGCAATTATGCTGTTAGACTGTATATTTTACCTCGTTGTGATGGTAACACAATGAAATTTTAAAATGGCAGAAGCAGTCTCGTTTACCGACGGCTCTTACAGTGCTGGATTATAAGCCTTTACCCTCAGAGCTGCTAAGCCTGGGCTTACCTCAACAATCGCACCGAGCGGGCCGTCGAATGGGTTGTTGGTGAGGTAATGAGGAGCCTGCAGTTTGGGGACATGGACTCCAGGGCAGCACGGCTACGACCCATGGGAGCTCATTATTTACCGCGCAGCCAGGCCTAGAGTTCAGCCTCACGACTAAAGACACACTCTCGCTCGTTTACACGTCATCCCTGACCTGTAAATAACCATGAAAGTGAATTAATGTGGTGCCATGGGGAACACGGCTCGAGCACGTGCTGTGTTTTACACGGGCTGTGGGAATGTACAGTGAGTGTTGTTGGACAGCGTGTTAGTATGCAGCCGCTCGCTCTCATGGGTCCTGACAGAGCGGGGCTTGATTGAGTTACGCTTAAGGGAGGATTGGAGAGACGTTCGATAGTATGAACCGTCTCCGTCTGGAGCGCTGTTAAAACATGCAGAATGCTGTGGCTCGCTTTGGCTGTAATGGGTTCGTGTCCAGCACGATGCTCAAACTGAGTGAATCATTAGCATTTTCGGACAGTTATGCGGCTAATTATATCATTTGAAACTGTAGAACTGTACATACTGTACATATGTACACACACACACACACAGGCTTAAATAACATAAATAAGTGGTTAGAATTAAAGAAAAATATTATATATGCTTAATACTAAATGAAATTCATCTTTGATCAGCAGAAAGAGTTTTTTTTACTGGCTTCGTGATTTAGAAGACATGCTTAAAGCACAATTTCAGCATGTGTTTTCTCTATATGAGTGACCCCTGTCACTGAAAATAAAAATCAGATCTCGTGTGGCTAAAGAAATAACATGTTATTGGTTTTCTTCAAAGACGGCCCTTTTCATTCCAACAGATATTAAGTGAGTTATGTAAAATTGATAATTATATGTTGCCGTATGGAAACTGCACCAGAGATGGTTACAACTGATGCGATTTATCTTAAAATATATTATTAATTTGTTTAAATTTATTTTATGTGTCTATTTTAATGAATCTTACCAGTCATGGGATAAACAATTATTAATAAAATAACAATACAACTTTAGTTTTTTTCCCCTTATTTGCAATTTCGTTCCCATTTTACATCAGGTGGCCTACTACGCACTTATATATTTAAATTAATCATTTACTTCAATGCACTTATTCTGTACATACATATATTACATTGTACTTATATTTGTATGTATATATGCTAACGTAATTACATTTATAATTAAAATGTTGACCCAACCTTGAACCTACCCATATCACCAAACCTGTCCCTAGTCTCACCCGTAGCCCACCTCAACAGCAGCAAAAGTGTTTTGCAATACAATATGACCATAATAAGTATGTTGTACTTATTTTTTTATAGTAGTTAAGGCCACTTAATGTAAAGTGTGACTGAACTTTCTTTTGATAAATTTCATATTTGTACACATTTGATTTATTTTATTTATTAATAGACTTTTGCTATACAGAAAAAACTCTATACACTCCAACTAATAAATAAGCAAATAAATAAAGTTAACATACAAATGCATAAATACAAATTGAATGCATTTGTAAGTTCGATATATTTTATGAAATAAAAATCCCATGTATAACATATAATATTTTTTTCCTTTTTTATATTTAAGCTTGCGAAACACTTTGTATGCAGTGCACTCATGGAATGACTAAAGTGCTCATTTATTTGAAAATCCGTCTCTTTCGGACAGACTTTTCCATCGCTTCTGATTTAATGTAAGCGTGGACATTCGTCGTCACAGATATTCCAGTGCTCCTCGAAACCCGAAGACTTGCTCCCGGAGAGATCTGATTATGCTAAAAAGAAAAAAAAAAAGAAAAGGATTTGAACTTTTCCAAAGTGAGGGATTTGATTTCAATCTCTGGACTGATTGTTTGTAGCGGGTGTGGGGGTGGGACGACAAAATAATCCAACAACAACCAAGAAACAGAAATCTACAATCAGATAAGCGAAATGAGGTTTTGTTGCTCTAGCGCTAAGCACTTCCACTGCGCCTACCGACCAGTCAAACTCTTTTCTTTCCACAATTCCTCACTGTTTCCTGAACAGCCTTAATTGAGATCACCTAGAGAGGAAACCACGAGTCCCAGTCGCTAGCAATTAAAAATCACATTCGTATTGTACTGGCCGGCACATGGGCCTTTTAAAGAGTGTGATTTTCACTGGAGCGGCCCATCTGTTTGCGATTTCTATAGCCGGGCCCTTTTTTCATATTTATTTAAATGTGGCCCGTCATGAAAGGCCGGTGAATGAAACAATGTGGTAAAATGGCTTTTTGATCACACAAATAATCAAGCGCTTGGCAGGGTTTGCCTTTTTAAATAAATACCGCGATTTGCTAAATATTAGCTTTTTTAAAAGTCTGTTTATTGTCCGAATGCCTCGTGCCTAAACCGAGTAAGAAAACACAGAATCAATTATCGCCGAATCAAACAGCCGCCTGATTAAATAACGCATCTGACAGAGGCACTGACCGCGTTTCACAAATAAACCCCACGTTTCTGCTAGGAATGCGTGGGAACGCGGGGCTGAGCGGACCGGGCCCTGCTGCATTTGGGGCCCAGCTCTGTCAGGTAATTACCTTTGATCCGCCAGCCGCTTAATAGCAAACCATATTTGTATAAATGATCCCATTACTACATCCAAAGAAAGAGGGAAGACTAGAAAGCAAGCGAGCGGGGGAGAAAAAAAAAAAAACCCCTCCGTGTAATACGACACTCTCCTGGAGTCATGCAAATAGATTTTATCGCAGTCTCCGAGACATTTGGTTTTTATTTAGTGCCACGATGACGAATGCAATCTAAAAGTGGATGCATATGTCATCAGAGAGACATGTCATCAATGAGAAATTAAAAAAGACACTCGCGGGATTACATTTGGGCTGGATGTCAAAGGAGAAGGACCTTCTGGGAGCAATATGTTACGGAGCGTGTCCCGCCGAACTGAATTGTGCTGTAAAATAAGATTGATGCTGAGATTTGCGTCCTAATGAACGCCGCATGACAAACTCAAGCAAACACAAACCTGGCTAGTGAGTTTGGCAGCTGTCACTCCCAACAAGATTTTTGACTGGGCTTTAGGTGAACTCTGCCGGGGCCGGTCTGGTTCTCTTTACGGGAAACTGCTTTAGTACACAGAACAGGAGCGTGGAACATTCCAGCGCGGGACAAGGAGGTTCCTATGGTAACCGCTTCATCCTGCATCTCCTCCAGCAGACCGGGACGTTTCAACAGATCCCGGGTGTTCAGGTGATTTTAGCATCTGCGCTCTCGTCTGAAACTCAGTCAGTCCAGATGCTGGAATCTCCGACAGTGCAGAAAAGGTGAATAAAAATGCAAAAGAATTAAATGAGTTCTAATCGTAACTTTTGACTAGATTGCAACTAAATAGACAGTGTGTGTTCAAAATTAAATAGCCAATCACTTTATATTATATTATTATATATTACTGTTACAAACTTGCTTGGCAAATATTGTTAATAAACAATTTCATTTCTAAATATATTGCAAGTTAATAAAATGAAGCCATGTGTTAACAATAACAACAAAAGTGAATATATATATATATATAAATAAATATAAGGTACCCCCAAGTATATTGATACTATATATATATATATATATATATATATATATATATATATATATATATATATATATATACACACACACATACACACACATATCATCTATCTATCTATCTATATATCTATATATATATATATATATATATATATATATATATATATATATATATATATATATATATATATATATATATATATATATATATATATATATATATATATATATATATATATATATATATATATATATATATATATATATATATATATATATATATATATATATATATATATATATATATATATATATATATATATATATATATAGGCATATTTTCATATATGGACAAGTATGCAGAATTTTATTATACTTTTTGGCCATATCAGTATCACCAACTACACCAAAGACATATTTCACTATTCTGATTATTATTATTAATAAATATTGCTGCACATGTACACTGAAATATCATGATACTATACATATTTTTGGGCTATATAGACCGATATTTACATATATTCATTTTGATAGTCTACTATTGTTACTGTTATAAACATAATATCATTATGAATTGTATTCTGCTTTTTGCTATACAATTTTCCGCTTATTAATAATTAGTAAGGGGGTTGTTAAGTTTAGATATTAAGCAAGGTTAAGGGAACCCGAAATGTAATGGTCATGCATAATAAGTCGTTAATATGTGCTTTATAAATACGAATAAACAGCCAATGTGCTATTAATACGCATAACTGACTAATTTCTCCCTAAAGCGTTAGCAGTACTTCAATGAATCTGCAGTAACTGCTGGACAGAAGCGTGCAGGAGTTGGGTGTTGGAATGTGGTTCAGGCTACCAGTTTGTGCCCGTCTGTAAGAGGACGCCCGGCATCCTCTCATTAATTACCCCCAGAGTTATTCACAGCACAGCGTGCTCGCTGCGCCTTCAGCACCTCCATCGCTGCACGATCTGCCACTTACCCCAATAACTGGCTTCCATTAGCACCTGCTCTTTGACGTCATGTTTGATCACGGCGATCGCGCAATGACGGGCTGCGCTTCATGGAGGGCACATGTGGCTCGGTGTTCGCCGCGCAGCTGTTTTCTAGCACGAGGAGGACGTCTTCTGCCCTGTCAGCTTCACCTCCTGAAGTATGCGGCGATATAAATAAAAATCCAGAAGAAATAAACAACAGTGGGGGGTCCTTCTGAGGGGGAACCGAAGGTTGGGGGGGCCGGGAGAGGGCCTTGTTTTAATTTACAAGTGCTCTGTGATACTAGGACAACTGAAATCCATTCACAAATGTTAGACTTTACTGAGAGTTTCAGCGGGAGGTTGTTTTTCGATACTGGTCCCAGCAGCTAAGGGAGAATCTGCCAAAACAATAGTCAATCCCGTCACGCGTAAGAAATAAATCAAGCTTTAAACAGACAGGTGGGAGCAGTCATTAACCTGCAGGTCTTTCATAAATACCTGTATTTATTCACATATGAGATTACGCTCTTGTGAGATTAGCGTCTGAAATAAACAGTAGTGAACGGGGTTAACATGTCTCCAAAGTTTCAATCACAAACTGAACTAAATATTCCCTTTTCATTCACTCTGATGGAGTTTGGGTTCCTTTGCCACTGTCACCTTTTGCCTTGCTAAGCTGAGGCCTTAAAGTGTTTCTTAATTAATCTTTTATTGCCATGAAGGGGGTAATTTTTTTAATGATCGATTGACTGCGTTACACAGCAACTTCTTATAAAACACTAAACAAACTAACAGCAAAATTTGTTGAATGGCATCTGTTTTACTCAAATTCTACAAAAAGTTTATTGTAAAGTATAAAACAACAACAATTAAAGGTTACACGAACTCTGTAACTGTTTAAATTAAGCAGAACAAGTAGAACCCAGCATGCTTTGTTTTTGCACTTTATATTATAAGTGGCCTTAACTGCTATGTACTTACATTAAAAAAAGTGTCTTCATTTTGTATTTTGTGTTCACTAATGTACTAAAACCCAAAATCAATCATTTAGATCAATTGCATACCAGTTTCAACATAAATGCCGTTATACTACGGGCCAGTTGAATGCTTCAATCTGATTGGCTGATGAATTATGTTTTATTGTGTACGGAAAGCACATCTCTCCTGCTCTCTCCCACAGCGATGCACACACAGTTTGCACACATTAGCGCTACTCTGACGATCTTATCATTATTATTAACTTAAAAACAACATGAATTCTCACAAGCGAGGTAACAATGGTGCTATTCATGAAGAAAATAACTTTACTATTAGTAACGTTCGAGACATTAGCCGAACACTTTTGAGAGATGCACAGACTCACAGAGGTGATTCACATGCTCGCTCTCACTCACACACACACACACACACACAACTGCATTAGTCTGCTATCAACAGCTCAAGACTCTGTTACTAGGCCTAATATTTAACCGGACAAATATTTTGAAATATATAATCTGGTAGATGTCTTGAGGCGTTGCAAGTATAAACGGAATAATTGACTCAGAGCCGTTGAATTATTAGAAACATAATGCACACCTGAAGTGTAACATCACCCCCAGCATCATAACTCATTTTCCTTATTTAAAGTATATGTCAAGGCAAACTAAAAAAGTGCTTAAAAGCGTATAAAGTGTTTAAAGTTCAACTAATTTCATTTGATGTTAATTAAAACTAAATTACATTATTTCACAATAATCACTCATTATTTATTGTGGACATGAGCTTCAATGTGTTTTATGTGTAACACATGGTGAATAAATGGACATAGACATGGATATAAATCACTTTGACTTTTTACAATTTAACCCGCATTGAAAAATCACACAGTAGCATAATAAGCATATTTATTAATATTTAACTACATCAGTGCTGCGACGTGAAGTATGATCCAACCAGGGATGGGAATAACGGCGTTATAAATAAATTGCATTGACGAGCTACATGAATACAATACTATACTATACAATACTATAATACAATAATGGAGTACCTTTGGAATTCTTCAGCTTTTAGATACTGCTGGTTTCTCTGGTAAGGGGTGGAACTAATGCGCTAATGACAATCCTATTGGCTGGTGCCAAACTATTGTCGTATATTGATTTCAGCTAATCAGTAAGTTATTCTATTTAGTGTCCTTTTCAATCATTTAACATTTTTATATAAACATACCCATACCACCAAACCTGTCCCACCTCAATACCAGCAAAACAGCTTTGCAATACAATATAAAACACTTATTGACATATTTGAATAGTTACTTTATCTGGTAATCGGTTATTTTATGATGATGCAGCTATTTGCGAGAAGTAACTAGTAACTATAACTGATTACCTTTTTAAAGTAACGTGCCCAAGACTCAGCATGCAGAAGACCACGTGTTGCCCGGCGAGCATGAGGAGGGGGTATCTGTGGGGGTATTGGGTTTCGTGTTGAATATGCAGCCTCTCTAACGACTTCAGAATCACAACTATTCTATAGCCATGGTGTCGGATGGCCACGGGGGCTTGTGGGAACTTGTTGATGCATTGAAAGTCCAGGCCAAGGGAGTCTGTCTCTCTCTGGGTATCGTCAGCCTCATCTTTCGCAGTGTAACTGATGAGCAATCCACACTCTCTTTCTGGGACATCAGTTTTACAGCAGGAGTGAAGATTTAGGGAAAACAGGTGAACCTACCCGATCAGGTTTCCCACTCAGAGCGTGATGGAGTGAGTGCTCATGGATGAAGTGGGACACTCCATTCTTTTCCAGAATTAGGGAAAGTGATGAACTCATAACGAGGTGAATTTACACGTGATGAAGCCATCACTGACAGGAAGGACATCAGAGATCCTAGAGAATGTTTTTCTTCTTTAAGCTTCATACTTTTTTCTGAAATTACAAACAAACAAATACATAAAAGTAAATAAAATAGAGATTCAAGAAGAAGTCTGCTCTGTTTTGAAATCCCGCTCAAGATCAAAGTATTAAAGATATATATTTTTTTGCATTCCCTACAAATGAATATCAAATTGGAAAATTTGAGGACATTTTGCCAAAGGCCAAATTGCTAAAGGTGTTCCCCAAGGATCTGTGCTGTGGCCCCTTTTATTTATTTATTTATTTTTATACAGATAGCCTTAATTATGACAGGGGGCCAGTATGCCAACCTTAATTTTTATGCAGATGACTATATTATGCATTGCAGTGCTTCTTCTGAACAGCTAGCACTGTAGAAGTTCAGCTTTCAGTGTCATTCAATCACGGCTTTACAATTTTAAACTTGTTCTGAATGCTGATATTATTATTATTTTCATGTAAATTAAAAAAATGAATCCCTCTTCAGTCCCTACAAGGTACTGTGATTAAATAAATAAGAGTGCACATATCTTGGCATCATTGCTTATGATGTCCTATAATGTCCTGAGAAGTATTTCCTAAGCTCACAAAATTGTTATACTTTCTCCATTTCTTCTGGAATCATCTTTAATAGAAATTTCACAATTTGCTGTCTTTGGGTCATTTTAAAACAGT
Source organism: Puntigrus tetrazona (assembly GCF_018831695.1). Lineage (NCBI taxonomy): Eukaryota > Metazoa > Chordata > Actinopteri > Cypriniformes > Cyprinidae > Puntigrus > Puntigrus tetrazona. The sequence goes on along the minus strand of NC_056711.1, from coordinate 23,095,346 downwards.
TATTGGGCAAATGGAAAATGTCTGGGGGATGCGTAATTGTTTTAACTGTTTTTAGTTTGTTTGCGTTGTGTGAAGTTGTGATGGAACTGGTTGTATGGCTGGCCATTTTGGCCAGGACACATTTGATCTCTGAATAAATAAAGGTTAAATAAATATAATATTTATTTGTTATAAATATTACAATAAATGCACTAGATATACTGTAGGCCTATATGTGAGATTACCAGGGACCTTTCCCAGCTATCTTGCACAAAAGTCTTCATTTATTCTTGTTGCTGTCTAGCAAAACATCTTAAAGAGATTTTAGTTGTGATTTTTTCCCCCCATGTGGATTCAGGCTGGGACCATGACATCATTTAACGAAGAGCATTTGGCGGTGCTGTGATATCGAAATCCTTTAAGGACATTTTCATTGTACATGTGGCTTTTCTCTCCAGTTGAGCGCTCGCTGTAACTCCACACCTGAGCAGCACCAAAATCAAATCCATCTGTGTGTGAAAACCCTCCAGGGGAGGATTGGGAGTCACTCTGGATTAAGAGGAAGCCAGACTAATGCATACATTCGAGGTGTGTGAGGAATACATCACCCTCTGCCATTGGGCTGATATTGGAGATTAATCCTAAGGCTGGGGCCAGAGCTGAAAATGAGTAATAGTGGAAGAAACTTTCAAGATCAGGTTCCGAGCCAACCAGTGCTGGGTGGAGGACGGTTACCGAGCTGGAGAGTTGCACTGACCCAAGAGCTGAAACAGCACTGCAGGAGGAAAAACAGTCTGGAAAAATCAACAGCTTATATGAAACGTCCAAAAGTATCCGATCCAGTTTCATAAGGACTATTATTGTAATCCTTTCAGGAACTCAGGGCTCCAACTCCATTTGTTGAAAAAATAAAGTGATGAAAGCCGACATGAAGCAGGATGATTCTCAGTCTTTCAGTAGCCGTGTATGCCATTATAAAAGCATTATGTTAAGGGTGTGGGCACATTTCTTTGGGCTGAAAGCAGCTTCAGTTGACTGCCGCTCTGATGAGGAGATGAACTGATAATGTTTCACCCATGGTATTTCATATACAAAACACAAACTATGTAATGAATCACGTCCAGAGGAAAAAAAAAGGATATGATATTCGGCACAACGGTGTCATTGTATGGGTATTGAACTTTGCCACTGGATTAAAAAGACATTGAGAATGCAGTTCATACACAGAAAAACTTAAATACGCTTCCTAATTAATAATTACAATACTATTTTTGAATGAATTAACATTTTTCTATTTCTGATTACGTGATGATGCGGAAAATTCAGCTTTGCCATCACAGGAATTATATTAAATTAGAGCATTTTTGTTGCAATAACATTTCATGATATTACAGATTTTTCATGTGATATTTCAAAATGTATTTAGTAACACTTTACTTAACCGTATAATGTGCTTCTATGCAAAATGCACTGTAAAGACATTAGGTATGCGATAATGCATTATTTTCATAAATACTAATAACCAAATTGAAAGCGAATTACACATAAACACTAGATTATCTCTTCTTTTTATATTCTATATTTTCCTTTTCTTTTTACTTATTATGCAACTAATAGCTTACCCTATAGCTTACTCTATCCTTTTCCTATTCTATATTTTTATTTGGATATTGGATAAAAGCGAAGGCTTAACTATGTTTCCTCTTGATCAACTAGAACGTCCTTATTTTGATCCATGTTTATTTATACATTTGGTATAATTTAAGTTACGCTTGGTATAAAACATCTTCTCTAGATTTATTTATCTTCTTTTTAAATCATATTTCTTCAGACATAACTCTCTCTCTAGCTCATTTGAACCGATGCTCTTGTTTCTGCTCAGTCAGTCCCTCCACGTCCTTCACTTCAAATGGGGTCTGAGAGCACTAAGGCCTCCCGCTCTGTAGAGATGAGTGTCTTTAATGAGGGCTCCAGAGTGTCTTAGGCCAAACGTGGCTTGTTGAGTGCAGGGTTTGATCTTTAGTCAAAATGCAGAATGCTGATGTTACATGCTCTCTAACTAATGAGCGATCTAGTATGCGTTCTCATGTTACAATGGTACAGCCTCGGAATGAACAAACAAAGTCGAGTCGGCAGGTTAATTAAAACAGATGAGGTGGACCGAACTAAAGACTTTTTCTTTTGTTTTGTTGTGTTTTTAGACCTACACATCCTCTGCAGGAATGAATTCCGAGTCAGGTGACCCTGACACCCACCCATGACCAGCATGTCACGGCAGGACGCCCATGAGTGGCTGTGCTGAAAGCGATGCCTGCCGGAAGCCGCTCCACGCTCCCCGCGGTGTCAGGTGTCAGGGTGAGCGCTGTCCCACAGTAAATGAAGCGTCCAGAGGAGGTGAAACTACACACTGCACATCACAATGTCGAGTCGCCGACCAATCAGAGCTGAATGTTTAACAATGCCATAAAATACAATACAATAGGAACGACGTGCGGGTCAGCGAGTGATCAATAGCGACTTGTGAAAGAAACATGACTCTCGGTTTACCGTTGATGGAAAAGTACGCGCGGCAGTCTACTGTGGTCAACGTTTTTACTTTCCTGTTTGGAAAAGTGCGTTAGAATGGCGCTTGAAGACGTGGAAAGTTGGGAGTAAACAACTCGCAATGATTCTGCCAAGATGCAAGTTTTACGAAGCATACGGGATTGTGGAGTTAGAAATATTAGTGTTCGAAAAACATGCATGGATCCATACTTCAAACAGCCGCAGGAAATAGTACACCATTCAAATAACACACAGTATATATTACAATATCTAACTAGCACAGAACTATTAACTGTTAAGCTTTTCATCGCTAAGCTCCTAATTGCTGCTTATTAAAAATGTGCAAGGTAATTGTTAAGTTTAGATATGGTGTATGAACTAAAATATGGTTATGCAGAATAAGGCATTAATATGTGCCTATTTAAGTATTTAGCAGTTATTCAATATACCAATGAAAATCATGGTAATAAACAGCTAGTTAATAATTGGCCACCTAAATTAATGTGTTACCAACATTTTTGTCAGATTTTAGCGTCACTTGATTCATTATTTGATTGGATTGCCAAAAGATGCATTATAACCAATAACCGCATGCTTTTGCGCGAAATAAATAAATAAAGAAAGAAAGCTATTCAGGTTTATTCAATCCCAGCAATGTAGAATATCTACATATATATATATATATATATATATATATATATATATATATATATATATATATATATATATATATATATATATATATATATATATATTTATTTTATTTTATTTTATTTTATTTTATTTTATTTTTTTGAAAATGCACTTTAATTAAAATTCTCAGTTGCTTTCTAAACACAGCGTTCATTCGTATAAAAAAATCCAACCCCTTACCTAACTGTTTTCAAGGCCACTTTTATTAATCAACAAAACAGAGGGTATGTCCTCTTGTAAATTTTGCTACCGGGCAGAAATAGACCCGTGAAGGGACCCACGCAACCCTGCGCTTACCCATAAAACCACCGACTGAAGCGGTCACCATAGGGTCACTTCAGCTGCTTCACATTAATGTAGAGCACTAACAATAACTGCATGTTTATATTACCCTTCAAAGGCATCATCAGATATTATGTTTCGTGTTTGTTGCTTCATGTTTGAACGAATGATATAATTCAGAGTCTGCTTGCAAGAGTTTAAACGTCACAATAAGCTTCGCTTTGATGGAAAGAGCTTTGTATGAGTTGCATTCGGCTACAATACCTGTGAATTTTGCTGTATGTTTACAGACCATAGAAGGTTTCACAATGTGCTTTTAAGGGCCTTTAAGCAGTCACATTGTCATTTGAGAGGAAAACAGGGCAATTCGTTCGGGATCAGTATACCGGATGGGGGTGGATTTGCTCTCAGCTTCTTGATCTCAGCGGCGTTGAGAAATGAGCCACAGGCCTTGAAAAATGAGGCTTCTTCCTATAATTCAGCACAACACAATTATTCATATACATGACTGCATATCAAAACAGCATGCGGTCTTAATCTAAACCTGATTATTTAGCTACAGGTGACAATTTGATTGTTTGGCATCAACAGCATAATATTTCAGCATCCCAGTTCCTGAAACAGCTCTTAATATGCAAAAAATGTGGAGAGTTTTGACAAGGGGTCATAATTGGAAAGCTCCAATCCTACCTGAGCTTTTTGTTTTCATGGCCACTTTTATCATCAACCGAGCAGAGGGTATGCCCTCTCATAAACTGCACTAGTCTTGTAAAGACATCTATGCAAAAATCTGTACGAAGGTGGAAATTTCACAAACGTTCACAAATTCCACTGTAGTTTTGATAAACTTGAGCTACAGAATCTGGTTGAAATATACCCCTCTTGACGCGTGTAATGACATTTTACACATAATAAACGTGGTCCTGGCCACATTTAACACTGAGGTATGTCTGTCCTCTGTGGCTTGACAATTCTCTTTACGAGCCTCAAAACCCAGACACTTTAAAGACATTTATGAATAGGCCTTTTCTCCGTTCCACCACTAGGTTTTTGTGAAAATACTATGTTGATGAACTCCCAAGCCTGTTTTGCAATTGTTACATCAGATCCTGTTCTGATTTTATTACAGTTCTTTATGATTCATTATTAGCAATTCTTTATTTTAGTACAAAACCCCCCAAAACTTACAAATAGCATGACTGATGATGATTAGTCGAATATTATACAATATCATATATACTGTTACTCTCCAACAACTTTAATGTTAAAATATGCCGGTATAGCAATTTTTGCAAAATATTTATCCCATTTATTATAATTGTTCCTTACATTTCTTAAGACACACATTCAGAGGACTTGACTCTGTTCTGAGAGAATTCAGGTTTATTATGAGGTTTATGATAATTCAATACTTTTTTTTGCAGTTTTTTTCTTAAAATTTGAATATGTAAATTGTTGATGCAAGTCGAAGTGTACAATGTGTATTTGGGTCACAAAGCATCGCCTGTTATCTGCATCAATCCGTGTCATTATTGAGGAAATTGAAAGCGAGCGAGAGAGAACGAATTGAATGTCAGAAAAAAAAAAAAAAAAAAAAAAGCCTGGTGTTGTCGAAGATGGATTCTCCCCTAATCGAAACAATTTGCTTAGTTTCCCAGCTGGGTTTCATGTGCTTTTGATTACTCTCTGCTATTTAGTTCCACAAAATTACATGCTGCTTAATGGGCTTTTAATGGTTATAGGTTTCTCTACTTTTTAATGAGGTTCACCAGTTGGTTGCTAATGCCCTATGGATATTTGGCGCGTGTCCAGACCAAGAACTGTTTTAGTCTTTATTCTAGTTTACAACTCTCTTTTCTTTGTGGTGTAAAACCCCAACAAGAACTCCAATATTTCTTGGGGCGTCAGATGCACTTCACCAATCCGTTTTTAATTTATCACCTAATCCTTCTCCCAGAAGCCAAATAATTCCATCATTAAATGCTTGATCACTAAGCTTCTGGATCTTTTTCTCATTTCATTCACTGTGTATGTCAGAGTGCCACCGCAGCATATTAATGCCTGTTTTTAAACGGTGTATTTGAGTTTTTTTTTTTCAGCTTCTTAAGATAGAGTCAATGATTTACTGCAAGCCCCGCCCCCACACAGTGATGTCATGCACGAGTGTTCTTGTTGGGACTGTCATCAAGACGTGCCGATATTCTGGACTGCACAGTATTTATCATAAATAAAATAAAACGAGAGAAAGCGAATACATTTATGCTATCTCTGTGCCTCAGTTGAAAAATCACTTTAAAAACATACGATGAACTTATTTATAGATTTTTTTAAATGGTTTTAGTTTCAGTTTTTGTGGACAATAATCTATGTGACTCAAATAACGCTAATAAAATGTATAGGCTGTAAAAACACTGTTTTGAAAATGTTCTAAAATATTGAATTGTCCGGTTTTCTTTTTGAGATCATAACATTATAACGTATTAAATGTTTACTGCAACATTATAGCTTTATTTAAATCCAAAATAAAGTTTTTTGAATATTAATTTTGATTGTTCTATTAAGATTAAAATCCGTTTGTGATTAATACGTTATTTAAACGTTTATTATTTTGGATTAACCCTGGGCCAGGAGACAGAAGAAGAACACCAACAGAAGTTTCCCAAACTGGTAGAGTAGTCTGGCCAATGATGGATAAATAACAAAAACGGCTGTATTTGTTCCATAACTGTTTATGAGAAGCAATGAAATGGAAAGCAGCCACACATCTTCTTCTCTATGCAAGGACCATGCCGATACCTCGCAGTTTACAGCTTATTCTGGCCAACTCAGACAAGAAGTTACTAACCACTGCTCTTTTATGTTTTGTTTTTATAGACAGGTAGGACAGGAAAATCTCTTAACAAATCAACAGAAGGATTTATGACGAAGATCTGTCCACCCAAACGCAATTATGTAGTGGAATATACAGTTTTTCCTCTCAAACATCGTTTTGTATCCAGGCACCTCAACTCCTGGAATTTGCATTGCAGTCGGAAAACCTGATTGGAGCTGGCAATTTCCTCAAGCACTTTCCAGCTTTTTGTGCTATATGCATCAGATGGCTGCCTGAGGTGGTTTGTTGATGTTCCACCTGAAGTTAAGACCTTTCAGCATGTCACTCTTAGGAAGTGTTAAACCTTAAAATTACTGCAAATATTGATGTCTTGTTACCCACGCTCGGCTGTCTCGGATCTGTGTTCTATGACCTAGCTTTAGCAACAATCATGTCTGGTATTTATGCATTTGAATTTGGCGTGTTTTTCCACGTTTTCAAGGAGGCTATTGATTCTACGGAGAATAATTCACAGCAATCATAAATATGAATGTTTAAAACTATAAAAGCGTTAGCGATCCAAGAAATTCACGTTCCAATAGGCAAATTCAATCTAGGATTCAAAGGCATTTGCATAATATAAAAAGTCTTTATGTTTGTGTCTGCTTTTCTGTTATACTGCGGTTTTCATTTTTCCACTCATATTTTATGTGGCTCTCCAGAGCTGTGTAGCTGCTTTGAGATTTTGAACAAAGCTCTGCAGGCTTTGTTCAACTATAAAATTGGATGAAAGCTTGCCTGAAAGCTCTCAAAGGAGACAACAAAGCCATTGCCTCTATAAGGAAAACTAGAAAAGCCTGAGTTTGTGGCTCTTGGATAGATACTCCTACAGCTCTGCTTTCAAGCCTGCACCCTATACTTCAATAACAACACTCCTCGTCATCACATTAACATGACAATTATTTGTTTAAACAGTTTTAGACTGCAAACATTTGATTGTAGCAAATTAATTTTTACTTTTAGTTGTCTTTATTTGCAAATTAGTCATTCTGTTTAATTTCAGTCAAAGCAACCATACAAGAGTAACCTTGTATTGTCCGGTATCTCCAGAAAATGTCCAATTTCAGTATTGGGGAAAGTTACTTTAAAAAGTTTTTTTTGCATGATCTCTATATATTTGCTATTGAAAGAAGCAATAACATTAGGCAGCACTGAATGTTTAATTTTTAATACAGCTAACTAGCATGTTATTAATGTGCTTATTCTTGTTATAAAAGTTAGGACATGCTTTCCAGTTTTGTGAGCAGTATGCATGGACTTGAAAGAAGAGGAAGAAATGTAGAAAAAGTAGAAAAGTTAAGGTCAAGCAAGTAAGTCAATCGCGTTTGCACACTACCTCTGAAACTTTCGTTCGTCATAATTTTTTTTTGGATGTTTTCGAATCCACAGCTAGCATTTTGATGAGGCATATGAAAAAAATGAAAATGCATACGAACATTTTGGACTCAAGTCAAGTGACCTTTATTTATACAGTATATCGCTTTTAACAATACAGATGGTGCCAAAGCACTTAACAGTATCAAATTGAATACTGTACAATGTCAAGATTAAACACTCGATTTTCAGTTAAAGGCATTTCATTATTGAATTCAGATACGTAATTGTCTAGCTCAGTTTAGCGTCTGTGCGATCAAATCGACGTATATCGCTAGAAATGAAGTGATTCAGAGTGCAAAGACCTTAAGTGAGTAAATAAGTAAGTACATACATTATTAAATAAATTAACAAAAAATTTGATACTGATCGTACTGATGTAGTATATATCGTCGAAGGTCGAAGAACATTCTACTAATAATTACATGCCTGAGTAACGACCAGGCTGTCCACTGAAGACAACATTTTTCTAAAAGGCCGGAGAACATGCTCTGTGACAAGCCTTTGTGTCACAGAGAGCAGAAAACAGTTCAGCTCAGTGGTATTTTGAGGCCCTGCAAAATAGTTCCACAGAAAAAGCCACATGTGCATGTTTGTGTCAGAGTCCAGATGACCTGGTGGTCAGCCTGTGGGTGCTGGAAGAGCGGCTGGAGAACCAGACCCAGCTTCAGAGGAGAGAGCATGGCTGCGGTTCAGCACGAGAGACGAGAGGCCCGAGGGTTCGGACGAGCCTGCTGCAGTCTCTCTCTCTCTCTCTCTCTCTCTCTCAACGGCTCCTCTGATGTGTTTCTCACATGGGACACTCTTCATTGCTGAAGGAAAAGAGGCTGGTATCATATTACCGTCCCGTGCAGCTGGAAAAGTCCCTCTCTGCAGGTTTCCGCTGGTGGAGTTTATATCCACCTCGTGAGGTAGTTCGTTATTAATACGTGAGAGATGCACTCTGTAGGAAAATTGCGGTTAAGTTATTAATGTTGTGAGACGTGGGGGTTGAGAGCAGCCAGTGTGTATTTGTTGGTTTCGTTGCCTTGGAGGAGCGTAACGCAAACACACATTTCACCCTCGGTGTTTGTCTTCGTCCATTTCTATCCGTCGATTTGGCCGTGGCTTGTCTGAGTCTATAATAAGTCTTTCATCCTCGGTGGAAAAAAAACCTTGAGTTACTGCTCAGATTTATGGCCCTTGTTAAAGATTTTTTTGTTTTCCTGCATGCTGAGCCGGGCTAAAATTAGCTCAGTGATACCTGAGCACTATTTGGCCTTAGTGTGCTTCAACTTTTGACATATTTGGAATGTGCTTGTGTAGTCGGCTGGATATGAGCGAGTATTGTTGTTGCTGCAGAGGGCAGTGTAAGACTTTGGGTCTGCATGGTTAAGAAGGCCGGGCGCGCACACGCACGCACGCAGAAGTCATGCCAACGGAGCGGTAATAAGACACTGGTGACTGAGGCTGTGGAGACGAGTAGGGATTAAGATTGGAATGATAATGCTTTAGGCTATTGTGAACCCACACAAATGAGCAAAGCTTCTATCCGTTCCTTTGCTATGTTATCTTTTTACATTATGTACCTCCTCTGCGCAATAAATCAGCCGATCAACAAGCTAATGTTGGACATGAAATGTGATCTATGGCATTCCCAGCCCACGCAGGTGCCCTGACAGTGAAGCGTGTGAGCGGAAATATGATAATGATAAACTTATATATCAACCAGGCTGATAAATATCAACCGATATTTGGCCATTTTGATACATTTGACATATTTATACACACGCACATATATATAATGAGTTAATTTACAAAAACTCTATGTTTAACAACTCTCAAAAATCACACACACACACACACACACACACACACACACACACACACACATATATATATATATATATATATATATATATATATATATATATATATATATATATATATATATATATATACCTGAACTTTTAAGATTTGGCTTCTACATTTTGACCCATGCACATTAGTCTCTTTCTTCTGGGATTATGAATCATAATTTAAGTAGGTTATGACAAGCAAAGAGACAGTCATGTAAACAATAAGACTCCACATGATCCTTTAAGCACAGTAAGCTTAGAAATTCCCCTATGACAGTTAAGCTTGCAGGGATCTTTCGAGAAACAAATGCTATATTTGGTATTGAAATTAATAGGCAGTATGTGGGTAGACAGCAGTCTGGCTTTGGTCAAGCATAAAGACGTAAACAGGAGAGTGGGTGTATAAATGTTTGAGAGATTTGGAGCTGTACATGTTTTTATGCATAATTATTTATTATTTTTATTACCCATCAGGAACACAAGATGTCCTATGATCAGCTGCCAAAAAGCCTCATCGTACCAAAACAGACGGTGACATTTCGTCTGCGATTTAACAGCATTCACATTCTGACCCTAGTGTAAGTAGGGTGACCCAATAACTAAGTGAGTCATAAACTTCAGCGTTGTCAGCCAGTTGGGATATGACCCTGTTAAACATCTCAATGTAAAATTCTGGGCCATTAACTGGCCCCAAAATAAAATGGTTGCATGTTAACCCGAGCAGAGTGCCTAAATTTTGAGATGGTGTTGCCAAATGCTCTCTCTCCCTCTCGCTGTCTCAAGCCTTGCCTTGATACGTACCCATGGGAAAGACAAAATGACGAATCACGAATGACGCTACTTCTCAATTGTTTCACTTATAGAGCGGTAAGAAAAAAAATGGTGCAGAAACAAGACTCCTGCTCTCTCACCTGAATGTTCTCTAGAAAAACAGACCCTGGTAATGCTAACGCAAAACAAGTTAGACATTAACTTGTTGCTAAGAGCACAAAATTATATTTTGGCTTGAACTATTTTTACTTATACTTCAGGCTGTCAAATGGATTATATATATATATACATACCGTTTCAAGGTGCTTGCTTTTGCCTACAAAGCAGACTTTGTCCTAGAACAAGTTGGAAAAAAAATACAATTAAAAATTGTATTCCACCAGAGATATGAAACCTCATGCCACACCACTATATCTCTTGATGCAGTTTTGTGTAGCCAGATTCTGTTTATGTATGAACCACCAAGAAAGGGTCTGTCTAATCCATTGATTTTCAGCTTCGAAGTTATAAATAGTTTTTCGGGGGTTTATACTGTTTTTACCAATGAATTTAATTATATTAAATTATTATTTAATATACATATTGATGTGCTTCACTCAGTCTGCTATTTTATTCAAACCATTACTCCTGACCGGACGCTTTCATAAATATTTTGTTTATTTGTAGAGTTACTCTTCAACTAAGTGTAATGATTCCAGAAGAGTGGAAGCTGTTGTAGCTGCAAAATAGGGGCCGACTCCATGACAATATCTATGCATTTAGAATGTGATGTCATTAAAGTCCCAGTTACAAATATAAAATATAAAGATGCTTCAAAAGGTTCTTCACAGCGAAGCTATAAGATGATCCATTTTTGGTTCCACAAAGAACCATTCAGTTAAAGCTTCTTTAAAGAATAATTTCTTTCTTAGATTTATAAAAACAGTAAGGTTCTTCATATGTTAAAGGTTCTTTATGGAATCATTTAAACAAAACGGTTTTATCTGAAGCACCTTAATTTTTAAGATTGCACTGTAATAATCAAGTGTCTAAATACATTTGCCCATATAATGTAAATTCGATTTTACGTAAAGTCTCTCTCATCTAAGGCTTAGACTGACTCTGATGTCACACAAAGGTCAAGTTTTCAGAGTCTTAGCAGATAAGAGACTCATCATTCATGTAAAAGAAGATTTAGGAAACGAGAGGCCCGTTATGTCCTGCTAGTTTTGGCATTTATGACTTTAATAGAGGAGTTCACAGTGGTTTTTGATGTTGCAGCTGAACTTTTTCAGTGGGGTTCAGGTTACTCAGGCTCCGGGGACAGCAATGCTCTCTTTCTTAACTATGTTCTGGTTCGCCTGAATCAGAGAAAGCCAGCCGAATGGAGCACGCGTCTCTTTATCTCTTGCGAGTACAATCTTCCATCAGCGTTTTCAACCGGTGACCTCCTCCCAATTTATCACCCCGCAAAAAATGAAGCTGAATCAAGTTCAATAAACAACGTGAAATGAAATTATTTTATTCATGATCAGGTATTGCACATAAAACAAAGCATATAAATAAAAGAAAGTGAATTAGAGGAAATGCAGCACATTAGCCTATAGAAAGGATCTCACTGGCACTGGTACAGATGCCTTTTGATTAGATAAAGGAGCCATGCCCCGCCCATCTCTGATTATATATCCTGTTGTTTGATTTGATAACATACATGGCTAATTTCAAACTGCGCTCTAATCAGATTTTCCTTAACCTTGTTATGTGTATTTGTAGATGTGGTGAATTGGAAAGCTGGACTGAAACCTCTACAGTAAAATCACAGTATTGAATATTTCCCTGTACAGAACCATGCTAATTATGCCACTGCATATACTTTAACAAGGCCCATGTAGGTGGTATTGATTGACTAAATTTATAGTCAATGTAAAACAGATATATGAATGCTATATAGTAATTTACTGTAATATACAATACTCAAGTGACTTAAAACATTCCAGGTTTTTGTAAATAGGCTCATTCTACAACTCTAATAAGTTGAGTTTTATCATTTTGGAATCTATTCAGTTGATCTCCAGGTCTGGCGATAGCCCTTTTAGCATAGCTTAGCAGATCATTGAATCCAATTAGAGCAGTAGCATCGCATTCAAAAATGACCAAAGAGTTTCAATATTTTCCTACTCTTTTGTAGTTATATATACTATGAAAATTAGCTTTTTGTTGCTGTAACATGGCTGCAGCAGGCGCAGTGACATCAAGCAGCTCCTGAGGAAAATAGTCCCCAGCTTGAAAGACACTCTCTCCATGAAAGAGGCTCTGGATGTTTTCAGACACTGCGTAATATCATTGGTATGGTATGGCAGCAAATGTCCTTGATTATTCCACCGGAATAAGAATATAGTTCCTAATCATATGGGCCTAGAAAATCACAACTTTTTTCCTCTGGTCTTAGTGCACGTTATAACTACAGATAAAATAAATTTTTGAATGCGATGCTACTGGTCTAATTGGATTCAATGATCTACACTAAGCTATGCTAGAAGTGCTATCGCCAGACCTGGAGATCGGCTGAATAGATCCCATAACAGTAAAACTCAACTTATTAACCCCTGGGACTTGGAGAAGGAGCCTATTTCCAAAAAAATGAAGTGTTCCTTTAATGCTTTTATAGAACAGCAACAAGAACAATAAAATAAAAGGCACTAATGTTCAATATCATTGTTATTATTATTCATAATTTCATCATTTGTATATATTGTATGAGATACGACCTCAATCACAAAAATTCATATGATTTTTGAAAAATAGTACATATTTTACCATTCGTATGAAATTTGTATGAATGACCTACACCTAACCCCGCCCCCTCATCCTACCCTGAGGTTTAGAGAAATCGTAAAAAAACGTATGAATTTGTACAAATTAGCCACCTTGTAAAATACATACATACAAAACGGTTGCGAGACTGTGTTGGTTTATTAAAAATGTACATTGATTTGAAGGCATCTATAGGATTTGATAGCTGACCTCAACCAGTGCTGATTTTTGAGGAAGGTCCGATGAATTGCATCTCTGTGTGTTTCTCGCTCCTGTCAGACCCGGGACTCACCTTTGGTGACCTCACCGCTCTTCAAAGCCCCGCGCCACCAGGTCCCTGCCCTGCTCTTGCCCGTAATTACATGCTCAGAGGCCTGCTTGTCTGCCAGGGGCCTCTGTCTGTGCTCTTAAACATCTCCACTTCAAAAAGGGCTCATACTCAGAGCTATTAAATCACAACAATGCCGCGCTGCTTGGTCCTGCCCTTTAATCTTACATCGTCCAGACCTGACCACAGCCGCCGTGTGCTCCACTTTCGTATTGGTGCTATGTGTCTAAAGCCACTTTCACACTTTGCATGATGGGTTGTAAAAAATCAATCAAATTTCCAGTAAAAAAATGGCAGCAATGTTTTAAGTTTTACAGAACTAAAATTAAATTTACAGACAAAACAACATATTACGTACCAATAAAGATGGTAAAAAGAGGCACGTGATGAACTAATTATTTAAATTAAATACCTTCATATTAATTGTCACGTGGCGAATTGTAGGAATGTAGCATATGGGTTTGTACAGCCCGATTTCACACATATTTTACCAGGTGGCTAATTCATACAAATTTATATGACCTCACTCAATTAATACGATTTTTGCTAAATGGTGCAGATTTTACAAGTTGTACGAATTTGTATGAATGACCTACATCTAAGTCCGCCCCTAAACACACCCGTTACTGGTGTTTAGACAAATTATTTAAAATTGCACAAGTGAGGTCATAGGTATTCGTACAAATTAGCCACCTCTTAAAATAAATGTGAATCGGTTGCGAGACTGCATTGGTTTACACTGTTCTAAGATGTTTATACTGTTCTGGCTACATTTAAAGTGCTATTATGTTTTTTTTTTTAATTACCTTTCAACACTTCTTTTCAAATGAATGAAAACATCTGAAAGTGCACCGTGTATAAAGATATTCTCTCTCAAAAGTTGACTCACTGAAACGAGTCGTTTTTCAAACGAATCCCAAGCCGTTTCATGTTGACCTCAACATGAAACATTAGCATACTATCCATGTCGGTATTTTCTAATTCATTCTTCACCACTAGGTGCTGCTTCTGGAGCTGGTTTCCCCCGGTAACGCTCTACACAAACCAGCACTGCGTTTACAAACACTGCTTCTTCTACTAATAGTCTTTTACTTTTAAAATTTTGAAACAATTTTACGGTGTATGGAACTGGAGGCGATCGATCCTAACTAACCAATGGTGGAACGGATCGTCAATGCGATCGTTGACATACCCTGCTTTAAAGAGCTGCGGTAATGCATGACATCACAGAGAAAGAGAAAGAGAGAGAGAGAGAGAGAGAGAGAGAGAGAGAGTGCTCTTTGTTCATTGTGAAGTCATCCGTGGCACTTAACACAGGCTTGAAGGCCAAGGCTGTGGTGCTGTCCGTGAGCACTTTCATTCACGGCGTTCGTTGCTTTGGTGATGATGAATGAGGTTTATGCTTGGACTAATATCTTGATTTCACAGCGTCAGAAGTGTTTTAGGCAGGGGCAGGTGGCCTGGCGTGCCGCTCTGGTCAGCCTCTGGCCAGGCCTTTCTGCAGCTCTGATGGATGAGGTGGTGGATCAGCGGCTCTGCTGAAGTGCTCTGGCACCAGGTTCTCTCCAAACACGCAGATGCGATTTGCCTGACGCTGTGTTTTCTTAGAAGGTGCGGCACGATGGGGTGTATCGAAGAGGAGGCAGCCACAACTGCTGGCTTGTGTTTCCTGAAGTAAATATGGAGTTGGCAGACAGTTTTATACAAAACATAGGGATTAGTGTATGATGAGTGTGGCAGGCCACTCAGAATGTGATATAAATATGTATATTCTGCTACAGTATGAAAATTACATCATGATTTTTTGCAATATATATTTATTTATTGGAAGAGTTTATTGGCAAAAAAGTCATGTTTTACTATGTTATCATGTTTTTATTGTGTTTTGTGTTACAGGTCATTTATTTGAACTAAATCAAAAGCAGAATAACCCAATATATATATATATATATATATATATATATATATATATATATATATGCTCACATATATTTATTCGAGAAATACTAGCTATATCCTAAATCTACTAAATCCTAAATCTTTTATAACATCAAATAAATATTGTACTTTAGAATCTTGTACAGTGCTGTGTAAACACTTCCAGATTATTGATAATCTTCGGTTTCCATGTTGCTGCTTCTTTTTTCAAATTGCATCAAAGGTTTTTAACGAGACAGGCCACTTCAGAGCATTATAGGTCTATATCTCTAAATCAGGTTTTGATTGATTTGAATGTATGCTTGGGATAATTGCTTTGCTGGAAAGTCAAACGATCATTAAGCACAAAATAAATCACATTGTCTGCCAAAATGGCCTGGTTTTAAAGAATTCACAAAGTCCTTCATGCAGTCAAGATGTCCACTCCACGCAGCAGTTAAGCACTCCAGAACTGGTCCACCTCCATGATTGAGTTTTTTCCAAATTATCCAAATTATTTCTAACATATTTAAGTAAGTCTTTTATGTTCTTCTGTGTCAGAAGTGGTGCTCAGTGAGGTTTCTGGACATGAAGACCATGCTCGTTTATTGTTCTTCTTACAGCCTGCATTAAAATGTTTTTTCCTTCTTTCATGAGTTTGTCTTGTAAGTCTTTGGCAGTATGTCAAGGTATTTCTCAGTTGTTCTGATTGAAACATCTGATTCCCCTCGATGAACTTGGGCTTTTTCTTCCTTAATTCGAAAGGTTTTTGTGTGTGTGTGTGGTACAATGAATTGTAAACTTACAAATGATGTTGCCAGCTGTGTCTTTAGGAAGTTTTAGTGTCTTGTGAATGTTCTTGTAGCTATAGACTTTTTAATATAATGAAACAACATCTCTAGCTCCAGCTCGTTTGTCTTAGCCATTTTGATGACTTTAGACTGGGTTAAATTTATGCATGTCATTCAGGTGTAGTTAGAGTTTACAAAGGCTAAACTGTGTATATTAATAAACAGCATGTAACAGTTTAGCGTTATGATTGGGTTTTGGGTTAGCGTTATATATGTAATGCTTATATACTATATATAACAGATAGGGTGAAATATGGGAAGAGGAACAGTGTGCTTTTAGTGGACACTTTAATGGAAACATGATTTTAGCATGTACAGGATGATGATGATGTATCATCCAATACTGTATAGAATTTTCTGAATTTAGTTGTTGGTACCAACAATTTGGGTTCAAAGGCCTACAAAGGCCTCCAGGATAAATGCATCCAAGCTGCTATGTACTGTATGCACGTCTGTATTGCTTCAAAGTAACTTCTTCCAACCAGTTTTGGTGCTGAGCTTTGCACTCAT
The DNA here is from genome assembly GCF_018831695.1 of Puntigrus tetrazona. Taxonomy (NCBI): domain Eukaryota; kingdom Metazoa; phylum Chordata; class Actinopteri; order Cypriniformes; family Cyprinidae; genus Puntigrus; species Puntigrus tetrazona. Next base: position 23,078,594 of record NC_056711.1, on the reverse strand, counting down.
TTTATAAAAAACACCAGGATCCAAGCAACATTTACAATTTACCAGATTCACTGGTTTTGATTAATTAGCAGAGAAAATGAGCATTCAGCTAATATTTAATATAGCACTACGAGACCGAGGGGTGGGGGTGTGATGGTCGGTGAGGAGAGGCGTTTTATAGGTATATACTTTGGCAGCGGTGTGCTGGGAGACAGGTGGCGCTAGGTTATTTCAATAATAAGTAATAATATCATCGGCTCCCTCTCAGCCCGAGAAAACACGTGCTGATGCAGAGTGTCAAGATATCCCAGCATGCTTTGAGGTTATAAAAATAGCCCCTTCACAGCTGTGCACTTAGGAAGAGCTATAGCCACTCAGTGTCAACAGACAGAATACAAAGTCCTTATGAGCTTCACAGTATTATACATCTCGTCACGTCCACTTATATCTTTTCACAAAAAAAAAGCTTTTTTCCATCATAAATATACTGCGTCATATAGTAAAATCACTTTATAAAGAATAATCATATTCATTAGGTTGTATTATTTATTTATTTTTTGCCCACACTTTATTTCTAAGGTTCGAGTCTTGCTATTAACTAACCATTAACTATGCCTCAATAAACTTCTAATTTGCTGATTATTAGTAAGGCAGTTATGTTCAGGCACTAAAGGATGCAGATTACATAGAATAAAGCTTTATAAAAACTGATAAAATAGATTTATTTGATGTCTATTTTACTACTTGTTGGCATTATCGTAACCTACTTGATAAAAATACAAAATGTATAATTAAAAAAAATAAATAAATAAAAAACGTAACCACGTGTAGACTAACTTCCATTCCCTCAATGAGAAATCCCTAATATTTTCTTTTTGTATTTCTAACCTGGTGGGCATCATGTACATTTTCTTATCATTTTGCGAATGTAGTTGTATTTCGTTGAATCATATGTCATTAATAAATTTTATAAATTTATTGAAATAATTTTTATTGATGATAACACAAGTATATCTATTTTTTTTTTTGTTCAAGCAAGATATAATTTGATTTAGCCTTGCGTTGTGGCCTCAGTATAATGACAGATGGCATGCTAGTTTCATATGTCTTCTGTATTTCAGAACCTTTGCGATATTTTTCCACTGGGAGGCACCATTATCTGTGTCTTGAGCAAAGCTGCCGCATGGTTTTATTATCTGCGTTCATGTGAAGGGCGGCACACACACAGCCAACCGGAGAACTGGCCCTCGAGCTGCTCCTGAAGGCAACACACATGCTAGCACAACAAGGGCACACACACTCGTTCCGTCTCTAGAAACCTCCTGAGGTCTTAATAAATCCTTGTACGTCAAATTGACTGAAATGATGCTTTAGGGTTAGAACTTTAACTAGCGCTGATATGTGATTTCAAACGTGCTTTATAAAAAACATACATATTATTTTATGTCTTATATGTTATTATATTTTAATACGCTGGCTCTAAACAGTATTTGTACACTTAAAACATTGAAACGGTAATTTTACAGCTAAGAACGCTAGTTGACATTTTTTTGCAGCCATGAAGTTAAGCAAAAGTTTTAAGTAACCATTTAAAAAAAAAACAATGTAAAATGTTTAAATATTTAAATATTCCAAATGTGACTTTCCATGCATCACTGCATACAAAAGACACAAAAGCTGTCACTGGGATGGTAACCTGTTAAGAAGTACTTATATGTACCATTTAGGTACTTATTTGTGCACATTCAGTGCTAATTTGTCCCTTTAAAATACTAATATGCACCGTTTAGCAGTAAAGGTAAGGTAAGGTGGGTAATGTGCGAAATTATTGCCCAAATTCAATTTTTGTGAACTAGTGCTAGGTTTTTCTCATAATCTCAACAAAACCACTGCAGTACAATTATATGGACCATCTTGCTCAAATACATGTAATTACGAGCAACAACAACAACAACAAAAGAAATATACACTTTGGTAAGCTACAGCAGGGTAACTTTTAAAGGGACATGGCCAATTGCCTATAAACACTAAACAAAAACTGAAACTTCACGAAACTAGTTGAACATATGCGACAGATGATTCTAAACAAGCATGTAATATATTATGGAAATTCAACCATAGGTAGTGCTACAAGTGTCATAAATGTTAAAAATCATTAAATTACTTGGATTTGCCTAAATCATTGATTTTTAACCCCGGTAATCGCTGCTTGCAGCTATATCATATATTGATCGATTCATGCATTGTTATCTTCTTTTTAAACACAACATGAGCAACAAAACAGGATGTGTCATTGCAGACATATATTTCATGATCAGAGAAAGATATACACGTCTAAAATCTAATACCTATAAAATTGTGACCTCCTGCCCCTTCCCTCCAGAATCCATCCTGTTGGCTCAGATTTGTGTCTTTAATCATCTGTGTATCTCTGCGTCATTCCGTCCATGCAACGAGCTAAAAAGTTAGGTGACACCTTTAAGTTTCCATACATATGTGGAATAATTTAGTGTTTCACTTCAACAAGGAGGACGTTTAGTTTAAATCCCAAAATTACAATGGAGCAATTAAAATAAATCTTCACTTGCACTTCCATTAACCCTGGCTGGTTTTGCGTTTCACTGCCAGAGACCCAGCGGATTTGGCCTTTCCCTGATTTATGTTGTCTTCCTCCAGAAATCAGAGAGAAAAACACGCCCAAAGAAGTTTTTTTTCCTCTTTTTTTGGGGGGGACGTGGGGAAGGGGGGGGCACAGATAAAGTCCTCATATGTTTTTTGCTCTAAGGAAAAATAATACATTTTCCACATCTATTAGAGTATGCCATAAATCTCACACACCTAGCAAAAGCCTTCAAGGGAATACGTAAGAGACAAAGGAGGAATGTTATATTTCATGTTCAGAGTCTCTGCTGTATATGGAAATATATTTATGTAATGTCAACATATAGAGTAGTGTTTTCTGGAGGAATGCTGAGACGTGATAAAGGAGTTATAGCTGTAGGTCATTGTACAGCCTGTAGGAGACATGTTAGGAAGTCACCATAAAACATAACCTAAGACTTTCAATTATAAAAGTTTCCTTTGCTTTCCAACATAAACACTGAACATGAAGTGCAGGTCAATCTGAGAACACCACAAGCCCAACTTAAAACTGTGAGATTCAAACACTTCCAGTGACATTCTTTGTATTATTTTTTACAAAAATTAATAAGTAATAATAATAAAAGGCAGTTTTATGTTAAAAGCACACATTTCCCAGGACTGAAATCATAGCCCTGCAGCAAAGATTCAGAAATGAAGAGGAAACAAGGCAAAACTGTAATTACCAAATATATTCTAGTGCTAATGTGGACAAATAAATTAACTCTATGTTTATAAGATTCATAACAATTCTTACTCAACTAGTTTCCTTTAAGCCCTTCTCACTGATCTCTAAACAAATATGTCCTTAGTACTTTCGGCTCAGATAACAAGAGGAAATGAGATCATTTGCGCTAGCGGCTATTGAATAAGCTACATTTTTAAAAAGTGAGAAAGTGTGTGTGTTTGTGTGTCCCTGTCTGCTGATGAACACATTCTTCATGAGAAATTAGAAACCTACAGTGCTTACTTTAACAGGTCAGTACTTGGTACTATTAGATAAGTGCATGGGCCTGCCTTGCTCTGGGCCAAAGCTCAGCAGATCTACTGAATTAAACCCCATGACAATATGAACAGGGTTTCCGTTGTTAAAGAGATAGTTCACTCCAAAAATTAAGATGGTGATTTTTTTTTGATAAATTTCACGTTGCCAAAGCCATGCAGTGGCCTACAAATTTAATTGGACTTCAAAAATGGCAGATTGGTGAGCTGGCATTAGTATGAAATTAGAATAACGCGATTCTGAGTCTTGAGCAAAAAAAAAAGATTCTAAGAACCTGATGATGGAGGGGGAAACGCAATTTCTACCGGGGGGATGTGGACATCAACTGCGATTTCTACCAAGGGCACTAAACCCCGACCACAAAATATCCCCCAAATGCTGTCCAAAAAGAGTAGCAGCGCCCCTGGGCATAGTAGTAACTAAATAAATAGTATTTAGATAACTTTACAACTGGCACACCCATGGACTGTTTTGTTTTCATTTACCATGTGCCCTGTGTGACCTAGTTTTCTGTCATTGTCTAAATTGTGTTATTATGTTCAGCTGTGTCGTGCCAACTATACTCGTTTACCTTCCTCATATATATAAGTTTGGTTCTGTTCAGTGTTTGATTGTTCCTATTGTCTATGTATATGTGTGGTTCCTGTTCATCTGTGTTGGATTATCTTTCTGTGGTTTATAAAATACTATAAACTGTTACTGTTCATCTTCGTGCCTTCAATCCCAACCGCACCATGACAGAATATCAGACGCAGAAATGTAAAGCGATGTGTTTCGCCGTGTTTTGTTTTTTTTTCCATTCATGACAATGTTGTACACGTTGCTATCTTAAGGACCATACTAATGACTTTGTGTGCACACTACCTGGACAGCTGCCTCTGCTCGTTTTATCAGACTGGACTTAACACCTCCACATGAGCGCAGCTGTCCGGGAACAGTCCTCGAGAGGGCCTCACCGACTTCCGTGGACATCGCAGATGATGACACCAGTCCCACTTAGGACCTAGAGCCCATCTCCCCACTGTGTGGAGCTAAAGCCCGAGCCCACCGCTGATGGAGAGACAGAGTCCAGCGTGACAAATGAGCCATCACCATGATGGTAATCATCTGAGCCAAAGCCGATGTTGTCAGACCAGGTGCGAGAGCTGCAACAGAGCTTGCCACAGTGGAGAAAGCCACAGACAGCGAGAGCGCAGAGAGGAGCTCTGCTCATTACACCATGGCTAAGGGTGAGCTGATTCTACATCTGGGGCTGCTGGATTTACAAAAATCTTATTCTCCACTGGTCCCATCCAGCCCTTCTCGTCTCCGCTGGTCCTCATAAATGCCCGCCCTCCCACCCATTCCTGTCTACTCCACTTCTGGCTCCTGTCAGCCCCTCTGTTCACCCTCAGCCCACCATCTGTGTCTGCTGGTCTCCATTGGCGTCGTGGCTGGAGGATCCCTTGTCTCTGCCTCCAGCCTTTGAGTCGTGGCCCTTCAACCTGTCATCACCATTGGTCGGCTCCCCGGAGTTGGTGGCCATTCCTCCTCCACCTTCATGACTGTGGACCGCTTGGCTTCACCTGTCCTAAGCCACTCCTGTTTCCTCCCTCCACCCTGGACTGCTGAGTTCTATTTTGTTGACCCTGGAACAACATTTTAATCCAAAAATTAAATTTTGACCATATCTAGACCTAAACCTAACCTTACCCATGAGTAATGCCTAAAATCAGAGGGAAAGATAGATGAAACCTAAACCTCACAAAAACTATAAGCTGGTTTTTCAAATCTGGCTAATCACAATATTGTTCCAGGGTCAACAAAGATGTCAGGTTCGTCATGTGCGACCCTGCATGACCTAGTTTTCTGTCATTGTCTAATTGTATTATTACGTTTAGGTGTGTCTCGTCAATTATCCTTGTTTATCTTCCCCTTATAAGTTTAGTTCTGTTCAGTGTTTGATCATCAGGTATTGTCTCTCTCTCTCTCTATATATATGTGGTTCCTGTTTATCTGTGTTGGATTACCTTTCTGTGGATTATTAAATACTATAAAGTCTTACTATTCATCTCCGTGCCTTCATTCCCAACCACACTGTGACAACTAAAAGGATACTGTTATTTTGTTCTTTATTAGTATAAAACTGCTTTGAAACAGTCTGCATTGTATAAAGTGCTATATAAATCATAATGCGACTTGTTTTCAATTCCCAGGTGCACTTGAAGACAGAACACAATTAAAATGCTTTGACATTGTGTGTCCTGTTGCTTTTTATAATCAGCATTGCCGAATGCCTTTAATGAAAGGTTGATATTGTGGATGATGTAATGGACCAATAAGTATATTCATGAAGTCATCACATCATATCAGCCGTTAACATTTGTTTCCTTTTTATACAGCCTATTTTAATACATTCAAACTGTTCTCATTTACATTTTTTTGTTACTGTTGTCAAACAATGCAACCCACTTCTCACTTCCAATATGCTTCTGTGCCATGATAAAATTCAGACGGCACCTTCAAAGAGTAAGTTTAGGACAACAGCAGTACTGTTATTTCAGCTATATGTACATGTGAAATTGAGAAAAGGGTCTAACTTTATATTAAGTGGCCTTAACAACTATGTACATAAATTAAAAATAAAAACAGTGTACTTATGTGTTTTCATATTGTATTGTAAAACACTTCTGCTGCTATTGAGATGTGATACAGGTAAGGTCAGGGCAGGTTTGTTGGTATGGGTAGGTTTAAGGGTGGCTTGCGGTGTTCAATTCTAATGTAATAACATGCAGTTATTTGTAAAATATAGTACAAAAGTGCATTGTATCAAATGATTAATTTAAATGTAAGTACACCTAGTGTACAATGAAGTGTGTCTGAGAAAAATTTCAAAACGATAGAATGTCTGCCTTGTTTAGTTTATCACAAAAATTTCACCAAAATATCTTGTCTCAAAACATTGTTGCAGCAACAATAAAAAGTGTTTTGTTGATAAAATTCCCAATCTGCCAATAAGTTTATAATGTGTGTTAATGTTCATCAACACCATTCAATTATTTAAATAATTACTTTAATGTTTAACTTTAATGCCGTTAATCAATCCCATAATGCTAAAGGCTGTATAGTCTTTGTGTGGATAACACGTGTACTTGAGAATAATACTTGCTTCACCTTTAATGAATAATGCTCTGATACAGAGAAGAGCTCTGTTGAGTGCTGTCAGTTAGCTATGTACTGGCACTGTCTTGTTGGATCAGTGCAGAGAGATTCCAGGCATTTTTAATGGATTATACATTAAACAAAGTGAAGATGAGTTACGTTCTCAAACATGAAATGATCTGCGGTCTCCCGTGCGCTCTGGATGAGCTTTAGAAGTCGCGATGCTCAGATTACACATTCCCTTGCTCATCAGAAAAGAGCATCGAAAGACCGAAGACTTATCTCTCTTTCATGAGCGTATGAATGAACGATCTGTGCAGGTCTTCCTGACTCTTTGTACTGAGGAATCAGATACATCTCAGACAAATAAGAGGAGCCCCCTCAGTCCCCTCTCTGTGCCCTGGTATCCTCCCTCTCGCCCTACAGTCGCTCCATTCTTCTGCGGGCCTGTCTAAAGCACGGCCCTGCCGCAGGCTTCAATGGGCGGCAGTGATGGGGCTGAAGCTCTGCGCTTTAATAAGGCCTGTCTGTCAGCGCTGGATTCCAGCGGTCACACAACCCCACCCTAATCCTGCCAGTCATCTCTCTCCCTTTCCCTCACGCTTTCATTTCTCAGAAATATGTCTGTTGTCTATGATTGAGCCTGGTCAGTAAAGCAGATGAACTTCCTAATATCTTCCTGAGGAAATTTTTAATAGTTTTAAATACTGGCCAAGACATCGGCTTGCTTCAGCATTTTTTATATAAGATTATATAAGTTATTTTTTAATATGCGACATTAACAGCTGAATTGTGAAAAGCATACTAAACAAAGTCGGTGTCTAGTGAAATTGCGCTTCTCACCAAAACATTAAGGGCTTGATGTTTAGGGTCACTATGAAACTTTTTGGAGGGGAATGTGTGCACAATTAAATTGAGTTTTGAAAATACCTTTCATGAAGTGTGTATCACGGGTTTAAGCAAACGAAAACATCCTGCAAAGTTTTAAAAGTTGATGTCAAAGTGAAACATTAGCATATTGACACGCCCACTTGTTAATCTTTTCCATTAGTTCTGAATAAAAAAATGCTAATTCGTTCTTTGCCACTAGGTGCTGCTTTTGTAGTGGTAGAAGCTCACAAACACTGCTTCAAATGAAATTGACCAATCACCCTAGGGGTTTGGAAAAATGAATTGTTCAACTAAAATGAAAATTAAAGTGTTTTTAGACCTTGCATGCTTGTAAGCCTGTTGTTTGAGACTCCCAAAACCAAAATATGAACCTTTCATAACTCACTTAAACACTTTAAATTTGTCCTTTTGTGACCCACAGAGAAAATAAAGTTGCATAAAGTTGGTTTAAAACAACATAAATTCTGTTTTTCGTAGTTTTGCATCTTTGAGTGAACTAGTACTTTAGAAGCACAAATGCTATCTGTCCCTGATTTTACAGCTATGTTCAAGATGTCCATTTAATGTGTTCATTTTCAAAAGACCACGATCACATCTGTAATACATTGCAGGGACGCAGCTGTTGGATGGACAAAAATCACATTTATGATTTGTAATATATTGTATAATACTGCATTTAAAATGTTTATCAGATGTTTGTGCTCAAATAAAAGTTTTACTAAACTTTCCAGATATACCCTTTCACGGGCAACTATATCTTAGCTTCTTTAACATGTCTTCAAATAGGCTTCAGGCGATTAGCAATTGGTTTACAGTACTAAAGTTATTACTTTATAACTACCCCGTTTCAAACATTTTTACTTGATTCAGCAAGATGAAACTAAGCAGTACTTATAATATTCATTGAGAAAATTTTATGGACCATGCAAGGATCCTGGCAACTCCAAGAATAAGATCAGCGCATAATAGGAGATTGTATATTCTCTAACAAAAAAAAAAAGAGTGAGAGAGAGAGGGAAAAAGAGAAGCAGCCATATCCTGGGGCGACTTAAGGGATGATGTGTGATGTGTTTGGTTGGTTTTCTGACAGTCACTTGATCTGGCATGGTTTGGTGTGGGTTTGTAAGCCCTGCTGATTCACTACCTATGTGATATTCAGTTGTCCACAGCGTGTGTCTGAACCTGTGTATTGAGAGAGTGAACACACAGGTGTGTCAGGTGCTCATCCCTCTTCAGAATAGGATACATCACTCCTGTGGCTAACCACAGGAAACATGTGCTAACTTGGCGTAGATAAACTAAACGTTCTGATGCAGGATGTGAGACATGAAAATAGAGGAATGAATCATCACTCTTTCCCTGAACTCATCCAGGTTATCACAGAGAAAATGCTTCTAGAGGCGGTAGAAGATGAAGGCAAGCCACTTGAATGAGAGAAATTGCATCATCTAATATGGTGTCTTAAAAAAGGAAATCCCACCTGATTTATTGTTTTATTGTGAAATGCATTATTTAGCAATATTATTTCTTATTTTTCTAGAACACACAAGTGCATTAGCTAGCTATATGCTACTATAGACTGTACTATACAGAGGCTGGTTTTAAGATGCCATTTTTAGGGGATTTTGGTCTTTTTTTATGTTCAAGTAGATGGACTTGTAAGGTACTTGCATTATTGCATGCCTATTTCCAAAACAGGAAACAGCTGCCTATGGGTGTTGCCAAGATTGCAGCCAAATGGGATGACTTGACTTTGTTGCCTCCCTTGACTTTAGCACCATTGCAGATACCCAAATGGAAACATTATTTCATATATAAGTAACTACAGTTCGACAAAACTGTTTAAACCTGTGTAAAAGGAAGTTGAAATGGCATGGTTTGAGCAGTAACTTTTAGCAACAGTCCTCATAACTCATAATATTTAAATTCTGAACCGCTGCAAAAAACACCTATAACAGCGTAATAAAAATGTGCCAGGGTTAACGTATTGAATCTGTGTTTTAGCACTACTCAGTGGACATATTTCTTTGAAACTGCGATGAGACGTGCAGTAAGGCATGTAAAAATGTTGCACAAACAGTGTACATAGGCACATATTTTTATGAGACCAGGTTGATATATAGGTATATATATATACAGGTATGATATAACTGAACACTCACAACTGTACCTGTGCCAGTGTTCCTGACTTTGACACCACAGAACATTCAGGACAGAAGTTGCTCCCACAACTATACATGTCACTTCTAGGGTTCCATGTCAGTGGTTTGCAGCGGCAGGATGGTGTGGACATGATTTGATGTTGGGTAAGCCTGGACTCATGATGTGGTGTGGTGATGTGATTTCACAACCAAGTCCTACCCGTAGGGAAGGATATCTAACAAAGTACATTCCCCTCTATACCTCTGGCACCCAGTCAGTCCTCAGAGTAATTGAAATGCGAGGAGGGCTTGGTGGTTAATTAATGACGTTCATTAGGCTGCCTCTAACTGTTACCATTAACCTTCACAAACAGAGGGACAGCAAGTCTCTGTGCTCCCATAATTCCATGCATTCTCAGAGTCAACCAGACACATGCTTTCCTGTGGAAATGCAGTCTGCCCCCTAAAATAGTTCTACTCCAGATGGACTTTCACTCAGCTAAATGCCACTGAATCGGCTGCTTAAAGGTTTGAGGTTAATTTACACCATTGCATATCATATCAAAGCTTTTAATATGATTTACAGAGCACAGTGCGCTTCAGACTTTTCTCTATTTTGAGGGCAGGAAAACACGCGAAATTTATTTGGGCCTCGGCACACCAAGCCGAGCACTTAGTGTTCATTTATCACCACTGTCTGCACGGTAGCTGTCACGCATGCATTTAGTTTTGGAATTTACCTTTGCAGTTTTGCATGGGGAGTCTATTTGTCACACTCATTAGCACCCTGCATTCATCTCCCTGTGGTCAGTTTAATGTACAGAGTGGTTGTGGCAGCATGTCATTTTGCCTGCATTAGTTATCAGCGTCAGCATAAAGCCCTATTCCTCACCACAGCCACCAGCACAAGCCACTGCATCAATCTCATGCTTTAAAATGCTGCACATTTTCCAGGCCACAATGGGGTCAAACTGAAAAAACAGTGAGCTAAAATTTGAATATTATGATGTCACCCTGTCTACACACACATCATTTCGAAGCCATTTGTATTTTTATAGTGACAAGTGAGATGAATGAAAGATCAATGGAAAGAAAATTAAAAAATAAAAAATAAATTAGCTTGCTAGACAGACAGTCAGACGGAGATAGATAGATAGATAGATAGATAGATAGATAGATAGATAGATAGATAGATAGATAGATAGATAGATAGATAGATTGTCAGCACTGGGGTAAAGCTAGGTTAATAGTTTATAAGGATTAAGTCAGCATTAATGTTAAGGTAAAAGTTAGGTCAAGATTATCAGTGCCATTTTCATCATAATCAACAGGGCTCATATTGCAACGCAAAGGTTGTCAGGGCTTAGTAAATGCTTGCCTTTATGAAACATTTCAGATGACAACATTGGAATTTATATTGCATTCATGCCTTTTGGTCGCTGCATTTTTAGCTTTATTCAAATGAAAACAGCAGTTTAACAATGAGGTGCCTTAATGTTAATAAAACACACCTGATTCCAACCCTCTTTAAATCTATACATCTGTCCCTGAATCTTTTATGTATCTGCCTAACAATAACAGTGATATAATATATTTGCAATGTGCTTAAAATAAGCCATTCAATTTAATGAGATGGAAACTATTATGCATTATGGGATCAAGTGCACAAAAACAAATTCAGCTCCACCACACTTTTTACAAATTAAAGAAATAACTCATGCTCTGCCATACAGGAGATCACTTACTGTATACACAGTGTAAAGCACACAGTGCTGATCAGTATTGACATAGGTTGATCAGTGGGTCGCTCAGGTAAACAAATCCGCTCAGCGCTAATACTTCAGTTGGCAGCCTAACAAAAGTCTAGCAATTCAGTTTGGTACAGTTTTTCTGTTTTTTTTTTTTTTTTTCATATACAGACTAAATTTGCGTTTTTTTTTAATTAAGGAAATCATATTATGCAGTTCATAACTTGCCCATATTATGGATTTTTGAAAATTACCTTTCATACTGTGTGTAATACAGCTCTAAGTGAATTAAAATGTCTCTGAATCAATAAAACAAGTCGAAAACGAAGCCTGACAACAGCATGAAATATTAGCATTTCATTCGCCCACTTGTTGGTCTTTTGTCATTGGTCTGAATGAAAAATGCAATTTCATTCTTTGCCAGTAGATGCCGCTTTTGGTATATCTGTATAAATGTAAATAAAGCAGCGCTGTCCTCACAAACATGCGTTTTCAGGCATTGCATGATGATATGACAATGAGACAAATCGACCAAAGGAGGGGTTTGGTGGTTTATCATGCAAAAAGCAGATTTTAGGACTTGTGAAATTATTTGCTTTTCTACAAATGTTATGAACATATAATGTTTATACATTACCATCACATTCAATATAAAAAACTACTACTGCACAAAATTCAATCGAAGGTTGATTAAGGGCAACATCAGATCTAAATTTCCATTTTGAAACATACTGACAAAGTTTTATTTGTCCAGTTTTAAGAAAAGTGCCTTTGATTGTAAAGGTTCCCCTACTTTAGCTTTGAGAACAAAGGTTCAGTCAGTCAGGGCTCAAACTAAACAAAAATAAAGGGCTTGTTTAAACCAAAACGAGATTTGTTTAGCTAAGTGCATGTGATGATTTTCATGGGGTGGTAGATTTTAAGTGTTGTCTCTTTCTCACAAGCTCTCGACCTTTTAACACCCTCTCAGTAGCGTCAACAGCTGCCATGCTCTGTGGAACTATGACATGCCTGTGTGTGCATGTGAACGTGGAGATTCCACATGTGCCAGAGCGTTTGATTATGCTGTTCCTGTTGGTTTGATCTCCTGTCACTGTCAGGAAGCTGTGTTGATTTTAACAAGTCAGACTTGTAAATCACTGTTGAGATATGGGCTCTCCTTCACCCCACACCCCCTACCCCTTTCCCTGTTCTTTATTTCAGACTCTTTTCAGAGGATTGGTGGTTTAATACCTGTGGCAAGTAAAGACACGAAGACTCATTCCAATCAGTGAAGGTATGACAGAATGTAAGAAAAAAGAGAGAAAAACATAGTTATGAGCACTGTTCCAAAGCCCAGTCTTGCTATTTAATGCCTACATAAGCAGCTGCCCTCTAAGGGGGGCTTGGGGGGTTGGTGAAGGGGCTTTGGTGAGAGGAGAGGTACGTTTAGCATTTCACAACAGAACTGTTATCTTTTAGCCTTGTTCCATGCTCAGCATTTTCACATGCACTACACTCTTAAAAATAAAGGTGTTTAAAATGTATTCAAAGTGTGTTAAACTCTCCTCAAAACAGATTAAACGTTTAAGTGATAAAGCATTATTATGCTGGTTGTTGTATGTATCGCAGTAGTTAGAAAATTAAGGTTAACGGCGGTAAATAATTGATGGTTTATCAACTTATAGCATGCTTCTACTAATTTTTATGCTTTTTTTATAAAGAGTTTTTGATCTTTGCTTTGTAGAGCAAATTTGGATTTATCTGTAGAACTCATACATCACAAGTGCAGCACTGTACCAGGTGAGCTACTGAGCAAGTTTACCATGTCAGTAGTATGCTAACTGTGTGATACAAATGTAAAAAAATGCATTCGTTTACCGCAACAAAACTTTCTTGAGGTCATGACACAGTTTCACTAGGTTTCGCAGCATACTTACAGAATAGTGTTCGCTTCAGATTTATCTGGTCCAGCCTTGAGAGTGGCGTGCTTTTAGGACAGGTGGAGAAAGGCAATGAAGAGCAGGCAGCTGCCGCGTGAGTGAAGAGGTCACGTCTGAACCACTGCCATAACATGAATGTCAGCCATAAATTCTAGCTGCTGCCGCTCTCATTTCACACTATGGCCTCTTGCATCTCTTCTCCTCACGCGTTTTCTCTTCCTGAGCAGCCCACCGCTGTTTATTTTCAGCTCGCTGCATACTCCAAAGGCCAGTGAAGTAATTATTTCATAAAGTTACACCTTGGCCCCAGCAGATGACTGATCTTGGCGTGCACTTTAAAGGCTGAGGTGTGATCGAGTGTGGCCGGCAGGCAGCCAGGAGAGAATAACATGTCTACATCAAATTGGACGAATGTTCGGCATGGCCAAGTGATGGGAACACCAGCGGGCATCTGACACTGAGACATCCTGCCTCTCAGTCAGATTTAATTAATCAGTTATTGTACGGAAAGGCAACTGCTTATTTTAGCAGCTCTGTTCACGGTACAAATTAGATCTGCATGTAAAAATTTGAAAAATTTTCAGGCCACACTGTCCTCACATCTCGGGCTCTAAGTGCAAGGGGTGTGATCAAAGTGGGGAGCTTGAGGTTTGTTCTAAGAAGGCCGAAACATGGTAGCATCACTTCCATTTTAGTGCACCGAAGGGTTGCATATGAAGCCAGCCAGCAGATAGCAGCAGCTGCTGCGTGTTTGTGTCTGGTTCCCTTCCAGAGGCCTCTCTCTGCTCCAACGCTGCGTAGCATTCAGTACTGGATATGGGATCCGACTTCCCAACAAGATATGTTAGAAATATATGTAAACTGAATGCAAGGGTATGGTTAGCTTAGCAGTTTTATGATGATCAAATAGTTACCTTGCAACTGAATGTTAAATGTATACCTGTTATGCAGTTATACGATGAGTATGCAATAAAACTATCCTACGATGATTTGCTAGCCTTATTAGTACAATAGCTAGCTTATGATGTTCATTGGGTTTTCAAGGTGCTGGTTAACAGTCCCCTAGCATGACCAGCTGACAAATGCCCCAAAACCATTTTAACCAACTTGGTCAGACCAATTTTCCTAAACTCTTTCATTTGCTTAAACTGAATGCTTATCATTAGCAGTGTATTTTTCCTTTGGTACTGCCATGTTTGCATAATATCAGTAGAATGAGAATGTAGTGAAAAATAATTTAATTTTTAGATTTCCACAAAAGCTTACAAAGGCGTTCCAATGCACTTTTCTTGGTAGGAAGCTGGATATTCCAACTTTTCGAATGGAATGGATTGTAGCATGTGCGTTCAGCATGCAGAGCTAGGCTTAGCTTAAAACCACACAACAGCGTGAGGCACTGTTCTAGACAGATTACATCCAACCCCACGATGCTGTGTGTCTGTGATCCAGAGACATGCAGAATTATGAACTCTTCCCAAAGAGACTACATCCCATTTCCTATGGGGGAATCTTACGAGGACGATGTCATTCCGATGGGGCTTTTTAGCTTGGCCACACTCTGGCTCGAATTAGATACGCATACTCGATTTGGTCCTCGAGGAAACATGTCCACTATTGCAACGTCAGCTTGTCACGCATACATGCACAGATCTTATGTCATATGCATTTTCAGTGTTTGATGAAAGGACTTCCTCTGCCAGAATATTGATCAGTTGCCTGACGGAGGAAGAAGGAGATGTAACAGACTTGTCTTGTCACGAACATTTATATTTAGGCATTCTGCAAACAATTTTATCCAAGTCAACTTATGTTGCATTCAAGGTATACACTTAACATTTATTTTAATGAGTTCTTGCATTTGCTGAGAACTGAAACCATGCCCTTTTATGTTGTTAGCACCGTGCTCTATAGTTGTAACTACAAGAAAGTCACAACTCAAATTCAGTGGTTCTGCTCCAAGCAAGCTACCTTGTTGCCTATTGTCCACAGATTATTTGCTGTTTCCTTCTAAGGTAGCTAACCAAATATTCAACATACTCAACGATTCTACAACTGTGACTTAGCTATAAGCCAATGACTTTTCATTGGAAAGTTGAAAGGTAAATTATTTTGAATCTGGTTTCAGACCATACTTTTGAGGCAGCATAACATGCAATCTAATGATATATACGACAACAATGTCAAGTAAAATAGTCAAGTAAATATTTATATTTAAGTATCCAACTGCTGCTAGTAGTTAAGTCAATAGTTGGGCAAAAACCTACGTTCATATACAAACTGACCACCAAAAGCAACCAATCAATCAATCAATCAAATATATAATACAAAAATTAAGGTATCTCAGTAGAAAGGATGTGACATGATCACCGCACTTAACATGTTGCAAAGCTAACAATATGACACTCTAATAATCATAAAACCAGATGACAAATATTCCATGCATAGTCTGTTTTAAATTATATTATACTTACACTGATACTAAATGTATACTGGCAGTTTTTTTTTTTTTTATATATATTTCAGTTTTATGAGAAGAGTTCTCTGCAGATTCGATGCAATGCTACTTTAAAATCCCATCAAAGGGAGGTATCTTACGTTTTAAGAACAGACAGACTTTATCTTTGCATAAAATACTGTCTACATTGACACTGACAGAAGTGTATTGTATTTTGTTTTTGCCTGCAAACCATGTCAGTGCATTAGTTTTGACCTTATTGTAAACTGCCCCCTTAGCTTCTCTTAGAACACATTGACGTGTGAGAACACGAGTTTTTCCAGCAAGGTTAACATCTGAAGGAGTGTGTTTGGGGCTGCCCAGAGGCCTGCTGCTTCCTGCTGATGTACAGCTTGAATGATTTACCGGCTCTCAGATAAAAGACAGTCACAGGCCCAGCGTGTCTTAAATCAAATCTGTGCTTGCTCTCTTTCTCACTACACTTACTGGCTATGTTCGACATTGCAGAGCTCACACATGCTCACTAAGAAGGCTCCAGAGGAACGGGGCCTGCTATGCACACAGATCATAAAAAGACCAAAGACACACTGGCGCAAGAGCTGTCTCCGTTTTTTCAAGTTATAAATAGAAAAATGCTAATAAACATTTATGGTGTGGTCATAAATCCCTCCAGTATAAATGGTTGACAATAAGTTCCGTTATCTTCTGCAATGCCATTTCAATGCCCTGTGGAGCTAAACCCATTAATCATATGGTTGCCATGCGGTCACGCCCCATGGCAGTCATGTCCTCTGATCTCCACCAATCAGCTGACTGGAGTGGGACAAGCTCTGACCCCGTGTGTCCTCTTCATGACTTCCCAAACAGGCCCATTTATCTGCAGCCCTGCTTCCAAGCACTTCGCGCAAGGAGATGCAAAGTATTATTTTCCATTATTACATGGCTCGTTTGACTTGATTCTCACTGGTCAAAAAATGACCACTGAACCGTGCAATTGACTGTAGCCAACTGATTGTGAAATTGCTGTGTAATATGGCTAGAAGCCTTTTGACTCTCACATAATAAAATATATGTTGACACTTCATCTTGATAGCCCACTTTAGACTACTAACAGTAAGAAACTTTGCAACTACATGGCAACTAGCAGTCATTAGAGTATTAGTAGACTGTCTGCTTCATAGCTTCACTTAATACAGTCCACAACATACTACATACTGACTATCAGGAAACTTTGCAAGTATGTATCAACTTATTCTACTAACCTTAAACCTAACAGCCGTAGTTAGTAGTTAGTAGATATGTAGTTGCAAATCAATGAAAATTCATTTACATGTAGTAACAGAGTTGCTTACATAGTTAAAAGAATGTCTAAAGTGGACTATCGAAATAAGCTTAACCAAATATATACGCTGAACAAATTAAAAACAAATGAACTCAACAAATTGCATCTTAAATAAAAGATATTTGACTTTAAATGTGGGCCATCCACTGATACCTATTCATTTTCTATTTCTGCAGCGTGAATAGAGAAGCCATGAATCATATATTGATAGTTACTTCTTGAATCTGCTATCTGCTGTATCACTTCAGCCGAAACCAGTCCAGAGAGCATTTAGATTCGATTAGAATGGATTACAGGGAGTCAGCATTTAGCATTCAGGATTCTGATGGATTGAGTTGAAGATACAAGGAGACCTTTGTATTTTAGGGTACATTGTATACAGTAAGCAAATACTGCAATGATTAAATATTGGCTTGTAATTAATTCGATTTTTTATATACTGAGATTGTTTGGGAGGTTAAGGCTATGCGTTTTGTGTGTATTTGTGATTCTGTTTGTGTGTGTCTACGTCTGTGTCGGTGTGTGTTGTTGTAACAATCACAAGCGGTGATGGATTGTGTTATGTTTTTAAAGCTAATTAGCGTCTGGGCCAGTATCGGGCCTCATTAATCTTCTGCCCAGTAAATAACCAGAATTGACAAAATAACTGAGTTTGGCTAATGATGGTGGATGTTGCCTTTGTTTCTAATGATGGTCATTAACCTCTCAATGGCTAAATAATAGCATCTTAATTAATTTGTTTCAAAGGGAAAGTTTTTAGTGCAATTTAATTATATTAATGGGCAGCCACAAGGTGCACGGCAAGAGGCATCACGGCCTGCCTGCCCACACGCACACGAACACTCGCATACTCTTTTGCAGCTGACGCACCTGTCGCCTGCCAAACTGCATTGCAGCTCGGCACTGAACTGTGACGAACACATTTTACTCAACCATGCAGCACAAACACAATAGAATAAGGTCTTACCTCTTTGCAGAAAGACTACAAACTCAAGACCACAAAAGGCATCTCAATTTGAGCTTACACGTTTCTATTAAAGAAGGGTTTCTATTTCTTCGAAGCAAACGTTTTCAACTTTTTTCCTTTTCCAGATCTGTCAAATGTTATTTCTACAGACTGACAGTTGTTGCAGTGATTCTTCGCAATGCTTATCTATCTATCTATATATATATATATATATATATATATATATATATATATATATATATATATATATATATATATATATATATATATATATATATATATATAATACATTCTAAAATAATACAATTAAAGTCTAAAAAGGCAAAAAAATTGCACTTCCAGGGTGGATTTGCATGCATGTGTTTGTATGTATGTATGTATAATATATATATATATATATATATATATAGTTTATATATAGTCTCATTTTTAAGTCTCATTTTAATTACTTCGAAAATTGTATTATTGATATTACGATTAGTAATTAGTAAACTATTGCTATTTCAATCTATTTCAAACTATTTCAATATTTTTATGTATTTGGCATGTGTCCACTGCATGTCATCTATTTTGGCATGTATCTATTTTCTGCAAATAATCGGTTATATATTTATATTAGAAGAGAATTTGAAAAACGCTAGAGCTGGGTGTTAAAAACACACATCTTGACCAGTCAAACCCTAATTCTAGATCAGCACAGAAGAGTCGACACGGCCCCTAAATAATGCTGTAGAATGTGGCTGCTAAGTGAAATGAAAGTGCAGATTCAGCATTCTCCGAGCGCTGGGCATCTGTAATGGCTTCCTCTCTCTGGTCTCGCTCTTAACTGGATAAGAACACAGTAATGAAGTAAATCCAGGAGCAATCAGCCCAAGCCTGAATGCCGCACTGACTCATTCGTCTCCTTCTGTCCCCCAACCACCCGTCTCTCTCCGGATGTAAGCGTGGATTTATCATTCTGCCCTGTGGAGTTAAAGGAAGAGGACTTTGATTTTGTAATGCAATTATACTGTGAGAGGAGAAAGGCCCCGGTCCTGCTGTACGAGTCAATAAGGGAGATGGGTCTGAACTTATAACTCCAAACAGAAGTACAAAATCAATCAGCTGATTGAATAATGGCATTATGGGCCATAAATTTGGCTGTTTTTATGTCAAGACATGAAGGGCATTCTCTCTCTGTCGTCAATCCTTTGTGTCACGGCACAACCTGTGTCTGACATATAGCTCAGTAGATCAACAGTGTTTTCTATTAAATCAGCAGTCTGGGGCAGCCAATGAGACTCACTGGTTACGTGCTAAACACATTTCACATTTTCCCTATTTTCAGTTTGATTCAGTCAATAGCATTGTTCAATTGAGTTTGAAGTGATTTCTGAGGGACTTCAGACTCATTCATATGTGATGTGTTGACTGAATGTGTTTTTCTCATATCTGCAATGGAATGCAGTTAAACAAAACATGACTCCATGTGTAAGTGTTAGCATTATTCTGACTGCTCTTATTTGTATTTAACATTTATTGGTACAAAAGCATCCTTATTCGTATATTTGAGGAAAATCTTGATGTTGTCAAGGTGACCAAATCTCATTTAAAAGCATACATGTATCGCAATCAATGGCATGTATAAAATTATATGGTTTTTGAAACAAGCCGTCATATAGAACAGGATGAAATGTTATCATTATCAGTAAATGAGCCAACTGCAGTTAATAAATGCAATTAGAAACATAATTTTATGAATTGTACAATAAAATCTCAAATACAATAAAATCAACCAGTTAATTTCATGAATTATGTATTCATTGATCAAATAAGGATTCATAAATGCATGTAAGAATTTGTAGTAACAAATGCAAGTAATAGAACCGCATTTTACGTAAAATACATGGGAATAGTTACGCGATCACAACATTATATTATGCAATGCCAAAGTAATATGGGCCTATGTTTTGCATCTGCAAAAATTAACTAGAAAGATGCTAAAATGAAAGCACTGATGATTGCATTTTTTTAGAGAACCTGTCAATTCATAATGTTCACCAACCAAGTTACCACGTATTAGTGCTTATTACTACCATGCAATTAGTCTCTATGTTAGTCTCCATTTGAAGATATTTCATATCTATGTGGGGATGTTATAGCTTCTGTATATGGCCACAATGGTTTTTATTTATTTTCTTGCCAGATGCAGAAATTTTGCTACTTCATACAGACATTTAGTCTCTGTCTAAGATCATTTAGACTTCATGTGTGGACATTTAGTTTCTAGTGACTTATGGGCTTTGGACTTATATGGTTTTCTAATCTCAGCGTATGGACATCAATCTTTATGCATGGACAGTCAATCTATGTATTGACATTTGGACATTCGAACAGTATATCACTTGTACATGTTAGATGACTTCAAATTTTTGGAGGATGTTTATTTTGTATGGATGAATATATGGACTTTAAATTTCTCTCAGTATCTAAATGTGGACATTTAGTTGATCTTAGTCACCATACGAACATTTTGAACATTTTGTCCCTATAAGAGGACTTCATTTTATGTGTGGACATTTAGTCTCTGTGTGGACACTTGGTCTATGTCTATATATATAGACATTTAGTTCATCTTAGTCTCTATTTGGACATTTAGTCTATATTATGGACTATATATTTCATCATAGTTTCTTTGGGGGGAGTTTTATGTCTTTGCATTGACTTTTAGTTAATCTTAGTCTCTATAGGCGGACATTTGGTCTCTGTGCAAGAATGTTTAATTTGTTTGAGATTGATCTATTTAAACTTTTAGTTCATCTTAATCTCTGCTGACTTTTACCTTAGTCTTTATGTGTTCCCCTTATTTCCGATGTATTGATATTTAGTCTCTGTTTGGCCAGTGTGTGTGTTTGGATTGAATGGGAAGTATCTAGTATCATCATGTTGCAGCATGACTAAGACTGTGGAGCAACTCCTTATAGACAAAAATATTAACATTGCTAGAGAAAAGCCCAAAAAAGCTATCACGAGCCTCTTTGTGCCCATGGCCTGAATGGGCAGCAGGCTGTATGGAGCCTCGTCAGGGTCTCAGTGCCTCCTAGCTATCAGTTTGTCAATAGAGATGCTGTTCCCATCAAACAAACTGCTACTGAGTGAGAAATGTCAATAGTGGAAGGTTCCCAAAGCTACTGAAGGCTAATGAGAGGGTTTAAAGCAGGGCTCATAAAAGACAAGAGCTCAGATACAGAGATAAGGCATCATAAATGATGCATGATGACTTTGGTGCGGCACAGGTTAGAGATGGTAGCGGTGGGAATAATGAAACTGAGAAAACTTCAAATGAATGGGCTAGCCAGTTATTAGCACGTCTAATTGCGATGACATCTTAGATTGATAATCTTCTCATAAAAGGGGATGAAAATGTTAGATCCATTTTAACATTGGCATAGATCATCCGGATTGGATGCCAGGTGTATTTTATGTCAAGTGAGTTTAATTCATCGATGTATTTTGCATGCGACAAGATGGTTTTAGAGTAAATTTAACTTTGCCAAATTGGTCTCTTATTAGGATGGCCATGATGAGGGCTCTCATTTGAAATTCCAATCCAATTATCTGCAGATCTTTGAGGAGTCGGAAAACGTCATTTTTTCCACTCAATAATAACGGAAACAGCTCATTATTGAAACAATTTGATGGCAGCTTTTGAACCCTCTCTCCACCAAATTGACTTAATAATTTCCACTCTTTCTAAATAGCTCCCTACATTCTCCACTCTTCTGCTCGGCTAAAGCTTTGATGGCCATATGTTACAATGGAAAAACACCCAATGGAAACAGAAAAAGCAAACCTTTGTTTTGTAATTTCTTTGAGACCCAAACATCCACCTAATTTCTTCATCTTAGGGGTTCAGAGGCTGGGATTTCATATACACTGCTATCCAAATGAATTATGAATATTTTTTTACCCCGCAAAAATAAAGCTTTCTATAAGTCTCCATGTGGTCACATTAGTGGGTCAATTCAATGGGCACCCCTCTGTGCTATCATTGCCTAATTATGTGTGTTTGGGTGGGGGGCTATGTTAAATTGTGAATGATGGCTTTGCTGAGAGACAATTAAGCCATCTTTTTTTCGACCGATTGAAAAACGAAAATTCAACAGAATTCAGCAGACATATTCAAGAGACGTACGTAGACAAACATCATTCTCATAAAAAGAAAGTGGAGTAATTGATGAATGAGACCATGTGGGTAGTTCTGCAAAATCTGATTGGATTAGCCATTTATAGCCAGCATAGAATGCACACTAGTTAAATTCACATCTTAATGCAGCAAACAGACTGTAGAGCTGACAGACGCTAACTTCTTTTTAGTCGTGGCCATATTTGCAATATAACATTGGCCTTTCATACTGTATTACATCACTGAACACTTTATGAACATTTCATTTGTTAGCGTGGTCAAAAATTGTAGAACTTAAAGGGCACCGACATATGCGTATGCTCAAAACAATGCATTCTGCATTGACTAAAAGCAGAGTGTGTACATGTGTGTATGATGTTGATAGGCATGTTGATGAAAGTAATACCCAATTCAAATGAGAGGGATTATTCAGAGGATGTGACATAGTCGTCTTCTAGGTTGGATGAGTAATGTCTGCCAATTTAGAGCACCCTCTTTATCCCCCCTCTTTCTCTTCCGTATTTTATCAGTCAACCCCGGGTTATTTACAAAGAGACATGTCTATCAGTTACAAGGACATGACTTTGCCAAGAGAGAGCTAACAAAGGAGGAAATCAAGCAGTGGCCTCCCCTGAAAAGATGTCTCTCTTTTCCCCTCTCGCCCCTCATCCGAGGCCCGGCTTGCGCTGAATGGCCCTCTTCCTGGCAAGGTGCCTGGCGTGGCCAGCGATAGTACATTTATCCTCCCTGATTAGATTAGAAATTATTAATGGAGGGCTGTGAAGCAGAGCAAAGGGTCATTTGGAGTTTAATTCTATTCTCAGATAACTTCATTTTGCCTGATGTGATTGTTATTGCCCGAGTGCTAGATGTTTATAGGAAACAATATCCTCAATAACACATTCAGACATCCTATTTAAAGGGTCAGCCTGGGCCATTAGATAACAGCTTCTGAGGAGTCGCATGTCACGGCTGATTTAAAAAGGTCAGCCTTCGCTCTAAACACAGTGATATGTTGATTTCATAAAAGGTGCTTAAACAGGTAAGTTAACTATTTTAGCCAGTCAGCATGTACCAGCACTCCCATAATGCACTGCAAGAAGCTCAGTTAAAAAAATAAAACCAAGATTGCAGAAATAAATGTTATAAATGTATATAAAATTAATCTGATACTGAAATAATTAGTGTTAAAATGATTCAAATGGGCCATCTTTCCAGGCTTTAAAACAGAGCTGAACGTGCAATACGTTGAAACAATGCAAAAAGGGACAATGACATCATAGCACTGCTTGGGCAGCAACGCCATGAATCTTCGCAGGGTCTGGAATGAATATGCATGAGGGCAGCAAATCAAAGTAAACACGAACAATGGATGACGCGCATTTATAATGCATCGTCAGCACAGAGGAGAAATAAAACTGTCTGTGTATCCGAGAAACAAGAGAATGAGAAGCGGAGACAAAGGAAGAAAGAAATAGTCATGGATACAGGGCCATCTGGACACGGTTAGCCTGTTCAGATAGCGTTTCAGTGGCGCTGATTTGCAACTCTGTCAGTTAGCTACAGTTACACACCTGTCCCTGGACAAAGGGACTCACCTTTCTACCGGCTTGGCTGGCTTTCCGTCGCTACTGCTGATAGCTCAATCACAGGCTAGTGCCAGCCAGCTAATGAAGTGCTCTCCAGAGGTCAGCATTCCTTTGGGTCGGGATAGGATAATCAGTCATTGGCGGTCCTCTGAAACCACCTCATTTAGAGCATAGGGACCGACTGTGTTCGGCAAGGCTGAGCAGACCTTGTCTTGGTCCCACCCGATCCATGTAAAAGAGATACCAGCCATCTCGCTTTATTACTAGATGTTATCGCTTTCCCAGAGAAAGCTCGGAGTACACAGCGCGCTGGACCATTTTGATTAGAATAGAAAAACAACAGCTCACCCCGGGTTTGCATGTAAGATGACCTTTTGTCTAGTAATAGAGTATTGTTGACCATAGTTTATCTGAGCCCCGGAGTCATAACATGAGTATCACTAATGGTTGGTGCTTTTCAAGAGTGGAGAAATGCAGATAACTGTTATAATAGTACAGCTATTCAAGCAAAATGGAAAAAACTATTGACAAGGGATTAGAAATGGATCAAAGAAAATCTTAGTGAAGCATTATGTTATAAATAAACATATGATGTTACTGCATATTTTATGAAATTCTAGGAGAAGCCATCATCGTTCCTGTGTTTGAGTAGAACAATCTCTGCAGTAGAGCTGAGGTAATGTTTGGAGAAAGGAAAGAAAACAGGAATGAAAGCCAAGCAGAAAATGTTTTGTACAAGATGGAATGGGTGTAAGAGTTGCAGTTGGGGTATCGGGTTATAGCGGCTAGGCTGTAGGCCCGGCTAGGGTGCAGTTTGGATTTGAAGGTTAGTGCTACAGCTTTGGGGGGTGGATGTTGGGACGGACACCCACTGATAAAGTTTCCCATGATGGATTGAGTTGACTGGAGGCAGCCTGTGGTGCCACATCACGTTTAATTGCATGCATCTTTCATGCAGAGGTGCATGCGGGTGTATACCTACCTCCCGCCTCTTTCTACATTCCCTTTGTCACCCAATCAGCACTGCTCAGAGTGAAACATTTCGCACCTGTGATATGTTCTAGCTATTATATATTTTATAGTTTTTAGCCTTTTAGTTGTTGAATAGATATCTAAATGTGTGCACTGAAGCAATCTGCGTTCCCTTAGCATTCCTGTTCATATCAATGAAACTTTATAGCTGGTGTATGCAGCTCCCCTGAAGTATGGACCTTTTTTTTTTAATGGATTTTAGGTTTTTTTTGTCTGACACAAGATGTAGTTACAACATTTTTCCAGTAGGGGCAAACTGCCAAACCTATCCAATCAACACTTGAAAGACTAATTTTGTCAATATACGTGTATAAGCCACCAAAAGAAACTAAACTTTTAATACTATCAGGATTTCAGCAGCGCTACAAAGCCATTTTAATTCTTGTGGATCTGTGCAGATTATATGCATTCAGTATTCTCCACAGGGAACTCCAGTGAGGCACATTATGTGGCTCTTTATCGGATCGGACCAACTGGTTTTCCTGTGGCTTCACACTGTTTCAATAGGAGCCTCAGGGTGGCACACTCATCTTGGATTTGGCAAGCTGTTGCAGTTGAACCTTAAAGATAAAAGTGTTACCAGCAAGCAATTACAATCTACTGTCAATGCATTGCGAGCCTTATTCTGGCCAATGTTCAATTGCAGAAGAAATTTTTGTGTTAATGGGTAATGACATCCTCGGGTTACTTGTCTGTTCTGGTTATAAAATGCATGTAGGAGATGAAGGTTGGGATTTCAAGAAATAGCAGAGACGTTACGCAAAATATTGTGCAATGTTATATTTCTTGACACAAAACACAAACCCTCTCCTATTCAGGGAAATCAACTCTGAGCCAAGTGTATGTGCCGTGAGCTGGGGAACATATGATCGCAAAGTCGTACGCTCACACACACCCAAACACGCATGCTGTCAACACCTTCTCCATGATGGATCCCTCTCATTTTCCGAGCTAGGATCCGATAAAAGTGGCAGCCGAGCTCTGGGGCCTGCCTTTCTCTGATTACACCTCAGTGTCCCAGAGCAGATGTAGCCGAGGAAGCCCCTGGATCGCACGACGCTACATTTACCCAACTGCTTCTCAGCTGCAACCTCAGCCTCGGGCGCTCCACCATCAAATTTTCATGCGACCATATGGAAGAATATTAGTAATAGAGATTTACTGTCACGGCCGTCCCACTGGAGAAAATAAGGAAACCGTTACATATTGCTTTGGGTAAATGAGAGGGAGCCAGGCGAAGGAAAAGGAGACCTCTGTCTTTGAGACATCCGATCGCCTCACTGAGAAGCGAGTGGGGGCATTAAAAAGTGCGTTAAGTGCAATTGAATGGGAATCGTCCTTGAAACAGCATAGAGCTTTGTCGGTGGGGTCAGAGAAGTGAGTGATGATGTCTTGTCTTGGTGTCTCTTCCGTGTGCGTGACTCCTGCATGCTGTCAACAGGTCCAGCAGGTTGGGGCTGTGATCAGAGTGCCGGCCTAAATTACAGCAGGTTGACAGATAAGGAAGCAGCTCGTCTGAACACACACAACATCAGAGAGAGGGCGGAGAGGGCGGCATTGTCTACCTCCCTCACCTCGCACTCTCATAGTACACCTGTCCATCAACGTGTGTCATTAAGAGCTGTTATTGACTCCATTAGACACTATTGGCAGGAAACGTAAAGTTTAAACAGGTTTTACTTGTGTGTCAGCATGTTATGCAATCTAGTGATTCGGCGGTTTGGGGTGCATATTAATGGTTGCTCCTTTTGTCTTTCTGTAAGTTGGAGTCATCTGCATTAATGCTCCACGGCTTCTGTGGTTTTCCACGAAAGTTATTTACTTTTCACCACCAATGAGGCACAGTACGAAGTGCCTGTTTCGGTTAGAGAAGTTTTCTTTCATGCTGAAATGGTACCTCTCTGTGGGCTCCGCTTTGAACCTGAACACTCCGTACTAAATCAACACGGGGGTACAAATGTGAACCAGACTCCAAATTTGGGATTTCGGATGTAGGGTTATGATGGCATTTGGCCTGCTTCCTGCAAAGCCTCATTAACATTCATAAATGCAACTGAAGGGGGCTGATTGGAGGTGTTTTAAGCTGCATTTTCATATAGCTGATATCGTTCTGCAGTGCTGACCGTACAACCGCAACCTGACTTTTCTCAACAACTCAGTGGATTAGCCATGTGGGCAGGAGGGTCAATTTGCAGCCGACTCTTCTGGAACCAATTAGAAACTGCATCTTTTCCCGGGGCACCCCAGTTGGGTAACTTTACATTAGTTGTTTTATCTTTTGATATGCAGTGCATTATTTGTGGTGAGTCGTTCACAGTGGCAGTGGTTAGATAGTGACAACCGTGGAAACAAGGATTGGCTCAGATACCATGGGCATGTTGCATTATGCCTACACACACACACACACACACACACACACACACACACACTCATCCTCCCCTGCTTGTTATACCACAACAATCCCTCTTTTGTCAGAGATGATTGATGATATGTTGGAATTTCATTCATGGAGTTCTGTGTTTTGGAGTTGCTGAGACGACCAGGTATAAACAGGCTCTGGCTGGGTATTGAGTTTCACCTCTGAACACCAAAGAGAAACAACGGCTAGGGCCTTTCAAAGGTTAAACAAACAGTTATTGCTGATATCTCGGTGGATAATGGCTGAATTATCTTTTACAAAATGTTTATTGTTCACACGGACGATCGATTGGAGAATACGCATTCCACATCTGTGACCTCATCGCAGATTAAACAGTTCCTCTTTTCACAGCCTCTGGATTTGAAAACATCAGAGCCAATCTCAGTTCAGCAGAATTCCCAGTGTAAACATATTTTTTAAGGGTTATTCAAACTCATAATGAAAATGTTGTCATTAATCACTTACCCCATGTTGTTCCAAACCCGTAAAAGCTTAGTTAGTTTCAGAAAATGTAAGATATTTTTGATAAAAACCGGGAGGCTTGTAACTGTATCATTGACTGCCAAGTAACGAACGCTGTCAAAGCATAAATAAACATGGAAGATGTATCCATGTGGTGCAGCTGACACACAACAACATGTGCGGTTTGAATCCAGTGGATATTCCAACGCTATCTCCTGACCGATTCGTACATGTTTTACGAGGTGGCTCATTTGTACAAATTTGTACAACCTCATTTGTAACTCTTGGGATTAAATATGGAACTCCTAAAATATGTACAATTTGCCAAAAATCCTAGTCATGCGGATTAGCCACCTCTTAAAATATGTATAAATTGGCGTGAGATCGGCCTGGATGCTGCAACAGTAACGCAGAGGAAAAAATTATATTTTTTTCATCATTCTTGTTTTCTTTGCGTACAAAAACTATGCTTGTAGATTTGCGATGTCTTTCATACTTTTCTGGGCCTTTTATCTATCTATCAATCTATCTATACATTCATCCATACATCCATTCATCAGTTTCATTAAGTCAAGTTTATGCACTGCCCTTATAGAAAAGGTCTGGATTGCCATGGCTTTAACTGCCAGTGTGTTTCACCACCAGTATGTTTGGTATGGCTAGAACATTTAAATAAATATTAATTTCAGACTTTAGCTGCTTACCAATTAACCCAACTGATTATAATGGCATTTATCTAGTTTTGTTGTATTGCGAAATGCCATTCTCTTCCAGTGTAGATGGGTTCCAGAAGCAGCAAAGTCATGACAATCAATTTATCTGTTGATTTCTGTGCACTTTACATGTTCGCCTTTGTAATTTTTTTTCTGGGAAATCTGTATGGAAGCTATCCAGGATCCGGATCTGGGCTGATTTCTTTTAATTGCTGACCTTTTCATTGAGGTATCTGCCTTGCATTAGCTCTTTTTCTCTCTCGAACTTCTCTTTTCATGTCATGGCTGTGAGCTTAAAAACTCCATTTGAGGGAGAGTAGTGGTTCAGATAAAAGCCGCTTGGCACTATGATTTATTAATGCTTTGCTATTAATACTGTGGGGCTTTCGGAATAAGTCTTGTTGACTCTCGGACTTAGACTGCTGGTATTGGGAGGATTTTCACAAAGAAGATACATCCTGGTCATCCTTCACACCCTCGCACGCACCCTCGGTCACTGGGTACCAAAGGCTTATGGGGGATTGTACTGATGGGGCTTTCCGTGGGTGAAATCCTCAGTGGATTTCTGCTGTCCCTGCAGGTTTGCTTTATGACTTGTAGCAAGTTTTATAATGTCCCGTCATCCGCAAAGCAAATAAGTAATTTGTGATGGTGGGCATGAATAAAGTGAAAACTGTCACAATGTCATAGGAAACACACACTGGCTCTTTTTCAATTCTGACTTGCTATCTATAGTCTACATATGCAGCTGCCTTCTAGAACAGCTTCATAACTGAAATGGAATCACATTTGGTTCCATTTGCTTAAGTGACAGATTTGGAACACTGATTACACTTGTTTAAAGGTTTCCTTGCAATAGTATAATTATACTCAAGTTTTGAGTATATATTAATTAACATGTACTTACTATAGGGTTAGGATTGGGGCTTTTTTTAAGATTACTTGCATGTAATTATGCATAATTTCGTGTAATTATAATAGTGTGTACAAGTAACATGCATTACAACGGCACATGCGAAGAGACTCTATGGTAGGCACTTCAGCATAAAAATCCATGAAACAAAAAAATCTTATTGACATTTTTTTTTTTGGTATTGAAATGTTATGTATATTTCCCTTTCTAAAAACAAAGAATGCTTTAGAAATACAATGCTTTCCAGTTAATAATTGGAATGATCTCTCTTTGTCCTGATTGATTGATATATTAATGTAAGAATTCACGTAAGAATTAAATAGTCTACTTCATTATAAACACAGAAGGATTCTTGCATTCTCCATTTATAGTAAAAGTAACTTGCATTTTGGATGCTATGCAAATTATGCTATTATTTTGGGGAAATATTGTAATGTGTTATTGTAGTGTTCTGTGCATGTAAGAGTTCATCGTTAGACCAGAATTTTCAAGTTCGTCTTTATAAAACAGATGGGGATGCCAAATCTACATTACATTTGTTTGTGCATTTGTTGTTAATGTCCAAGCATTTGTTATGATCTGCCGCCTTGTTTGAAATACATAGTTTTCATTCTTTTAACAAGACAAGTGAGTCGATTTATTCTAATGCTATCTTAAAAAATTCTTTTGGTACAGCCTTTGCATCTAGTGTTTGTCTACGATGGCTCAGTATGCTCCCTATGTAAGCAGATTTTTCAAACAGAGCCATAAGGTGAGGGCAGGCAATATGTGTTCAGTAGCGTGAAGGGGCATCATTTTAGGAATCTAACCTTTTGTTTTAATGGACGAATGAAAAGTGCTCCATTAGGACCTCTCGCTCTCTGCAAATAACAAAGACTTGATGCAATATTTATTCATCTCCAGTAATCGCTAATGCTGCTTCTATTTATGAACAAGGCTCAAACGCAATTAGATTAATACTTACTTGAATTACCAAGAGCTCCTACTGATACTGTATGGGGATGCATACTCTACAAATAATAAATAATATATGAGAATCTTCGCTTTTATATAGAGGCAAAAGGTCAGTTCGTACAGACCGGATGAGTGATTTCCAGCGTTTGCATATTGATTTCCTTTATTTTTGTATAATGCAAGCATACACAAAAATAAACAATTTGTAATGATGTTTATATACAATTAAAAGAACAGAAGTGATGAAATGAGAAGTCATCTTTTCTTTCATACGGAATATCCCAGAAGATATTTGACTTTACCTCCATTAGCAACCCGGAAAACCCATGACGTCTCTCTCTCTCAGCTCAGTGCATTCTGCCATTAGTCAGGACGAGATTAATGTATGAAAATGCAGCAGGTCAATGCTTACCCTCTTTTCCTGCTGCATGAATTATTTACAGCTGCATGGGAACTCCATTATGCATACTGCCCACCACTTTAGACCTCTCTTAACCACACAACACACACATACACACACACACACACAAAAAAACAAAAGCACATGTTAAATACAAGATCTTTTCCTCTGGACTGAAGTATTTTTATTATGATGGTGTAAATGGCTTATATATAAGTTGGTTTATCTAAAAAAAAAGAAGCATATTACAGCATTTAAAGCTGGTTTATTGATTTTCCTAAACCATTCTACTTTTGATTTTGTTGCTAGACCTCTAACCCTAAGCGTTACATTTCTGTAATGGCTTCAAACTAAATTAAATTTAATTTATTTATGCATATTACTGTCAGGTCTGCCTGTTCTGCCAATCTATATTCAAATTCACAATCATTTTCAATAGCGACAACAATTAACTCTTTATTCCGATAGTCCACTTTAAATTTTTTAATAACTTTAAGCTAGCAATCATTAAAGTATTAGCAGACTTTATATATTTTGATCTCACAACACACATTCTAATGACTGTAAGTAGGGTATTATTCTATACCCTAACCCTAACTCTAACCTAACCAGTATTACTCTAATGAGAGTTAGTTGACATGTAGTTGCAAAGTAACGATCATCAAGTTGAATGCTGCTTAGAAGATCTAAACTGGATTATTCCAATAAAGTGCAATCGAGAACATAAACGATTTCCATGTCCTCAAAATAGGTCCTAGTCCTACATTTGTTTTTCCTGCAGTTATCAGTCCGTGGAAGTCAAATGTTAGGATGTGTAGTGGTGTCCTAAACAGCTCGCCCTTCTCTGTATTAAAAGCAGACCCCATGCATGCACTTACTCTTGAAACATGAAACATGAACAGACACACTAGATGTCACTATTGTAACTTGATGCAGAGCTTGTGTTACACACAGACCAAGGGACGCAGCGGGCAGCAAGCAGATAGGGAAGAAAAGGAAAACCACGCAAAATTATTTATTTATTATTATAAGTAATACTATAAAAAAAAATAACACCCATTTATGTAGTTTATTGCATTATATATCAAATATATTATTATTTCATTATTCTTATTGTTTTACATTTATTAATATTAACAATCGGAAAGTTCTGCCAAAGAATGTAGCTTGTTTTTCTAAAATACAAAACAACAAAGCGAACTGAAACATTGCATACGAGCATTTTATAGCAGATTTGAACTCACCCCATCACGACCATCTATTTTATATTGATTTAAAGAGTTTGATACGTTCAGGTGAAGACATTTGTAATTCAGATGGAAATTACGAAGACTTTTTTCACAGTTTTGAAAAGCAATGATTAAAACGTTCTTTGCGAGACCGTAAATAGTTACGCGCGGGCATATAATTATGATGGAAAGGCATTCCATTATTAGCCTCATGAATAGATATATGCGCACCTTTCATGAGGCATGAATGTTATTGTAATGGGATTAATTAATTCAATGCTAATATGACACTCATCACTCATCGCTTTAGATGAAAGAAAAGAACTGTTAGAGTTCGTGCATTGTCTTGAAGATGATTTTAGAGAAAATGATGTACCTAATAATTTAAAACAGATTTGCGAATATCCTTTCGCGAGGTATTCCGCATGTCTGCAGGCAATCATTTCTGAAAATGGCTCTGTGGGTTTGTCCGTGATGACTCGGAGCAGACAGGACCGAGATATTTTTAAACGGAGCATTTGAATAAAGTCCAGTAGTCCATTATAGATTTTTGCGTTACTTTCAGCACTATAAAGCAGCATGTGTGGGTCGACAAACAAAACTCTTAAATGCTGTCCTGAATAATTCTACTGACGCTAATGGCACTTGATAAGGACGCTGACATGTCCTTGAACAGCTGAGAGATAACATGCTAATGCTGCAGCAAATGGCGTATTCTCTGTGTAAGCCATCTCTTTACTGTATGGAGGGTTTCTCAAACCTTGAGTCAGTGGCTGCTTGACTTGAATGGCACCGGAGATCAATCTGGGAGCAAATTATGAGCCAAATACGAATATTAGTCTGGTTTGGCAGATAATGACTGAACTATAAAGAACAAAATCATGATAATAAATAATCTCAGTAAGACTATTATACATCTTATTACTACTTCTGGTTTTATGACTGATAATAACTGTTAGCAGAAAGACACACACACACACGCACAAGCACACATACGCAAATCCGAACATTTGCAAAAAAGATTTAAATCTGTACTAGATTGTATTACCATCAGTCCCTGGAACAGGAGTTAATTGAAAACACATCTTCTCTGTCACCCACCAGAATCATAACCCTGAAAATATCTTTTATCGCAAACCAGAAAAAAGTGAGCTATTCTGTGGCGGTTAATTCAGTACGAGAATTTTCCTTTTGCATCACAAGCTAAATATACTTTAGAGTGCCCTTATTGTGGTTATTGAAAAGCTCATATTTTGTTGCGTCACTAACAGGCTGACATGCACGCAAGGTCAAAAAACTGTTTCATTGTCTTAAATTATGCATTTATTTTTACCTTACTTGCTCGACGACTCCTAAAGATTCCCATAGCGATTAGTTTTCCTTTGCGTGATGCTAATCTGCGGTGATTGGTCAACTGGCCTCATTTTAATTTGATTATGCCTGTGATTTGTAATAATGCAATGCGAAAGGCCAACAAGTGGGCGTGAACATGCTAATGTTTTATGTTGACATCAACATTAAATGCATGGGATTCGTTTTAAAATCAACTCTTTCTTTTCTGAGACACTAACTTTATACATGCACTTTAATAGAGTGGCATAATTTTCAGAAATCCATAACAGGGGCCCTTTATTAGAGTGGGATATACTGATGCCTTCAGAAAGGTAAAAAATTATTTTGCAGTTCATTAAGGGCTGAAATTTTTAGATCACCTACTGACAAAATTATATATTTTATACTATATAGTATATACTATATGTATATATATGTTTGTGTGTGTTGTGTTTTGCAAAAAGTGTTTTATGAAATAAAAAACTGAATCAGATTGGCAGATTTGATGTGTGCTTCTGGTGTTTGAGTGTCAGGTTTGTATAACAATTTTCCGAGATAAAAAAACTTTATTAAAAACACCAAATCGGCGATGGCTGTTTTACCGTACTATTGCTGTGCATGTACTGTAAATCAAAAAAACGCCGCCTTACAGTAGCATACATAAATAATACACCCTTAATCATTGTTATTCCGTGACGCATACATTATGTATATGAGTGACACAAATGGCGCCCACTTTACAGAATCGCCCAGCTACGGTTGTGTACTATAACATTTCTCTGCTCGCGAATCCATCAAACGTCTATTCTCCTAGAAACGATTTCCACAGAGAGCTGCTCTCCTTGCTAAAGCGGCCGGGTTTGGCTTGACATTTCACTCACGCGATATTTCGAAAAAGTAAACATTTCAGTGTTTAAACAAACTTGCAATTCAAGTGTTTACGACGCAGTTGCGCCGAGAGCTTGATTATCCTGGCGCGGGTCGCTGTTTCTGTCCCTCCAGCCCTCGGTTCTTCTCAGCGTGAGTCGACGTGGAGTTTGGCGCTTGACGTGAGCGTCCGCGAGTGTCTTCGGTGTAAGGTTAGCGTTGGCAGATTTTTAATCTACATGTAGTATGTGCCCTCCCGTGTCTTGTGTCTACTCAGCAGTATGTGGTCGAGTGTGATTTGGAGTGTCGGGCCGCAGCGTATTGATTGGCTTCGCCGGGGTAGGGCGCAGGCGGACGACACACTGGTGACTTTGTTGTAAATGCAGAACGGGTGAGTGGTGGGTGTCAGGCTGAGGGTGCCGGCCAATCATCAATCATGAGCTGTCAAGGCCTCCCTCTCTCCTCGCAACCCTGCTTTTTTTCTGCCTCAATGATCAGTCTTTGTTTAAATTGCGCAGTAAGACTCCCGCCAGACCACGAGAACAACCGCCAAGTTGTTTGCAGGTGCTATCGTTCACAGCTGCCAATTAAAGTCATGTGATTTCCATAACAGCCACGGGGCATGGTAAACATAATGTATTTTAATACATCTAATACTTTGCATAGAATGGATAGGCGGACTTGCGGTCGATAA
The DNA here is from genome assembly GCF_018831695.1 of Puntigrus tetrazona. Taxonomy (NCBI): domain Eukaryota; kingdom Metazoa; phylum Chordata; class Actinopteri; order Cypriniformes; family Cyprinidae; genus Puntigrus; species Puntigrus tetrazona. Next base: position 23,043,596 of record NC_056711.1, on the reverse strand, counting down.
TAATGTTTCTGAGGTTGAAATACAGACCGCTTCGTTATGCTAATTCACGTTATGTTAATTCGCAATGCGCAAAAACTTACGAATGATCGGATTTGTAGTTTTAAAGGAATAGTTCACCCAAAAATGACAATTCGCTGAAAATGTACACGCCCTCGGGAACGACTTTGTTTCTTAGTGGCAGCAGAAATTTAGCATGACACCTCTTGCTCACCAACGGATCGTAATCCATAAGCAAGTCCATAATGCAGATCCAATGAAATTCTCACAGCAAAATCCACCCACATGTTTGATAAGAATCATTTTGGACTATTAATACTCGCAAAGAGCGTTAGATCTGTGCATATTTCGCTCCTGATTCAGACAAGATTACTTGCGTTTAGTGCAGAAAGCCATATTGTGGATAGAGGATTCATATTTCAGCTGGAAGCAACAGTTTGAAGTTAAAAGCAGCTTAAAGGGTTACTCCACCCCAAAATGAAAATTGTGTCACTATCACTTACTCGCATGTCGTTCCAAACCCATTGAAGCTTAGTTTGTCTTCAGAACACTACTTAGTATATTTTAAAGGAAAAGCAGGAGGCTTGACTGCCAAATATCAATCAATCAATCAATCAATCATTTTTATTTATATAGCGCTTTTAACAACACGGGTTGCATCAAAGCACTGTACAGTATAAGGTAGAAGAATACAATTACAAATACACTCTTATAGTCTAGAAAAGAGTGAAGGACACAGTCAAAATAGTTCATCTGCCATCAGTGGTTCAAACTACAAGCTACAAGAATGCTTTTTGTACTGAAAGAAAACAAAAATAGTGACTTTACTTTATAAATTTGGCACTGTAGTGTCACCGTAACACCATTTTAGAGAGCATTTACGCAAATAGCGTACACCGTTCTACGTCTACACAGATACTCAAATTTTGTTCAAATCAAAGTGTAAATACACTTTAAAAAAACATATCTTATAAGAATGCTATTTACATCCAGCAGATACTCTCCGAGTGACAATACAGTTTTGGGAAGAGATACCGTGCCAAATTTGTTGAAAATTTGTTGAATTGTTGTGGAATAATCTTCAGCAAATATACATTTTTGGGTCAACTATTCACATAACTATAATTTACTACTATTCAATAACTATAATTTAATAATTGTTCTAATTCTAAGAATAAAAAAGTCCACACCGATATGCTTTCAGAATGACTTTTCCAGTGAATAAAAGAAGCTCGAAAGCTCTAAAAAGCTTGAAAATAAATGTAGCATCCATTGTGTGTTATCTTTACAGCTTTATTGAGTGGGCCTTCAGCATCTGAATTATACCACATGATCCCCTGGAAAAAAAAGCCGAAACAATAAATATTGTAGCCTACTGTTAAAAATGTGATTTTTTTTCATTCTAATTTTAATGTACAATGCATAGGTGCAGTTCTGGATGCTGATTGGTCAGTACTGCAGGAACAGCTCTGATGTGAACAAACTGCTCGTTCAGCTACTGTGAATATCACTGAACAGTCAGGGACTAATAGTATCGAGTAGCCCACTTTTTCATCTGGTTATTTGTTTTTCTGCTTCTTGTTATGGCTTAATTGGAAGAAAACCAACACGTAAAGCATCCGACCTTATTCATTTATGAATATGTACTATAGGATCCTCTATGCCTAATTAATTTGCTTAATAAAAAACGTGTCGTTATTATGGCGTTTATCAGTATAACCTTGTACATTCACAGCACTGCAAAGCTAGAAAAAGATTATATTTTGGAACCAGTTTTGCTTCAACAGAGGCAACCTATTTGATGTATTTTCAAATATAAGTATATCCTCTGCTAACACATTTTCGAGTTAGCACGTTAAATTGTCGATTTAATAATGCATCGTAAAGTGTTTTACTATCCCTAAATTACACTTTTGCTTCTTGTTGGGAAATGACATGTTGTAAATCAGCGGGCCTACTTTTAACATTAAGCGAAAGTAGTCACACTCATTCATATCACAGAAGAATAATAAATTTCATGGCCGTTTTTTTCTTGAAAATACCATCTCTTGCAGCATGGTGGAGACTGGCTTTAAGGCCGGTAATTTACAACACTCATTAGAGCACTGAAAGCACCTCAGTCAATCTGAACTGAGACGCCGCAGTCACAAACTACGTCCTTACCGCAGTGCCTAGAAAAAAATCAATTACACATTAAACCCAGGTAAAACTCTAATGTGGTCCTGTGGAGCGTGCGTGTCTATAAAGCCAAACATTAATTCATGCAGTCTCCAGCATGTTCCATAAATAATATATATACTGTATGTGTATTTTTTTTCAAGAATGGTAAGAAACGAGCTTTAAAACACATTTTTTTCTATTTTTAAACCTGATTAGCATTCTTTTGGTTCAAAATGGCTAACAGGTTTGCCTAAATTAAACTATAATCCCAGCAGGGTTAAGATAATTAGGAAAGCTTGTTTGTTATTCACAGATATGCATATATTTATGCAAAATGTATTTGGTAGTTGTTAAGTTTAGGTATTGGGTAGGATTAGAGATACATAATAAGATCTGGTTGAATGAGGCATTAATATGTGTTTAATTACTACTAATAAATGGTTAATATTGTACTAATATTCTTGCTAACTATTTAAGAGACCCTCAAAGAATGGAATACATTCACAGAAAGTTTACCATTTATGCAATAGAAATTCACTTACATCTAATTCTTCTAGTTATGATGGCAAAAAGTTTATAACTGAGCCAGCACTTTTTTAGCATCAAAAGCTCATTTATTTATTTGTTAGTGCATACCTGCACGAGCCTGCAGCTCGTGTAATTAGACTGGGAACCCCCGCTTTGCCTGTAAGGCTGTGGTTCAGGTTGCAACATATTTTTTTTTTTTTCGGGGTGCAGAGGCTGATCTCCAGTCAGCAGAGAGCCCGGCCCGGCTCCGTCTCCTCTCTGCTCCGCTCCGCTGCTGATCTCATCTCCATATATGAGTTGCTTTGCACTTCTCGAGCCTGCCACGATTAATTAGGCACATCCAGGTAAGGGAACTTCTGACGAAGTGCCAAGAGCAATAAACATTGATCATAGTCACAGACTTTTTACTGGCTTACTTGATGGAAGGGGAATGCAGCCCTGCGCGTGCGTGTGTGTGTGTGTGTGTGTGTGTGTGTGTGTGTGTGTGTGTGTGAATAATATGTCCCTGTACACTGGGGAGCGCTTGCGTGTATGAAAATGTTCATTTACTTATTTGTAGTCTGGATCACAAAGTTCATAAATGCAGTCACTTTGCGTAGAATATGATTAAATATAATTCACACAATAACTATTATTGATAATTATATTAATTAAACACTTGCCTATGCACAGCTGTGAAATACTGTTTCTTAATCACATCCACTGACCTTCACTTATTATTAATAATTGAAGTCAGGACCATATAATGTTTTCATGTTTATTAATGCAATGGGATTCACAAACTTTTTTGTGAGCCACCGAAACCATTTTACCATTTGACCCGCAATAATTAATAAGTCCCTTGAAAGTTCAATAATTTAACAATATATTTGCACGTTTGTTTTTTCTTTAATCAATACGGTACAAAATAATCCCATTACAGTCTATCTGATAAACTAGTTAGTTCAAATGTAATCTAAAAGTAATCAAAAAGTAGTTAGACTACATCACCTAATATGTGTCTTTTCCTCGTGCAATTTGTAATCAATACTGGACTGCAATTTCTATCAAGCGCTTTGCACGCACTGACAAATTTTATATAAATGCTTTTAAAGCATTTTAATCGGTCCGTCTACCGACAATAATCGTGCTTAGTTCTCAAATAATGATAATCATTTCTTAAACACGCATTTACAGCTCAACATTTCTGACATACACTAGTGGGCAAGCGTAGGTTACGATCATGTTAAAGCATGTAAGTGTGTGTTGCGATTCTCTAATAAACCAGACCTAATTTTAGGGGGATTTTCTTCTCAAGGTCATGCTCCTGGCAGACTGCGCAAAGAGCATTGAAAACAATCCCGTCTCTTTTTCCAGAGCTGGACGTTCTTGAAATTGCACATAAAAAATTGCAAAACCAGAGCATAATGAAGCTGCAAAACAAAAACATTGTGTCTTGGCCAAAAGTGGAGAAAAATACTGAGCGATGTAATGGAGGCCAGATGAGCTGACAGTAACAAATACCTCCATTAGCTGCCACTGACAGAAGGCTGGAGAGGTGGAAGAGGCTTTCACACGGAGCGCGGTTAGGTGTTACCGGATCGGTCGTGCTCAGGTGGGACAGGGGAGTCAAGTCGACCTGAGCGAGAGAGCACTGGAAAGGAAAGCAGAGGGGAAGCCCACGGACCTGCACTTTCCATGGAGTGTGTGTGTGTGTGGGACAGCTGGGATTTCAATCAGAGACTTCTTTATGCAGTCTTCTAACACATAATGAACTGAAGCACTGCTCAGCATGAGCAAGACTTATTCACACACACACACACACACCGCCAGTGTTATAGCATCATTACTGAACACACACACACACACCACAGCTCACGCAATCAAAACCAAATGTGTTGCGAGCGCATTGAAAAGACACGTCACAGATGACAATGTGCTGAACGGAAAGCGATTTGTCCAATCCGTTAAAAGTTTATATCAACAATTAGTTCATAATAAGTCCGTTTGATTAAAAGCCGAAGCCCACAGGCCGCGGGGTTCCTCGGGGGGGGGGCTGATCTGGTGTATAAAAAAAATTACCTCACCCTAAACCTGTCAGCACGCCATTACAGCCCACGCCGCCATATGATGGCATGCCAAAAAAAAAAAAAATAGCACTGAAGCCATTGTAGCGAGAAGGTGTTGGCAGATGTAGGCTTAAGGAATGCAGTGACAGGGTTATTTGTTGGACAGAGTTTGTGCAATGGAGAAATGTTTAAGAAAAAAAGGGCTTCGGTCTGTGGCTTCTTATCAGTAAGCCTAATAGAGTTAGATAGGGGAATATCTCGATGAGAAAGCAGATAAAGGGAGAAAGAAAAACAAGAACACTAGCGAGCGAAGGCTACAGTCTCGAGAAGCAATGACTCATGCAGGACGGCGAGCCAAAAAGCGGTTTGCAGCCCATCTTGCAAGAACATGCATGTTTGCAGAAAGAATAAACTCGGAAAGCAACACAATGCATGCCCTGTAATCTGCTGTGGAAAAGCATAAAGCAGATATTTGTCATACGCCACAAAATGTTTTTAAATAAATATACCGACTGGGGTCTTATCAAATTAAGGGAATCAGTATGAATCCGTATGGCTTGCGTGCATTGCATTCAGGTCTCCATAAGACATGCGATATGCGAGGGACGGGATTATTTTTGGCATCTAAATTTAAGAGAACTTTAAAATATGTCTTACATCAGCTACCCGAAGCAACATTTTTCATTTTTTGATTAAGTACTTATATAATTAAAACTGTAATAGCGTGTCAGTGAAAATCGAGAATATTCTACTCATTTGAAACTCATTTAATAAGTTAAATTTGATAATCATTTAAAACAACTAAGAAACGAGCGAATGAACGAATGAATGTCATGTTTATGTACGCGATGTCAACACCACGGGCTCTCGCCTGTCATAACAAAACGCTGAATGGCAGTCTGAATACTGTACGCAGACCGTGGATTAACATTCACGAGCTGCAGAAGATGGAAAGATGTTTAATGAATAAAAAAAATATTTTTGCGCGTTCCTTAAATATGGCCCGGGAAGACTTTGAATGTATTGCGTGTGGCAAATTTTATGATGAATGTGATCTTTCTTGAAATTGTCGCCTTTGACTTTCCACGAACAAATAACAGAATGTCAGTTAAAAAAAAAACAAAAAAAAAACATATAATTTTGAATAAAAAAGGGCAGAATTTGCATATGTGGGTGAACTGCCCCTTTAAGCTCCGTAGTTCCCCGGGCTGTTGAAGTTCTAAGGAATGGTAAACTTGACAAATGTCACGCAAGCCTTGCTAACATACATGCACTTACCATACAAATAATGCACTCTGTCAAAGGTTCTATTAACACCTTTTGTCAACTCCGACTGGATGATCCGCCTCAGTCATGTCGTAAAAATCCAGTCTATTCCTTCAGAACATACAGAATATATGTATAATTGACACCACGCTTTAACAGAAGTAATTATGATATTGCACATGAAGATATATTGAAGCTGCACTTGCAAGTGAGCGAAAAAAAGCACTTTCAAGCATAGCTAATTGCATTTAAAATATCACTTTTTCATTTAACTGTAAATAACATGCACTTAAGTGTACAGTTTATGCATAGACCATTTTAAAGCGTATAACTTCCGCAATATAAACTCTTTTTTTTTCAGCAAAAGAAAGGCTTAAAATGCAACATACAAATCATCTTGACTACTACAACAGAAGTTTACAGAAGCGATGACTCATGCATAACGGGAAAGCAAAAAAAAACAAAAAAAGCTTTGCAGCCCATGCATATCCAGAACGTATACGTTCCCGGAAGCAAATGCAAAAAAGCTAAACTATTCACCAAAAACAGGTTTGACATATATCCTAGAAATATTGCGAAAGCTATACTATAATAAAGGCTCCTTTCAAATGAGTGGATTCAGCATATTCCGTGTGCAATCTACTGACCGACCTGTCTGCGCAGGAATGCTCTCATAATGGAGAAAACATGAGGCTTCTTTCAGCCTGGAGATGTCTGCGGAGGGGAGAAGGCTTTGCTTTAGAGCGCGCATTAGCCCGTTCATACCTGGGGGCCAATGAATAGAGCCCTCAGGTAAGCCTTGTTGAAACAAATCTAAGCTGCTAATGACACGCACCGTGAAAATATTCACAGTTCATTTAGCTTGATGACAACTGCAGCCCCTCGCGCCCCCGCTCCGCCGTTTTGTGTATTAGTCATACCTTCGTGTCGTAATCTACGACAACAACAGCCGCTTCTAGCGCGGCACAATGCATGGGAAAACCATCACATTTCCTATTGTTAGATAGTATCGCGTGTTTTCTTTACTGCGCATTTTCAATACCAGAAACCAAAAGCTCACTTGATATGATAATTATAGCATGACAAGGGCTTAAAGGGAGATTTCACACAAAAATGAAAATTTTCTGACTTTATTCACATTCTGATGTCGTTCCAAACCGCGGTTATTTTTAACAGGGATCACAAAAGGAAAAATGCTAAGAATCTGTATGCCTGTATGGCTTCAAGACGTAATAAGTCTATGCCACCTGCGCTACGAGCTATCTTATTAAAAGATAAATTAGCAAATTGAGGAAGCGACCAGCTTTGCATTGTTAAAAAGACAAATAAAACAACAAATCAAAGTGACGGCATTGCTACGGTAGTATGCTGATCTCAAGAGAATCATCGCTGTTTTTAATTTTGTAAAAAATTCATATGCTGATTTGTACAAAACATACAATTACATATATAAATATATATATATATATATATATAATTCAGGGTCAGTGTGATTAATTATCATGTTTACTAACTAGGGTGGCAAACAAGGGAAACTGCGGTTGTCATTGACACAGACGGGACAACTCCACACACTCACACTCCACGTGTTTTTAAATGGATAGTTATTACTAACATGTGTTTTTTTAAAAATAAACTCAAAATCCATGTTTTGGTATGGGTGTGTAGTAGAGCAATACGCCCAGGCATCATCGAGTTTATACTCACCACAGACCTTGTTTTAACACATAAATTGAAAACCCCATAATGAAAATCCATAGTAAAGTCTAAAGAAAAGGACATTTACTATTCTGGGTTTTGACGTCATAGCCCTGTTGAAAACACCGGCATGCGCTAGTAAAGTAGGTTTTGAAGCTTGGATGCTGGTGATAAACTGGTTAGAGCTGGTCCTGCATCTTAGAGCCGGCTAAGGACCGACTTAAATCAATGCGAACCAGCATCCCACCTTCAAACCCTAGTATATGCCGGTGTTTTCAACAGGGAGCTGCAGCAAACCACTAGTTTGCCAAAACATAAAATAGTTTTGAATAGTGTATGTAGTCACACCCAGAATTCCTTGTTTATTTCTCATCAAACTTTTGCTCATTTACATATACTACTCATCATACTTAAAAATTTAATAAATAATGACCCGAAACTCCATTTTTGGGTGAACTGTCCCTTTAAGACCTATAATTTCCCCCAGGCCATAAACTTGGCGAATGTGACGCACACCGCGTCCTAATGCTGTTAGCGCACAGATAACACACTCCGTCAGAGCTTAAATTAGCAGCTTTCATCGACTCTCATTGCTTGGTTTGACTTTGGTAAGTGGGGGCACGACGCTACACCGGTCACCACTGAAAAGCCAGGTGAGCGGTAAAGATTAGGCCTTGTTGGTTCTCGGGATGCCATCGGCGCGCACTAAGCTTTAAGACACCAAACTGACATCTGCTCAAGAACGCTTTCGTCTCCAAACTCTAATTTACAGTTCGAATTTCCTTCTTGGTTAGTCTGAGAGCCGTTATCTTGTTTCTGCCCAAACCAACAAGTATGCTGAAATGCAAATTGCATCTGGCACCAAGGCACAGTAATTTGACGTAATTACTACAGCTTGATACCAGAGTACGCTCCCGCTGCATGGCACGGATCCATCACAATAATCAGTAATTGCTCTCCATTTTTGACGCAAAAATACCGAAACACCCATTACTCTGTTCCACAGCAGCTTGATAATGCCACATTACAGAAAAATCCTTCACCGACTTCTATATTGTACGAACTCAACACCTGTAGGGCCCGGCGTTTTCATCATCTGCTCGGAATAAATTGTAGTCATCATCATAACCATAATCACAGTAATAAAAAAGTCCTCATCCTCTTGCCAAATTACTGTGGCATTTGATTTACAGTAATTGTGCGGGAGAGGAGGGGCGAGGAGTCCAAATACACACACACACACACACACACACCTGTGGGACTCACACCTGAGAAGGGCCAGGGGCCAGATCTCAACCATGTGCCCACATTCCCCGAGGCACACAATGACTAACATTGTGACACAGACAATAAACCAGGTGCGGAGGGTGATATTTTATTATTAGCCTCGAAAATGTCATTTTCAAAAGATTATATTCAAGAGCATTAGACATTAAGAAGGTAATTTGTTATGAATGAGGTTTAGAACTGCTATTTCTGGATGCAATTATGTCATTACGTTATTAAGAACTGACAGGGACCCAGAGATTGCAGTCGGTAAACGTTCAAAATGCTTTAATAGAGATTTTTCAAAGCAACGATATACAATGTCACATGTGCGTTTCCATTTGTTCGCTTCTTTTAATACTGCGACGACAGAAGAACGGAACATAAGGACGACGAATAAAAAAAAACGAACGATCTCCAGGACCTTTAGCTTGCTTGATTTACAAACATTCAAGTATATTTTTTTAAGCTGTAAACACTAGAATCAAGAGAGCAGACTCGAGTTGAAAGTGACCTCGCATTTGTTAGACATAATTCAAAGCCCTTTTCTGACGTTTGAGAAATGCCTCATCAAATGCTGAAAGCCAAAAAAAGAGCCTTGCAGACATCTGCCATTCATTTTACTGACAATACTTGGTTGTAATAACGGAACCGTAATATGCTAGAAATTGCTTTTTTTGTAACTCCAGTCATTTAGTTTGGCAGTTAGACAGATATAACACTGCAGAACATTATTCGGAAAAGCATGAGAAATCTTCAAGTAACATCTTCTTCAAACAGAAACATTAGTGTTGAACTCTTAATTAGCATATAGTGATACGTTTCTCAGCCTTCATTGCAATTGTTCCAGTTTCATAATTACGTAACTCAGTCTTTTAGAGCCCAAAGCATCCGCGGCATACAGTACAGTGCAGGCTCCTCTGTGGTCTTCTATGTAGGTGCTCCGTTTTTTTGGCTAGCCTGCATCCGTAATCTCCTCCTCGCAATCGCTTCCTGTTTTTTCCTCTCGATCTCAGCGGCCGAACATTTGGCTGTGGCGCGGGACGAAATAAAAACTGCAAAACAACAAAAACAAACGTTTAGTGCAACGCAACTGGGAATCTCTGAATTTCAATGTTTAATACAGCACTCATAAAAATTTATCATTTTTTGTTAGTGAGGTAGTTGTAATAGTCATGTTTACGTATTGGGAAGGGTATACAGTATACAGAATATGGCCATGCATTAATATGTGCTATGAAAGTACTAATATACAGCCAAAATACATAAGTAACGTAAGTAACATGCATTGAAATAAGCAACTACTTAAGAGTGAATGGTATTCCCTAACATAAAACGCTACCCATATTTCTGCTGAAAAAGGATATCAGAGGACAACCATAAGAGATAAAGGAATATTTTATCCCAAACTTAATATTACATCATTTGCTCATCCTCACGACTGACTTTGTGCAATAAAATATTGTTTTAGTCATAATTTTTGTCTTTCGATAAAAAATAGTATCTAAAATGTAGTCAAATTTCATGCTGTAACATTAATTGCATTTTGTCAGTTTAATTAAATTATTAAAAATTTAAATAAAAACATAAATGGGAGAATAAATCAAAAATGTGAAATCAAATTGTGAAATCTGTGAAAATAAATAGGAAGACTGTATTGTATTTTAAATTTGCATAAAAATTGTTTACATTTAAAAATTGTTCAAAAAAGAAAAAAGTTAATAGGGTCTTATTATTGTACATGATTAATCTTAAAATACGTTAATGAACGGCAATGATTTTAAATGAAATGTAATTAATTTAATCCATTGAATAATAATAAAATAAAAAATAAATACAGATTTTTGGAAAAAATAAAACATTTCAGCTTTGTTCATCATGCACAATAAATAAAAAATAAAAGCACTTCGTAAACGAACATCGTCATAAATTATTTGTTGACAAGATTAGCATTGCTTGAGTTTGTCCGTTACACAAATGGCTGCTAAAGGCTTACAAATAAAGTGGAAAATAGTCCACCGGACAACAGTTACGGTCATTTTAATGTGCTCTTTACGTCTTTCTGGAAGAAGAAGAAAAAAAAAAGATGTGCTTCCACTGAATTAAAAAGAGCATTGTGAATATTCCTGAAAACATTCCCTCGTGTTTCACGGAGAAAAGAAAGTCATGCGGGATTGGAACAACATGAGGGCGAGTAAATGATGACACAATTTTCATCTATGTTTGAACTACTCCTTTAACAGGTTAAGCAAACTTGCCTATTACAGTCATCTCCTGTAGGAGTATTCAGTGATGCAATTTCAGAGCTAATGTGCTGCAGGTGCCGCGACGTACAAAGCTTACCTTTGTTGGAGAGCGTCATGGAGTCAGACAGATGTCTTTTGAAGGTGTAATGGTGGGAGTTAGAAGTATTTCCTACAGTTGCGCCGTGTGGCCTAACAGCCTGAGACGTGTCCGTGGCTCTGACAGAACCAGGCAGGGATCCTAAAACACTTTTCCCTTGTGCATGACCATAGCACTGTTCACTACGGCTTCCCAATCCAGAGCTGGAACTTTTATTTGCCGGTAACACGCTCTGTCCCTGTTTAAGTCCAGAACTGCTATTTGCACATGGTACTGAATTTGAGCGAGCGAAGATGCGCATGGGCTTTGTGGGTTCTTGTGGTTGGCTCTTATTGTCGATGGCCGTTGTGTCAGAAGCGGAAGGTGCTTCAGAAGCAAAGCTTCTTGATTTGTCATGTGCACGTTTTTTGTACTCCTCGTTGCGTCTTTGTTGCTGCTGACTGGCCGATAGCTTCTCCACATCGTCGCAAGCCTGAAATAGCAGATCATCGTCTGCATCGTCGTTCCACAGACCATCGGAATCAAACAGAGACTTCATGTCCTCCTCCGAAACCCCATCAAACTTAGCAGAAGAAGCCTGACTTGAAACTCCAGAGTCCTTGGTCTTACTTTCAAGCTGAACTTGCCTTTTAGTCTGGGATGAACGTATGCTCTGCTTCACTTGGTCCACAGGTGAGGTCTTCAGCAGCTTATCAGTAGTATGATTCTGGGCAGAAGCTGGAGGCTTCGACCTAAAAGTGCTTTGATTAGATGTTTTGACTTCAGGAAGTGTCTTGGTAAAGGTGCTGGTTTTGCTGGTGCTTTTGGCTACAAAATTACACCCGCTGGAGCAAGACTCTGGCTGAGCAGTGCTCGGTTTCTGAGCTACATTCAAAGGTACTGGGTTCTGCGTCATTTCCAACACAAACGAGTCATTCAGAAGGTCGTCGTTTTCCCAGTCATCATCAAAGTCCAGCTTTGTGGTTTTAGGTGCATCTACGTGAACGTTCTTGATTGCTGCAGAACTTGACTTTTGTCCTGCTGGCTCAGTTTTGCTTTCTGGTGTGCAGTTTACTGACGGTGGGCTCAGCCTTCCACTTACATGCTGAGTGGGACCGTCAAACAACGCCTGAAGCTCCGCCTCTTCCTGTCGGGCTTGGGTTGAGCGGCTGGTCAGTTGTTCGGAGGAGACTTTGACAGATGTAGATCTTTCCGTTGCCGTTTTACAGTCACTTTGTGGCTTATTGAGTTTATTTCTTCTTTCTGTGCTCTCCTGTTGTTTCTCTTTGTCCTGACGAGTCATATTGATGTCAAACTGCTTGGCAAGTTTCATGAGGTCTTCAACATTGCTCTGCCTAATGGAAAGAGATGGGGATATAACATAAATATGACAGGGATTTCTGTGTGTATGCCAAAACAAATGGGTTAGGAGCAAAAATATATTAAAAATGCAATATATACCCTGTTTTGAAAACACCTCTTTTAAAATATTTTTTAATGCCAAAACAAATTCAAATTAGAAAGTATTCATCGTGTTATTGCCTATAGGACACGTACCGTGCGGAGATCCTCCGGACTCTGGGCTGTCTGATCTCTGGAGTGCAGGGTATGGCACCGTCTCCAATCCACTGGAGCACTGAGTCCCCTTCATTTGTCTTCTTAACCTTAAACATAGTATCAGTTAGGTTACATTTACCAGGATACCCATCATTTGCATTTTATTGTCTATATTTGACTTAGTTTAATACTTACTTTTGGTGCAATTCTACTGACAATCTCCGATATTTCAATGACTCTCCCATCCCCATGTCCTGTGAACAGTTACAAATTATTTTAGTTTACACAATACATAAAAATACAAAGTTGCATGTGTCTTAAATTGGACTAAGAAAAACGCTTACTTTTTAAATACATGAAAAAGAACCCTAATATGTACAATATTTTAAGAGGTTCTAAATACAGACTAAAAGTTTTCAGACCACACTTGCCATTCAAGTTCTGAGACGGTGAGTTGGTATCCCAGATAATGTCTTGTGGGGATTCAGTCTCATTAGGCGAATCTTCACCGTAACAACCATTCAATCTGATTCTTGGTCTGCGTTTTGGGGTGGTAAAATCTGAGAATTAAAATAATCACAACACTACTGTTAGTATGGAGTAAATAATAACGCACATCGACTATAATAAAAAAGTCATACTTTCATGTTCCAAAGTAGAACCGTGCTATTGTTTGAACTACCCTGAAGAGCATTTTAAATAGCATTACACGAATATTAAAATCATTCAGAACAAGTATACTTCAACCATGACACCGCGACAGTACTTTAATACTGCTTTCTAAGAAGAAACATTCATCTGCTTTGCGATTGTTCTGGTAAGTTAGCCTATGTCTTACAAAAGTATTACCTTTGCGACAGTTATATGAAGCGTGACAAGACGGAGACTGGGACTGTTTGAGTCCTATCACTCGTCTCTTTGTTTTCATTTTGGTCTGGGAAACTTTGGAAGTTCTGCTCCGACTTTCTCTCGCATCTGATATCTGGCGCACGCCGATGTTTCTCTTGTCGGTCATGACTTATTTTACCTTCTATAAACAATACCGCTCCAGTATTCATAACTTGGTTGAAATAGTGGAAAACCTTAGCGATATTTGGTTTAAATACAGAAAACGCTTCGGTACTCAGGCAATAATGCTCTCCTACATCGCCGCCATGTTTTTTTTTTTTTTTTTTGTTTTTTTTGTACATTTACATGAAAGCGCGCTTCTGATTGGTCCTTGGCATCTCGCGACATCTCATGAGACTTTGTTTTCTCATTGCAGCAGTTTGACATGCATGCTGGTGCGGTTTTCAATAAAACACACTTATTAAAACAATTCTTAAGTGTATGAAAAAAGTGATTAAAATAAAATAAAATAAAATAAAATATACAACCGGAATAATATCATTAATATAATACAACCGGAAGCAAAATAAATGCACAGTTAAAATCCGCCCTCTAACTGAGACGTATGAATTTTACCTTATAATTAATAAACTCTTTTTGGCTTTGACTGAGTGTAGCACTGCATTATAAATGCGTATTGTTGCGTTCTGGACATGCCAGAAAGTAAAATGCCTCACTAATTATTTATAATAATAATAGCTAATAAATGGTACTTGTCATGTTTATCCATGTTTTTAGAATGTAAAATATTCCATTTATTGATACGTATATATATGCATATATATATATTTTTTAAATTATTATTATTATCATTTTCTAATGGGGAACAGTATAAAACATTGTCATAGTTTAACAATGTAGGACAGTTTCAACACAACATTTTATGAATAAGGCCCCTTTGAGATGAAATACCTGATTGTGCAGATTCCTATCCAGCTTGTCTTTAACATAAGTGACACATTTAACCTGTGCTCTATTTATTTTAGCTTTATAATGCAAATAAATAAATGACATGATATTTTTATTTAAATGTATTCTTGTTAATGCTCTTACCTTTTTCTAGTTGTTTAGAAAATTTCTGCATTTCACTGCATTTGCTGAACAAAGAGAGACGTGGCCATGCTTTAAAAAAGTGAAATAAGCATTTCATGTTCTCCAACTATCTGTTATGGGTCTCTGAACATGATGCATGATTCTCTGTAGGCTCGTACTAAAATACCATGTTTCTTCTACTCATATTTCTTGCGTTTTAAATAAATATATATATATATATATATATATATATATATATATATATATATATATATATATATATATATATATATATTTTGTCAGTAGATATTTAAGTTTGATCGCATTACAAAACCTCAGTGTTCTCAGATATTTCATTGAGGAAACACGCTTTTGAAAACACATCTCTGTTGGTCTTCTGCCCATTGATTTCCGTCCATTTGCTTGTCCTCAGTAGAGCATTACTAATGCCTGCTGGATCCCAAAGCAGCAAGAAAAAATGCTACAGTTCTCAGACATTTATCATGATACACTCTCGCTGGTTACCACACTACCTGAAACAGTTTATTATAGAAGTTGGATTAACGTCAAGGACGTCGCGCTGCTTGGGTATTGTAAATATTGCTGTCTGAAGTTTGTAACATTATAACGCCTTCTGTATCACATTTGATGTGCTAATGCTAAAGGCCTCTAAATCATCAACATGATCAAAACAGCCTGTGCGACTTCTGTCAGCTTGTTTATAGCCAATGATCATTATCAAGAAGAAAACTTCTAAAACAAATGTGTTGCGTGCACATAAATTCATATAAAACTTTTAAATGAAGCGATTTTTATAGGGTTTTTCGTGTTCAAAATGTCAGTTGGTGCAACTGTGATTTATCTTAAAATGAATTCATGCGAATTTTTTAAATAAGTTCTCAGTAATTCAAGTGTTTAGAAACAAAGTATTTACAATTGCTTTTTTGAGTTTGTGTGACTAATTGTCTCATGTTTTCGTTCTAAAAACGATAGAATTTAATTAAATATAAATACTTAATAATTATTTACAAAAAACAGCACAAAAACAAACTAATAAAAAACTAAATACTAAATAAAAAGTAATACAATTTAATTTAACTTTTAAAAAAGGTTATGCATATAAGGAAATACATTCATTTTAAAAATAAAACACAGTTGCACCACATGACTTTTTTTAAATTCAAAATTCTAATATGAATTCATTTGCACACAACTTAAAAAAAATCCTTTTGAATAGATTTAGTGTATTTTTTGAAAATCACTACACAACATTGATCCTTTTAGCTAGTAAAATGCCCTTTAGTATAATTGTAAAAATGTCCTCCTTTGTCGTCATTCTTTTGTATTATTAATTTTCTGTAAAATCTAAAGTAAATGTAACAATAACTTCTCTCTGATACAATTAGCAAAAGTTAATGATTTACTAGACAAAGCAGCTTTTTTACAGTACTTTATTATTTGGATACAGGTCTCGGAATGCAATTATGAATGAACTCGGACCTGTACTCGGGCTTGACAAAGACGTTTTGGACTGGAAGCAAATCGCAGATTAATCCATTCAGGCGCTCAGTGCGTTTTTATTTGTATTTGGAATCAAGCTGCTATATTGTGCATGGGTTTCAAATTCGTACTTTTGTGCTTTTTCAAACGAAAGCACTAGATGGTGCCTGTATTCTTTATCAGTGGTGTGTGTGTGTGTGTGTGTGTGTGTGTGTGATGTTGTGGAAGCTGCACACTGAGTGAGCTGCTGATATAGAAATGCTGTACGCTGCAGCCGGGCTCCCCTGCTGGAGCGGTGTGTGTGAGGGCCAGACGCTGCTGTCAGCACTCACAGCCGACACACACACGCCTCAAACTCTACCTGCTGAGAGGAACCACTAGTCAAAATAAAAACCTTTAGTTGAGACATGTTCCTTTGCAATAAATGGACAAGAAAAGGCCTCTATGAAAGCAAGCAACCATGTATGTTGGTTAGAGTGTCATGGGCAGGTTCTGCTGTTGGTCATCTACTGTAACAAAGTGATTTGTCGGTTTATTCAGTATGGATGTTCCGGCATTAATCTGTGCCACGGTAATGTAACTGATATCAAATGCATATATGTGTGATAATATAAAGGAAACATATATGTGTGAATCTCACATAATACAGGTTTTAGTAATATTCATATATATATATATATATATATATATATATATATATATACATTGTAATATATATATAATATAATTTACTTAAAATGTACAGTATGCTCTTGACAGATTACATAGGATTGTCCTGCATGCATACAGAAAGTGTTGAAATCATCAATCGTAGTGTGGTTCTAGACATCAGATTATTGTTAGTTAAGGGATGGTGAGGTATACTTTCCATAATGACATGCAAGCATCATTAACTAAAAGATTCAAATGGGGTCACCATATGAAGTCAAATACAGACACAGTTATTGTTCTGTCAAGTGTTCTCTTTGGGTCATATAAAGCATCTTCAAGTCATGAGGCACTC
Organism: Puntigrus tetrazona; assembly: GCF_018831695.1. Classification (NCBI taxonomy): domain Eukaryota; kingdom Metazoa; phylum Chordata; class Actinopteri; order Cypriniformes; family Cyprinidae; genus Puntigrus; species Puntigrus tetrazona. The sequence goes on along the minus strand of NC_056711.1, from coordinate 23,026,331 downwards.
AACAGCGTGTTTAAAAGTCACCATAACACCCGTCACACGAAACGTTAGCATTTCACAGAGCCGGTAGTTAGACGGGAAGTAAAGGGCAAAGATATGTCACTTTCAATCTGAATATGAGACATCGAATCTTTTCTTTTTTTTCGCCGCAGTGTTTTTCATCACCTTTCCGCCACAAACGGCAAACTGCCAAAGGCCGCTGAGCAGAGAGCTTTAACCGCCCAACCCCTCCGCTCTCCTCGCCTTTTTTATTTATCTGTTCCGCCTTGGTTGTTTAGACCCAATTAAGGGGCTAATTGTGGAGATCAGGGAGGATTGCATTGTTGTAAAAGTACGGAGCGCATGGCTAATTGCCGCAGCAGCTGCCAGTGTTTATGAAAAGCCGGGCGGTTCTGCGGTTCTCTCGGAGGAGAGCGAGCTCTCATCCTCCTTCTGATGTGGTGGAGAGAGCCAGGTGAGGCGCGAGCGGTCGCCGGGGTGTGCATCGCGGGGCGGGATGGAATGGAAGCTGCAGAAATAATTACCACCGGCGAGGGCTTCTCTTTCTCTTATCTTGGGCTCTCGCTCCCCACGGCAGGCAGAACCTTGAGGATGGCACCAAGCATGTGGTGGGACTCGGCGATATGGAAGGAGTCCAGGATACAGATCCGCTGCCAGCTTTTATCTAAACGATCGCGCACTCGTCTGTGCCAGGTGTTTTGGGTGGGAGTATGTGAAATAAGGCAAGCATCTCTGAGTCACCACCGAGGCTGTTGTCGAGTGATGCTGCTGGCTCCCGCAGCAGATGGGTTTTGCAAAATAAACTTTAGGAACGTTGTTCTGCATGGCTGCAGCTCGTTTCGGAGGGCGCTCGGATACCACCATGAAGAACATGATAAAACGAGCTGACACCTCTTTTTACAGCGCCATTCTTCTGGCATTACACAATTTCCGTCACGCTGCGGCAGTGGCGAAGTTCGCAATTTATTTTTTACGCAACATATTTTGACACCGCTACTTCACCGCAAGGTTTGCCATTACAACACATTTGTAGAATTATGACTCACATTTGACACTTTACGAGTTTGCGAAATTCTTTTGAAGACGCTATATATATATATTTTTTTTTTGGAATATTAGTTTGCCATTGCAACATGCCGTTCCGAAATGATTTTGAGGTTGTGAGATTCTTTTGACATTGCAGCATTTTGTCGTAAAATCCATTTACAGATTTCTTTTGGCAATTTTTTTGGTTATCAGATTGTTTTAAAATCACTTTTTTGCACTGTGAAAGCATGTTGACATTACGTCATTATTTTGCCATGGTGTTACATATCTATCTAATATGGAGAAATATTTTTTATACTTGAACATGCTTTAGGAAATTCATTATTATAATACAAAACACTGCAGCAATTCGTTAAATTGGTAACATTAAGTTGCTATGATTGCATTTCTGCATCATTTCAGTATTTGTTTTTTTGGCACTACATTTATTTGTGGCTCTGATATTATTTTGACTATTATTTTGACAGTATTTTTATGCAATGGAAAAATTATTCTGACATGAAATTTCATGAACAACATTCTTGATATTATATTAATTCTAAATTCTAAAAAAAAAAAATGAACACTGAAATATTCGTTACAACAATAATTTGTATTTTTGTATCACATATTTTGACATTATATATATATATATATATATATATATATATATATATATATATATATATATATATATATTATGTATATATAATAATGCAAACTAATTTCAGTTTTACTGCTTTAAATTCAGTAAAAGTTAGTTCATTGTTGTTTCAGTGATGTCATCCTCCAGCTCAGTTCATTTCTCTTCATCAAAGAGCATTGTGGGTAATCAGGCAGTCATGGTGGTCTTCTACGTGCAACATTTTAGTTCTCCTTAATTAGCGAGCAGGAAGATCATGCTCTCTACTCGAGGATCTCTGTCGTGGATCTCAGTCGTGTTTCCTGCATCTCTTCTCCTCCAAGGGAGGCCCAACCTGCCCGGCTGCCCCATCGCTCCCGCTCTCTCATTAATCTGTCCACAGGAACGTCCGGCTGCGCGGCAGCTTGACTGCTCATTTATTCTGTTTAGAATAGCGACGCCGGTGATAAATGTCCCGCAGAGCGCACATGTGCTAAAATATTCATAAATTGGAACTCTTAATTTGCGAAGGTGGAAAACCAATAAATTTCAAGAGTGGTGACAAGTCATGTTATATTTATATGAATATGCAGGCCATGGGTGAGACATTGAGATTAATTCGCCGTGTGCTTGCTATTAACCAATAGTCATTTCCTCCTGATGTGCGAGGAGACAATCATTTGTTTGATGCTTTGATGTGGTTTCCTACAGAAACAGACCCAAATTCGAGAGTTGTTGCCGTTAATGGACAGGCCTATTAAAGGGAGGAATGTGGACCACCAAAAATCATAATGCCAAATCTGAAATCAAGCTCCTCTGATTAAAGACAATGCGCACAGCTGTTTTATATCCCTTCCATATCCTTTTGTTCTTTGAAAGCAGAAAGATCCGCATGCTCACCCTTTAGCGTTATGAAAAGTTATTATTTTTGAATAATTCCTGCCATTTCTCTCTGCTCAGAAACCAGATGGCAGCGAAGACAGATCAGCTTTGAAGTTACATTTACTATTCCACACCCAAAAGTCTACAGTGCATTGTTCTGTTTTGCCAACAAAACTTTTGTCACTGTGTGGATTCCATGCAGGTGAGCGGAGGGTGGCAGCTGCTCCCTGCAGTGTTTTCCTGCTCGGGTCAGTCTCTCCTGGGGAAGCAATGACAGAAACTAGGCCAGATGGCGCCGGAGAGAGAGACAGAGCGGGCCGCTCTTAACCTGACCAACTGCACCGCATTCAAGGTGAGCGAAAACACTTCCTACAGGAGAGAAAAACTCCTCGACGGAGAGTTTATATTTTTTTTTCCATTATGAGTCTTCTTTAGAGTTTTAGTTTGCGACTCTGTATAAGTATTCTGCAGAGATGTCATAAAAATTGAAGATTGTCTATAAATGTATAATACATTAGAAGAGTGTTTACGCTCCCTTTATATTAGGTGGCCTTAACTGCTATGTAATTACATTTTAAAAAATGCTTATTGTGTTCATATTGTATTGAAAAACACTTTTGCTGCTATCGAGGTGGGATATGGGTAAGTTTAGGGGCAGGTATTATAGTATCGGTAGGTTTAAGAGTGAGTTAAGGTATAAGGGATGAGCCAACAGTGTCATTATAAATGTAAGTACAAAAATTAATTTCAGATGTTATTATATATAGGTATAGGTATAAGTACAATGTGAAACATGTATGCACACAATAAGTGCATTGTACCAAATTATTAATTTTAATGTAAGTACATTAGTATCACCTAATATAAAGTGGGGCCGAGGGTTCTTAAGGCATTGTCACAAATGCATATTGCATTCTAAAAAAAAAAAAAAAAAAAAGGTACTGCCCCAGTGACAGCTTTTGTACCTTTATTTCTTAGAGTGTATGTATGTCCCTCCTAAATTGATACTGGAATGAATTGCAGACCATGAGACATGAATATACCATGAGAGAATAATTTTGTGTGTGTGATGCTGATGCAGAACCTGGATGAGCTGTGCCTTGTTTACAAGCAGCTCAATGCACAAGCATGCGTTGTAGTATTCTCATAAACATGCATTGAAAAACTGAAGTAGTTGAATGAAGTTACTTTTGTCGTGGCAAATAATTGAACACATGGACTATTTTATTGATGTCCTTACTATGCTTCAGGGCCTTGAACGTGTCAGTTGCATTGCTGTCTACGGAGGGTCAGAGAGCGCTCAGATTTCATCAAAAATATGCTTATTACTGCCCGATCTCATTTAGATAATACATGTTTTACAAGGTGGCTAATTCGTATGACCTTAGTTTTACAAGTTCATATGATTTTTGCTAAATCATACTATTTTATGAATACGGTGCATATCATATGAATTTGTACAAATAACCTACACCTAACCTAAAGGTTTAAGTACAAATCGTACGAGTGAGGTTATACAAATTCGAACGAATTAGCCACACATTTGCCAACTTACTGGTTTGGATAGACATAAGGGCGAGTATTAATGACATAACTGAATTCTTTAATGTTAAAGATATCTCAAAAAGTCATGCCTTATAGTCATATATAGCAGACTATAGCTTTATTAAGACTTGTTTCTTAGGGAATTATTTTCTTTCATTGTCTTTATTTTGTAAAACTAATTCTATTAGTTCGAGCAAACAGCGCAGCACAACTTATCTCGAATTTCTTTCTCCTCTTGTGATCTGTAACTTTCCTCTCTGTTGCGGCTTTGATCTAAAATTGGCCTCTGTAGAAGACTTGTGTACAGTAATTTTCATATGGGCTTTGAACATATTGAAAGGGCTCATAGCCGCCGTCGCTTTTATCCTCTGATTCCTTTTCCCTGGGAAACGACGAGCATATGGCAAACACCCTCACTGGATTCGCAGACAACGGGAGGGACCGTATTTGGATTCCTGCATCCTGTCATCGGCGAATCCCAGGGTGCTACCCGAACCCTCCCTCCCGCGCACATGCAGCACAAACACACCGTCTCCTCCAGACTTTGAAATGTCTGACATCCTTAAACTGGAACACAATGCTCTAACCTCTCTCGCGTTTTACCTTGTTTTTACCTGGACTCGCTTGCTTTTGATCGTACCAGTTATTTTTAATTTACGGTCCAAATTTTTTATTTACAAACACGAACATTTTTATGTAAATTCAACAAAGCACGCCGCTATTAAAATCAGATTTATATCTTTAATATACTGACGGCATAATAATGCGGGCGGCAAAAGAGAAAGCCACGTGAAGAATCAAAGCTCATCGCAAGCTGAAGTATAGAAGAGTCATTCATGCAAACGCAAAATACCATCATGGTAAAACACACGACAAAAACATGATTATTTCAGCAAAATGCTTTCAAAGGTGGAGTTCCACACAATTCTGGGAATATCAGTTTACCGTTTTTGACTATAAGTTATCCATTGATTTGTCTAGATTTACTTCTAGAAACCGTGCAATAACAGCATTTTACTGTGAAACACACAAAATTAGATGATTTTTCTGTATATAGTACTGGGAACTTACCTATTGACAGATTTTACAGTTAAACACTTATACAGCATGAAATTTAAGTCATTATTCACTGAAAATCTTCTAAAAATCTCATTCGCATCCGTACTCAAATTGAGCTGTTGCATCATGTTTGCTTTTTATTTTATTTCTTGCATGCACCTTTTTGGAGCTTCTCGAATGTGGTTGGAAAAGTGTATTATTATTTAATCATTTAGTCAACTATTCTTTTTAACACGTCTTTTAAGTGAGCTGCACAACCGAATAGGAAAACTAAAAACGTGTAATCTCTTTCGATTTATATTAAATTCATCCTTGAAGATTTGTTTGTTAATGCAGGGGAATTAAGGCACGGTAATAATGATCAACGTGTCCTTCAATGGACAAATGAGCACGCTTGATTTGAGAGCCGCTTGACGCCATCGTCACCTGCGAAGGAGAGAGCATACGTATAAAAGCCTTTCCGGTCTCGTAAAAAAACTGATTTGACAAACTCAGCATTTGTTGGGAGGCCGTCAGCGTAATTTATTATCCTAATTGGAGGATCTCTTTTTTTTTCTTTTGTAATTAATGTCAAGAATGTCTGCTTAATATGGGGCAATCACAGTAATTGGCATTGCTTAAAGAGGGAAAGAGATCAAAGCTTAATTTGCTCAAGTGAGAACACTGAATTGCTGGACTCCTTACGTTTAATTGGCCAACTTTCGTGTGCGTGTTTATTATTGGAGGTGTTTGCTAAGGCAAGCATCACTATAACTATTGCTCTGGGACACACGTGGCCATTTGTTGAAGAGTACACAGCAATCAATTTGAAGAATCCCTGCTTGAAAGGAGAGGTGTGCTGTTCATTTTCCACGCGATCGAAATGATGGGTTTTTCCAAACCGTTGTCAAAATGGGCACAATTTTCACTTAAAATAGTCAACCGAGAAACCAACAAATTACTATTACTAACAATACTAATACTAATAATAAAAACGTCATGTTCAGGCTCAGGCTAAAAATAAAAAAAACAAAACAATGCAAAAAAGAAATTAATTTCACACCGCATTGTAGGGAGCAAATTAAATTTTTTTGGTAATGCATATTGAATATTTCTGTGATTTGTGGCGGCTTTCTTTTTTAATTCCTGACCATTTCCCTTAAACTTACACTTTACTGTGAAAGAGCTGTACAGGTACGCACTCGCATAATCATAAAAAGAATAAAAAAATCATGTTTTACATTAGAGTTTGCTTCTCTAGGGTTCTCACAGGCATTACATTAAGTGTCTTTATGCCATTTATAGCAATCCGAGCAGATCTAATTAAAACGCACATATCTAATCTAATTTTGAATTAAATTAGAGTAAAGATTGCTATGCTGTCCACATGGACTGCATTTGTTTATTGACAGCGTTTTCTGATGTTTTCTACAAGGTAAAACAATTACGTCTTCAGCGCAAGCATCGTGCATTAAGCATCTCCAAGGATGTGTATCTCATTCTTTCATCATAAAGATAATACATGTACCGCTCAAGCTCAGAAACTTGCAATTACCATAGATTATCACCAACACAGCGGTTTGAAGTAATTATAACAGGTCCCACATCGTCCGTGTAATCACCTCCCAATTTGAGCCTGTTTAGAATAGTTTTCTGCAAACATGCATTAAATGGTGCCTGTAGCTCTCCCTCGGAGGCTTATCACTGAGCTGGGGAGAACGCTCAGCCAGACTTTTATTACAAATCGCCATGCTGCATGCCGTAGTCTTTCAGGATATCAGCGTAGGCTTTCAAGCACAGTGGAGGGCAAGATGATGCCAGCTCTTGTTAATGTATTATTGGCAATTAGCTGGAATTAGTTTTAGAGGATTCGAAAGGAGACAGAGTACAATACAGTACATAACCTCAAGATCAGAACTAGAGCTAGAGCGTGTGGAAAAACGGGGTGGCTATTTGTAATTTTATGTGTCTTAATTCTATTCTCATTCGATTCTGGGTGGGAGGGCTAAACTAACTTAACTGATTCTAAAGGGTGTATGGCTTTCTTTGCATGTTCACAATGGTGGTCTACCTGGTCTCAATGGCCTTTCCAACGCTATTACGTTGCTAGTGAAAGGCGTATATATTATATAACATTACATATAGTTTTGCTAGATAAGCCCTTATTATTCGGCTGGGATCTTGTAGAGCCCTTTGTAAGTCTCTTATATGGAGAAAAACTCAAGAAAGAAAGACATGAACATCTTTAACGACATTGGGGTGAGTAAATTTTAAAACTTTTTCTGGATTAATATGAGTTTTGATCTACCTGGTCTCATGGCATAAACGTACTTTGGTACACTTTTTGGCGAAACACGAAATACGTACCTGCAAGTACATATCACTGCAGTTTCCAAAAGAAACACTAGAGGCGGTAAAACTCTGACACCTTTTATTCCTTTTCATGCAAATTTTCAGAGTTTTGATTCATAAAGCATCATTTTTGCATTTTATAAGTGCATGTTATGACTTAGATTCAAAAATTGTGCTTTTGAACGGTTGAAATGGCAAGGGTGCATCAAATGCAGCAACAAATCAGTTTTGCATTTGTTTACACTATTGCATATTTTTAGGATTGGTTTTGGTGTAGGATATATTTCCAGCATAGCAGCATGGCACACTTTTAGCGACAATCCATAGATATTTTAATTCAATATGTACCTATAGCAACGTAATAAAATGTGCTAGGGTTCACGTATTGAACCTGTGTTTTAGCTCCACTCAGTGGATATCTCAATGGAACCCTAAAAGGAACTTTTATTTTTTAGAAAGCATCAATGACATTTTTGGTGGGTGGGGCTACTTAGGGATAACAAAGAGATCAAAGCCATGCATCCAACAAAGTGTCCTTTCAACGGTGTAATCTAATCAAATAACGAGAAAGCTTCTTATGTTATTCTGTGAACGATAACAAGACGATAAAAATTATTTATTATGATAACAAGTAAATCTCTTTACTTAAAATGAACAAAATACGGCGAGAGGAAAGAAGCGAACCTTAAAAATGCTATCAACGATTAACATTTAATATGTAATACTGACTACATTTAAAGGACATTTATGTTCATTTATGAAAAAAAAAATCTCTGACTGACATAGATGAGATGAGCTTTATACCCTTGTCACTTTACTCTGTCGTGTCTGGTTAGGATACAGTGCTACATTAAACACCAAATATATTCAGATGACCTGTGATTGTGCAACACTTTCACTTTCAGTGTGAACAGACGCGTTCCACTTTGATGGAAGCTTGTCACGAGCACATCACGGAGGATGACGGAGAGGACCAGTGTTGATTTTTTTTCTGTTTTTTTTGTCGATTCTATAATTCCACGCTAGCTGCTGTCTCTCCTCCACCCACTCGGAGCAGCTGTTGAGTTATTTATATCTGAAGCTGCTGCAAATAGGCTGGTAATTAGAGGCAGGAGCCCTGTTAAACAGACACTCCAATAGCAGGCAGGCTCTGAGAGGGACATGGCCCACAATGCCCCTCTCTCCCTCCCGCCCACCATCCCTCTCAGGGCCAGGAACAAGTGAGAGATAAACCAGAACTTGACTTCACTGAATAATTGAAGCCGTTTTTACAAGAGCAACAGCCCGCTATCTGACCTCATAAAGCGAGCACAAGAGACTATCAGAGCCTTGCAGGAAGTGAGGGAGAGGCACAAATAACATAATGTTTACATTTCGGCAGACAAGGAACACGATGATGATTGCTTCTCTTGCCTAAAGTTATGTTTGGGGGTCATAGTTCTTTTATAACGTTGTCTTTGGAAAGATTATATAGAATTGATATTTTCTGATGGCGTGTGAGCTGCAGTGTTGTAAGTTATGAAGCACCCTTTTAGAGGCAGAGAATTTGTAGGGGAGAGAGTTTTTACACAAAGAACGGCGATCACAATAACTATAGCATTTTTAAGTGAAAACTCCAGCAGTTTAATAGCTCCATTCTCTTTTAAACGTTATTGTATTTTTTTTTTTTTTTGCTGTAGCTGTTTGGGTATCGCATAAACACAGTAAAAACCAGAGGTGAAAATAATGACTAATAATGGACATTTTGGGCATTTATGTAATAAAACATGATGCATATTTTAAAGAGACCATCGCAATTAACCTCTTTGCAAGTTTGTTTATAGTGAGAACGTTAAACCTAAACTAAACGATTATTAGCATTTAGCATTGTACTTGAAAATTCTACTTTTATATTTAATTAATAGCTTAACATAAATAGCTTGTTTGTTAAAGAAAATATTAAGTATGGTATGCATTATAAATAATATTGATTCATGCATTCATTTGCCATTGTGACAAATAAATAAATAAATAAATGAAGTGAATAAATGAATTTTGCTGAGTGTAGTTGTTATAAAATATGCTGTACAATTTAATAATTAAATTGAAATGAAATGTCAGTTGTGCCCGGTCTTCTCTACGTTTTCTCATCATGGTACAGGTTAGCACAGCAACATTATTTATTTGCAATACTGATAATAATAATTTTAAAACTAAATTGAAATGCTTGACAAAATAGGCGACACAGAATTGTCTTCCATAAAACAGATTCAGTTGCGTTTTCCCTCCTCCTTGAAATGATAGAGAAGAGAGGCGGAAAACTGCTCCCATTGTGGGACTCAGGGTCCCAGGTGAGCCCCGATGCTTCATGCTAATTTCCAACTTTCAAAGCTTGTAAACTTTATCTAATTATACACAAGAACACACTACTGCGCCCAGGTTTTGGCAGGTTGCGGCTTTAATTTATGAAAAACAAATCTGAAATATGCAGATGTCTTTTGTTTGAAGCAGATGTTTAGTTCTGTTTGCCAGAATTCAATCAGCGGTCTCGTGGGGGTCCTGCATGCGATACATGTCCAAGGGCCTGTTTGAAGTCTGACGGGGACACGGTGACGAGACTCAGCCACTCATGTTCTTGCAGTGGCAGCCTGCAGCGGCATCTCGGCTTGCTTTGACATTGCTTTCAAGGAACTGTTTTGGAAAAGCAAGCCGATCCGGCTAACGATGGGATATCTTATCCAGCTAGCTTATTTGTACCATTGAAGCCTCAGGTGAAATTCAGATGACCCCCACCAATCTGGTCATTGCATCGCAGAATATTTTCCGTCTTCGCATATGCGGCAAAACCGATAACAGGGCTTCGTGCAGAAGCGGAAGAAGGATTTATTCCCCGACTGGAGCTTTTTGTGTCTCTGCCACGATGTGTTTACATCAGATGTGTTCCGACAAACACTGTCAGCTGCATTCATTTTTAATTAATGGGGCTCATTAAATGATGGGTTCGAAAAACGCAGCAATTATCATTTATCTTGATATATTATTTACAAGGTCTCATTCTCCTGGCTGGGGAGGTAAATGTGTGGCAGGGGAATTCTGGGAGGTTACAGGAGGTTGGAGAGCAGGCCGCTGGGATTTTGAAGCACCTGGCATCAGAGAGAGAGAGAGACAGAGAAAAAAAAAGAACAGCGTTTGACTTCTAAGCGGAGAACCAAGGACCATTGTTCAGAAGCTCGTCGTTTCACTTCTTAATGAAGCTACAGGAGGATATTAATGAGCAGTCTCTTCTAAACCCAGAACTCATCAATTATTTACCCTTTCTTTACTCTCATCAGTTTGTTTTATTCGTCTGTTTCTTCCATTTGGCTTCTCCATTCATCTCTTCGTCTCTTCAACAGATGGGTGCCGGTCTGAATTTTCGTCTAGCTTTGGTTGTTCTTTCATCTTGGGCCTTTGAGTGTTACCTAGCCTATTGTCAGCGGGACAGCGGAAAAACAAAAGCCAGAAACGCAATATGACAGATTCACACTTTTATTGGATGTTCATTGGAAGAGGAGAGCAGGGAATGCAGAGAGAGTTATGATGCGGAGGCTTGGCTTTTATGTTGGATGCTAAAATCTTAGCCGTCATGTCTCTGCTGAAATGAAGATGGAAACCATCGCTCAGCATCTCAACATCTTGCCATTATTTTTCACCTCATGTCATTCCAATCCATATTAGGTTCTTTATGCAGTGAATCCAGGCTAATATATTAAGTAACACACACACACACACGCACATACACAACATTTACTCATACACTGAAACATGAAACATCCAAAACTGTATTGAAAACATACAAAAGTATTTAATTATACACAGCTAGATTTGAGTATGCATACTATATATATATATATATATATATATATATATATATATATATATATATATATATATATATATATATATATAACATTTTGCATTTAAATTATTTGTTTAGTCCCTAAACTCAACACTCTTTATTTTATTCACAAATTAATACATTTTTGACAAAATTACATAAATGGCATTGACAATATTAATTTTATTGATTAATGCTATTACATTAACCTGTTCATTCCAATGGTTCAGTTTTCTATAACCTTAAAAGCATTTATTAACATCTGTTTGTCTCTAAACTAGTGCTTGGCAAAGATTAATCTGAAAATAACAGTGATTGTGTGCATAATAAATGTTTGTGTACTGTGTATATTTATTACATATATAAATGCACACACATGCATGTATATATTTAAAAAAAAACATTTATGTTTGTATATATGTATGTAAATATTTTCAGAATATATACTGTACGTGTCTTTATATATATACATAATAAATATACACAGTATACACATATATTATATAAGCAAAATCGATGCAATTAATAACAATTAATCATTGGCCAGCATTACATTGCAGAGCCAGTGGCAAACTTCAAATGCTCACATTTCTTTTTAGTGAGTTTTATTTGGAAAGACTGCATTGTTATTGAACTAAACTGAATCAACACAAAACTGACTCAAACTGAAACTCACTTCAGTAGATCTGCATAGCATTGCATTGAACTAGTTTGATTTTAAATCAACTTTACACAGTTACTAAACCAACTCTGAAGTGACCTCAATGGTGACAATATTATTTCGCAACAGCTACTTTCCTATTCGCCAATTTCCTATGAAGCTGCTTTAAATGTAATTTAAATTGCTTTAAATTAAATTATATTGTATAAAGTCCTTTAAAAATAAAGCTGACATGGAAAACAAATCACATTTTCGACATGCGTGCATATGAAGAAAATAATCTCAGCTTTCTACTGACAGTCTATTTATCTTAAATCGAAATCTTTGTTTTTTTCTTGTGTTTATTGTTCTTTGTGGACTCATATATGTGACCCTCGATGTCATGCTCATTATATAACAGCTGCACATCAGTCATAACACTGTCATTGCCATGGCATTGCAATTAACTCCCTCAATATTGTCTTCTCTCGCCCCTGGACTTCGGCTATAAGTAGATTTTGTCCCTGTCCCTGCTTTCCTTCACCGTGTCTTGGCTTGGAACTTTTCCCCTTTTGTGGAAACGTGACAGATGCCTAATTGAATGATGAATGTTCCTTTATTACGCAGTAATTGAAGCGCCACATCTGCGATTGGCTGTGGGGGGCTGCGGCTGCTCTCCGATTGGTCGGGGTTCGGTGTGGCTGGCAGCTACGGCCCACTATCCATCTGTCTGCACATCCTCAGACCTTATTCTCACCTCGCAGATCTATCGAGAGGGTGGGGGCTGCTCAGCGAATCATAATAAATTATGCAAACGAGGCCTTCAGCTGACAATAAGAACGCGACGGTATTGTTCGGGGCCTGCTCGTCTCATCTTGACCCGGACCTGCCTGATGCGGCTCTGTCCTGTTCTCCTACTCTTCTTCTACTCGCCTGCCTGACCTGACAAGCCTGCGATGAAGATTAATGACCCCACCCTGACTGACAGCGGCGGGAATTGAAGGGCAAAGGAGGTCGTTTATCATCCGGTGACAGGTGCCATTCAGTCCAACAGCCGGCCCGGCTACCGACCACATGCTTGTTCTCTTTTCTCTTTTGTTTCTCCTTTCCTTCTCCCCCCCCCCGGCCTCTCCCGCCATCCTCAATGCGAGCTAAACTCAAGGCCTTAATAACTCACCCAGATTCAAAACTCATTCTATGGAGCGAGCCTGACATGAAAATAAGAAAATCAATCCTGCACGTGTGCTGTTCCGCTACTTGCTGACTCCAAGGCACTCAGCTTTAATTTGGATCGGGAAGCTAAGGGCCGGCCCAGGAAGACATTTACAAAGCATCATCTATTATAATTTACCAATAACGCCAACTTTGGGGATCATTACTGCCCGAGCATTAATGATTAATTCTTTCATCTGCAGAGTAGTTCCCTCTGGGTTACACTCTTAGCATGTGAGGAATGCTTCTTGGAAACGCACCCCATCCATATCAGCTCTGCTTAAACCGTCTCTCGTTGTTCAAGATGTCTTATGTCTTACTAGCAAAACTCTAAAGCGGTTGCACCTGTTTTACAGCGGAATTGATCGGTTTAGACCAGTGGATCGCAACTGGTCTAGTTGTGGTCTCAAGTGGTTTTGCTTTAGGTCACAGATTATACTTTGGACATGAAACGGTCATTCTATTTAATACAAAATATTCCAATCCATGCCAATTTCATTGCAAAATTTTGTACAAATTCTTTACCTCATAAAATAGTTATGTTCTGTCGTGACCGGCAGCTATGGTATTTTTACACATCTTAAGGTGAAAGTGTACTTTTTCCTTATAATTAATTATTTGAAACTATAATTAATTTGCTATCTTTAATTTATTTGAAATCTGAGAAGACTTGACATCTTGATTTCACTACCACACATTTTATTTTGGGTCTAGGTATCATTTGCATATCAGGCTACATCAGTAAATTAGTTTCATTGTAACTAACCCAGTGTAGAGTTTCAGTGTTTGGTCTCGACACAGGTGATACTCTGATTTGATTTTTTCTGCGGTATCATTTAGATGTCTGCTATATTTCTCTGCAGGAGTCTTCTCCTGTAGATTTATCTTCAGTATTCTGTCGCAGACTAATCAATCTCTGCCACATTAGCACTGAGCTGGATTAATGAAGTCACTGCTGCATTCTATCATTTAGCGCCAACCAATAAAGCAAAGAGAGTGTGTCTTTACCTGTCCCACAATGCTCCGGCAATTCTGAATTATTTTACGCACAAGGTTTATTAGTTAATGGAGCTTAATAATTCATGAACGATTAATGGAATCGTACCCAGTAATTAGCATTGTGTTTGAGAAATATGGGTATGCATCTTCATTAAGTATCACAGATAGTCTTTTCATCTTAATTACGGCCTCTTGCTGTCATTTTTCACTTTCTTATTATGCCTTTTTTTGTTTCCAGATACACAAATGGCCAGCCCTGAGAAATGTGCTCATTACGGAGAGCTCAGAATCCGAAGCGAAATGCTATTTGAAGGTGTAAGGAATGACTCTGGAGGACGCTCTGAAATGGGCTCTAGCTGCATGCTTGCAGCAGCACTTAACATGATTAAGAATCAAGCCGCAATTCGTATTTTTGGTCTAATATAAATAAATCGTATAATGAAGCCATAAAAGTGCCTCCATTATTTCAGCAGGGGCACGGGATTAATTATCAGCCAAAGCTCCATTGATTGAAGGATCCTGCCGAGGTATTTAGTGTAAACCTCCAGACTACATTAAAGAGTCTGCGGTCGTCATTGAGAAATGTGATCCTTTGCTCCCGGCAGGTATTTAAGTGAAAAGGAGGTTAAAGTTGGGATTGACTTGGCAAATGTTCAGTTTTGCTCTATTAAGTCTAATACTCAAAGCCACTTGAAGTCATGTGTTTGCTGAGGATTAATTAGTTTCTACAAAGCAATGCAGTTAGCAGCCTCTTACCGTAAAAGTACTGTAACCGCACTGTAGTACAGTGATGGAGTCAGACTCTATAGAAATGGATAATAAACATATTCATGCAAAATTACATATGAATTAACTAGTAACAAAAACCTTCCTTAGTGGACCTTAGTTGCATTGATAGTAGCGTTAGCCAACAATGAACAATATGTTTCTATGAATCGTTGTTAATATTAGCCGCTAGAAATATACCTAATCTTTGTTTCATTTTGATTTAGCAAATATTTGGTAGCACTTTACAATAACGTCTCATTTGTTAATATTAGTTAATACATTAAATAACATAAACAAACAATGGAAAGTTGCTTGTATTTTTTTACGGCATTATTAATCTTTGTTTAATGTTAATTAGTAAAAATGTTCATGTTAGTCCGTTAACTAATATGAACATGTATTTCTTTCAATTTTAATGATGTATTAAAATTTTAAAATTAATATTTACTTCAATTTCTCAAGGTAACTAAAACAGTTAATTATTGTTAAGAAATGAAATCGTAAATTGTTACTAAATAATATCAACAGATGGAAGATTTAATTAAAAAAATGTATCACTTCTAATGTTGAAATTAACATTAACTGTAATTAATTAAGGAACTAACATGAACTGACAATGATCAATGCATTTATTACACTATTTTTTAATCTTTGCTTATTTTAGGTAATGGAAATACAGTTGTTCATTGTTTATTCATGTTAGTTCTCATTGCATCAACTAATGTTGACAAGAACAAATTGTGATTTTAATAATCCATTAGTAGATGCTGAAATTAACACAAACTAAAATGAATACAGTATTGTTTTTTCTTAGTTCATGTTCACTGTAAATGTTTTAGTTAATGTTTTTAACCAGTAGCATGTTTTAGTTAATGTTGTAAACCAATGTTAAATAACGAACCTTATTGTAAAGTGTTCCCTTATAGGTTAAATCAGGTAGAAATAGTTCTTTTAAGATAACATTTGAAGTTTATCTTTTTTACACTGTAGTTTTAATTTAGTAGTACAGTCATTCTTAAGACATGGGACAAAACAGGTGGTGTAACTGCTATTAGATGTAAAAAATACTAATATTTTCATAATGCATTAACCCAATTCTCCTGTTTTCTTATTATTATACCAGATCTTTGACTCTTGTTGTCCTGAAGCTACATCTAAAACAATGTGTCCACAGAGAAGAGTTGAATCATTCATATGCTTTAAAATGAATAAAAAAATTTTAATGCTAAAAATGTTATATTACGAAAAGTCAGACTTAATAATATCTCATATCAAAGCAAGGTTGTCTTTCTGTGACACATGCGTGTTTCGCAAGGTTTCGGAGTTGTGTCCCTACTTTTTGTCAACACCGTCAGACATTCATTAAAAATGTAATAAAATCAGGTAATATCAGGACATCGTAGTTTTAGAATATTCTAAATCCTAATGTTAATATTTGCGTGTCACAACCATGATATGTCAACACCGTCTTCCAATTTCTAAGGAAATGATTTGAACCGTCTAGATAATTTTATTTTCCTGAAGCATCTAGCATCAACAAAAGAAAATGGCTGCTACATGAACTCCATGTTTTGTGAAAAAATGACTGACTTTGTAAACACTGCAATATTTAGTTTTCCAATTATATATAAAAATACTTAAATACGATTTAATGTATTTGATAGTTAACTAACTACAAATTCAGGCTTACGTCACCTCCGTCAGATGAATAGTTTGATAATATTTAATTGTGATATTTTATTTTTGTTTTGGAACTGTTGGTCGAATGTGAAAGCGTGATCTGTCCGCTAACATGAAGATGTGTTTTGAAATGTTAAAATGTTGTTAAACATAAAGTTCGTCGTACTCCACAATAAAAGCGCTACGTCATGCCTCCTCTCTTCCATTGGTCAGTCAAACATATTAGCCCTACCCCAAACTGATGCCAATATTAAACCAAGGGCGCCGCTACGGCTTCTGGGCCCCCTGGACAGCATGTCCACTCAGGTTCCCCCCTCCATCGTCTGGCCCTTTGGCGCCCCTGATTCAAACTAATGATCTTGATAGCGTTAGCGTATGTAGGTGTTTATAAAACTGGTAGACAATGCAAGTATTAAAAAAGTCATAAGAAGTGCAGCTGTGGACTCTCGGTGTGGCTAGTACAATCAGTCACATCCACAGTCGGCTCTATCCTCTCCCCTCCAAGCCTCAAGGGCGCGTGTGTCATAATAGCCACATCGCTCCTTACGCCGGGATTCATAGGCCCTCTTTTTCCAGTTGTATTATCTTAATTGTCCTGGCAAGTATGTTCGGCGGTTATATTACCAATTTATTGCCCCTCTTGCCACCCCATTAATCCAGCCGTTAAAATACTGTAACCATTGGGTCTGCATAAAGCTGTCCCTGTGTTGCCAGTGGCTGTGTAAATGCCATTGACTGTGTTGGAGAGTTATTTTTTTCTCTTCCTGGCCTGGCTGATTCTGGGCTTTTGCACAATTGGAGCCATTACTCTAGGGCTGACATTTTATCTTCTTTTTGGTTCTGATCTTTTTATTGGCCACTGTCTCCCTGAGTGCTATTAGTCCCATAGGGCCAAACAATCTCAAACAAGATCTTCTATGTTGTAGTTGTTTCTAGACTGCAGTGAAAGCAAATGGAGAGTTTTGCTTAAAGTTAATATGAATACGCATGTATGCCATTTTTTTTTCAGATCTGATGTATGTCCAAGGTAAACAGGACAGGGAGAACATTTCAGAGAGGACCTGATGTTAACCATTGGCAATTCATTTCATGGTGAAAACTGGTTTTGAAGGATGGTTGTAGAGGAGGATTAGTAAAAGTGAGAGGTCTTGGTGAGGAAAGTCATATCAGAGGCAGTGAAATATATACAGTATATTAAGTTAAAGACTGAATTAATGATGGCTGAAAATTCAAGACAAAAAATAAGTAAATAATTACATTTAAATATGTTTTTATTCGCTGATTTATTTTGTACTTTGTAATATTTTTATTATTTGTAATAATATAGTTAAATAATAACTTACAATAAAACGATTACAACATTTATTTGCTAGAACTGTTGAAATATTTACGAAAAGATGACATGAATGGAATAGAAGGAATGATGTTAATTAACAACAGAAATGTTTTTTCACACAGAAATGCATGTATATATAAATTATATACTTAATGTTTACATAATATACGTGTACTGTGTATATATATATATATATATATATCATGTATATATAAACACACATTTTTCAGAAAAATTTTATGTGCATATATTAAGCATATGAATTACACGAATATAGCGAATATACTCACAGAACACACATATATTATGCAAACAAAAACTTTTATTTTGGATGCGATTCATCACGATTGGTCGTTTGACAGCATTAGTTTCTAAGTTGTTTTATTTCACAAACAAACCGCTGAGCGAAACTGCCCATATATTTTGTTATGGCTTTAGACTTTTTACATTTTCACTGCGTTGCAAGTGTCTGGATAAAATATAGTTTGCTATTAATGCATCAATCAGCCAGAAGAAGCTAGCTGACAAGGCCGGGTAAAATGTAAATGGATCGGTTCTCTGTGTGTGTGGCATTAATGGATGTGCGTTCATGGCTCATGTGCTTCAAAGGAAATGCTTGCAGTTATGTCACATGAAGAAATTAGCTCTGGAGCCGCCAGTGCCAGCTCTGTGGTGGAGCTCTATGTAATGCTAACAGGCTAACGGCATGGGGGGTGATGTCATATGTCAGAGGTTAAAGGTTTAACACTGATCCTGTTACAGACTTTGGCAGTGAGCCTTTATGTACCACATGTGATACTGATGACTAAGAGAGCGCTTGCTAAATGCCTGATCCCCATCACCTGCTCCTACCAATAAATACTGATGAGTAACAGCCATGATATCATATTTGCTGACATTGTTACCTTTAAGAGGATAACACATCATTTTTTGTGCACTGTAGTATTATTTAATCACCCTGTTCATGCAATCTAGCCTCCAGAGAGATGGACAGACAGGACATGTAAGTTTTAAAATTCATTTATTGCACCGTAGGTCTATTTACGTGAATTGCAACAAGTCAAAAAAAATTGATATTACTATTTTGGTTTATGTTGCTTAATATATATTTTTGTGGAGACTGTGATTTCGTATTTCCCCTCATATTAAGTCTTTATTGTATGTACAGCATTTCTAATATAATTATTTTACAAACATGTCTTTACTATCGCTTGCTGAATATTTTCTTTCTTTCTATTTTTCTTTCTTTCTTTACTCTTAACTTGAACATTGCAATGATGAATAAGTTAATATCAAATTAATTAAATGAAATCAACAACAACAACACCAAAAGCAATAAAAAAAAACGCTTTCTGATTTATTAAGCAGCAAATCAGAACATTAAAATGATTTCTTAAGGACCATGTGACAGTGAAGACTGGAGTAACGCTGCTGTCATTTCAGAAAGAAATATATTTAAATAAAAAATATATATATATAATCCAGCTGCTATTATATTATATTTCGCAAAAAATTGGTTCGCAGAGTATTCTCGATCAGATAGCATTGCAGCATTAGTAAATTAGATTAAAAACTATTTTTGTTAAATCTCAAATCCTGATGTCGAAAAAGAAAACATGTCTAAAATGTTTTTGAACTGTCCATCTTTGAATCTGAATAAAAAGAAGAGCTGACCTGTTTAATATTAGGCTCATACTGGGCTTATTTTCTTCCATTTTCCACCTTCCATGTTGGTACAGATCCACCTTTTATGTTAATGTAACATTCATTAAATGTAATTGAATTGGAGAGCCAAGAAAAGTGGCATTACCTGCTCTTGAGAACCTAAAGGTCTGTGCGTTTGAGAGGTGCTCTGCTGATTGCCTGAAGACTGTCATGACTGCATTGCCGCTACTAGTCTGTGTGTGTGTGTGTGTGTGTGTGTGTGTGCATGTGTGTTTGGTTTTATCTCCCCATTTTAGCTGCCTCTCATGGAAAGTCTCGCACACAATAATTGCCTGACCTTTACAGCAGTGGCATTGTCTCATTAAGGCTGATGGATAATGATAGCGCCTCTGCCGAACGTGAACCTCGCTGATAATGAAACAACAGAGCAGCCCCGCCGCTCCATCTGGGGTCGTCAGATCATCGGCAGTCGGGAGGCATGTTCCCCGTCCACACACACACACACATACGCATCCACAGCGCTCGCAGACAAACACTGCAGCTCGCGCTTTTTATTCTCATCATTTCCCTCCATCCCAGAATCCAGTGCTGAAATGATCCATGGAGAGGTTATCAGAGGAGAGCGCAGTTGGCCGCAATGACTATGACTCCATTGACTGTGTTTGTGAGCTGAAGTAAACAGACAGTGGACACACACACACACACACACACACACTCTGTGCTGGAGGGGCCTGTGCTCTAGGGTTGCCCAGGGCAGACTGGAGGGTCGTAGGGTCAGAAGTTTTAGCCCAGGGTGCTGCAAAACCAGCAGGGGGTGCTGACACTCTGGGAACCATGTTCAGCTCAACCCCACCTTCGTTTGCTCTTTCCCACTCTCTTCCTCTTTCCCACTCTCATTCTTTCATCGTTCTCCTTGTTGTGTCTGTCCATGATGGTCTGTGTTTGTGCAGTAAGAATAAAAACTGAGCTTTCATGAAAAGACGTGGAGAGACTAATTCTAATACCACTAGGCACAGAAAATTTGATTTTAAGCATTAAAATAATAAATAATAAAATATGCAATGAACTGTATATATATATATATATATATATATATATATATATATATATATATATATATATATATAATGGAAAGATGTTAAAGCATGCCTCAAATGCATATGTACAAGAAATTTTGCTTTACACATTGAAATATTCACAATGCTATTAAGTTTTGTATATTAGCAAAGTACACAAAACACTGATTTTATTTTGACGAATAACAACATTTTTTAAATGATTATGACGTTATTTAAAAAATTTTTAAAGTAATTGCTACATAATATATAATATGAGCTGTGCCATAAAAAACATATAATAAGCACTATTTCAATAATCTTTAATTTTACTTTATTGTATAATGTTTCCTGTTAATTGATAATTTGTTCATTTCTGTACACTTGAAAAAATTCTGGGTTGTTTCAACTCCACTTTAGATCAATTATGGACTTGAGTTACATTTGTAAAATACATTTTTAAGTTAATCCATGTTTGACTTAAAATTAAATATGATGACAAAATGTGTGTGTGTGTGTGTGTGTGTATTGAGCCATGACATATAAACAATAATTTATAAGTGATATGTCGTTTTGAATTTTACTTGAATTGGCTATTTCTTAGTTCCTGTACTGTATCTTATAATTTGAATAGTAATGGAAGTAAAATAATGAACGGCTATTATATTATAATCTGACTTTTTCATCTTCGAAATCCCCACAGATAAGAATTTTGTAGAATTAGTTTTATCGCAGCTGTTATGCATTTATATATATGACCTGTAAATGGCAGTGTGTATAGTGAAAATGTATTTATAGTCGGTGTTATGTGTGTGAGAGTTTGCTGGGCCGTTTGAAGGGATGGCTGGAGTAGATGGGCTCTGTGATTCTGCTGAAGCCTCAGGGCCCCCACCTCAGGGACGGGTCAGAAGTTCAGCTCCCTCGTCTGCTGTTCACACAGGAACAGCAGGCCCATAACCACACACACACACACACACACACACACACTGGAGCCAACACAGAAATATCATAAATGGAGCTTGCTCTTCAAATGGTCTCAGACACAGAGCCGTGAAAATAATAATAACTTGTTTTATTCAATCCCTTACAAATTCACACACTAAAATTAACACATAATAATATTTAATGCACATTGCAATATTTAAACAAACCAAAAATACTATATATGTCAGCAATGAATGTCTCATTTGCATCTGTTTTATATTATTTTCTCTCCAAGTATTTTAGGAGAATCAGCAAGATAAAGGATCTTATATATATATATAAAACATCATTAAAGCTAAAAGAGCAACCACCGAACAACAACATTTTCTTGTTTGCAAATATTCACATCAGTTCACGAGGGCAGCGTAAGAGTGAAGTCTGAATCCACCGTTGACAAAAGCCTCTGCTCTGACTGGGTCGTTGGTCTTGTTTGCATTGCAGATCATTTCCAATTTCTTTCGACGCGTACCACACGTTCGTCATCGCGGCCCTGTCACTGTACTGTTTTTAAATACCTTCATCCCCCGGAGAAATACATGTAAAGCATGTCAAAACGAGCGTATATGTGTTTAGCATCTCCAGAGATACATAAAAAGGAGGAAATGCCTTGAAACAACCCTTTCAAACGGTTTCATTTGACTCAAACAAGGCGCCCGCAAAGTGCTTATGGCATAAATGCTGTCAACAGCAGCAAACAAGCACCCCACATTATTTACTCACTGTTTAAGATCATAAAAGGAGGATTTAGATCGATAATCCTTCCTTGGTAATCTTCCATTTGATCATCGTGCCAGAAAGTGCCCTTGTTGGCCCTCAACGGCCGCGGTTTCCTACGTAACAAAACAAATAAACATTCACTCACAACATTTGCGCTAACGCTAATTAGCTGAGGGGCTGCCCGGCTTACCAAACTCTCCTGAAATCGCATTTTTACGAACAAGCTCATATTTATCTTCACACACAAAAGCATACAGAGACATTTCTCAAACGTAGCGAGGATTTGAAAGGCTTTCGATCATTGCCAGCACCGCGCAGCAGCCATCTTGTGCTCAGGCGCGGCTCTCCCAAGGGCTGGAATGATCCCAGTGCTACAAGGCTCTCTTTCATAGGGCTGGTCGGCTAGAGAGAAGTACATCCCCTGTGACGGCACGCTGGCTCCAGCCAGGCGCACAGAGGAGCGGGTGTCAGGCCTAAATGTATTTTTCAAACTCAGACGAGACACAAATGGCTTGGTTAGCTTCCCAGTCATTTTTCATAACACTTGTATGCATTGTTTTTGAAGCTTTCCGTCGTGATATACACATAAATGAGCACACGGAATAGATCCTGGGATATGATTACAGTTCTAAATTTCCTTCCTATTAAAGGTCAGTCAAACTTTCAGACAAACATTTTTTTTTTATATAGAAGGTGAACTCCTGTGTGACAATAAGACATGAAAATACCCAAATCATGTGTCATTAGCAACCCTTTTAAATAATCAGTAATCATTTTGTTAACATGAAAAGTGTGTAAAAAAAATATGGGATAATGTGTGTACTGAATTAACATATCATATATATTTTTTTATATTTTTTATCAGTGCTGCCAGTATTACAAAAGTATATAACATCAGTATTGTAACTGATTTTTAACAGTTAAACTTTTAATTTAGAGCAATATTTTAGTATAAACAACAGCAAATGGATTTATATTGTATACCTAAATTTACTGTTATCCCACCGGTCACTACTGTGACCATCGAGTTGTTTACTTATGCACAAACAGGAAATAAACTGCTCTGCTCATGTGACAATTTGTTCTAATCATGTGAAACTTACATATGTGATTGAGACTCTTTATTTATTTTATTTTATTTTATTTCTTCCCATATTTGCAGGAAGTGCTCTAATACATTAGTCAGTAAGTTTTTAGAGCTTTATGTACGAAAACCTTTTTAATACTGAAGTGGAACTAAGATCCAAGTAAAGATCTATTGAAGTATCTCTGATGTGGAACTGTTGCAAGTATACTTCAGGTACACTTTAAATATCTTGCATTTAAAGACATATGATATTGTTTAAAGAGCATACAGTCCTCATCATTTAGGCTTAATATTAAGAAATACATAAACTTTTTAAATTAGTAGTATACGTAGTACTAAATAATATAATTGGGTGTTGAGCAATATGTCAGCAAATATGTTAATTAAACTGAACTATTCTTAATATGAAATAAGAATGTTTTAATGTGTAAAAAAATAAGTAAATAATTAAATAAGTATATCCTTGAATTTTTTTAACCGCAAGTAAAAAAAGGTTATGTTGTAAAGAAAACTACACATTAAGAAAATTATACTGTAATTGTCATTTTCCTAATTAGATGCAGTGTGGGTGGAATCTGGGTCTAGACATGGTGCGCTAATTGCTGACCTGTGACAAATTATTGACGTAATATTAACAAGTTTTCTTTTTTTTCCTCCGCTGTGTAGCCAAATATACATGTGAAGATGGAATTAATGGATCCTGTCAAGTCTTTTAAAAGCAATGGCAAACTAATACCACCGCACTTCCAGTTGATGCAGAAGATTTACACGAAGCATCTTAAAGCTCTGGACTCTCAGCGCCAGCTTGGATGTTGTGACCTGTAACTGTTTTTGTCAGTGAACATGAATCTCTTGTGCTGAAGTGCGTGTGGCCTCAGGTCTGAGCTCCTCTGTTCCTTCACCGTCCCTGCGAGCACACACTTTCCAATCGCTCATCCCTCTGCTAGCGCCATTTAACATCAGCTACCCAGCTTTCACCTTGTATTCATTTGTGCACTGCTGAGAGTCAAGGAAAGCTGCAATCTCCTACAAATGCTCCCTTTTGGAATTGCATAGCAGTGGCATCTAGCCAATGATAGATATGCATAATATTTCACGGGAGACCAGCAAATAGAATACCCTGCTGTGCTAAAGAAAACAATGTGTTTCTAAGCACTGAGATATAATCCATCACCGTGCCGTCAGAGAAGAGGAGGCGAAGGGGGAAAAAAACACTTACCTGTTTTTCACATCAGAGGAAAAAAGAAAAATGATAGAGCCTCGCTTCCAGAAATGTCTCTGTGCATTCATGCGTGATCCAAGAGGTCTTCTCAGACCCTAATCAAAGGATTGCTTTGCCTTCGGTACCGAGTAAGCTAATTCCAGCTATGAGCCTTCGTTTCAATCCGTCATCGTCCACTCAAATGAAGAACAGCGCCATTTTGTGGGATTAATTGCACCCTAATCCAGGGGTAAAGGAAACCAAGCTTGCTCTTCATAAAGTTTTACCACTGATTTTGTGCCTTTTTTGGTTTGAAGAGGCTTGGATGCACTCAACCTGAACATGGGAGTGATGTGGGTGTCAGAATGGATTACATGCTGTAAATTAGATCCTTCATTTCATTCCTTTTTACTCTTGAAACACTGTCAAATAAAAGAAATTGCACCAAAACACCTCTGAAATGACATCAGCTCTGTCATTCACCGCTCATTGAGGTGCTTCATTGTATGGCCCATCGGCTTTTCGGCCCCATATCTTTCTGAGTTGCCCTTGAGTGCCATTAAAAGCTCTGGCGTGGAGAGCAGCGGTGCTGGGGGCCGGGGGAGCGAAGCACGGGCCTGCCAGCAGCTTTGGCCCATGGCCGAATCTCCGACAGAGGCCTGATGGATGTGGTTGAAGGACTGAGGCATGAGTGGGGGGTTTGCTGGCCCCGCTGGGGGATAGACAGGTGTTTTGTGAGGACGAGGCCAGGCCGTCAGATCCCTGGATCTGCGGTGATGTGTGTGCCATCGCTGGATTTCGGCCCTGTCTCCCAGGCCAAGCTTTTTCCCTGGAAGGAAACCATTCATTATGTGTCCGGGGACAGCTAGAGGACCTCACGTTCACACAGGCACAGTCTGATACCTACATTATGCAAAGTGACTCTCGCACCACTTCGACCTAAGGGAATGGCAAATGACATCAAAGTCATTACTAATGATAACAAATCTATTAATGTTGAATGATAGCCTCATTAAATGGTTCAAATATAAGTCCTAGCTTATGTGTTAATGATATGTTAATGATTCTGCCAATTATTAGAGCTTAATGGCACCTGCGGAAATAACATTACCGACCGGAATCAAACTTCCAGCGAGCTTCTCTGGCACAGTGTGAGACCTCTGCCATGTGGTGAAAGCACTCAAAACCAAGCCCTAAGATGTCAGGGGACTCATTACCTGGTAACGTTGAAGGAGGAGATGTTATCACACTTACTGCATGTTCGCAGGAAATTGCTTGCATTATATCCTATGGGGGAACATTGCTTTGCTGTTCTGTACTAAAATCCCAGTACTGAATTTCTTCTTTTCTTTCTAATCGATTATTAAGCTTCTATGACAAAGATCCAAAACCCTTTCAAGACACAATCCAAGACCTTTAGACTGACAAAAAGTGTTGAAAGAGTAGTTCACCCAAGTATTAAACAGAGTGTCAGGGCTTCTGTTTTCCATTCAGCAAAACCCGGTGATGATTTATACCACCAAGCTCTAAAAAGACAACAAAGCATTGTATAAATATAATGAAAATACATCTAGTGAGCTATATTTTACGTGTTCTGAAGCCATCAGAAATCTGGCATGTAATCACATTAAAATCCTATTTGGCTTCTTGCTTCTAAATTATTTACAATCCAACATGTGACAATCTTAAACCAATGTAGTTTGGTGTCAATGACATCAATACTGATTGCAATGTGTTCGTAGGCACGTCCAAAAGTTGAGTACCCAGAAAAAGAAGATAATCAGGGACTAACACCATGTCCTACATACATGCGTGACAAAATTGCAGAGACAAGCAATTTGGGCGTCCCTTACCAGACGTGACACTATGACACGACAGAATAAATCAAACATCACAGCCATATTTGCAAGATCTGAGGTACTATACAGATCAAACTATCTTTTGTTGCTTTCAGTATGGCCATCAGGTCACACAAAATGTATTAGACACATTTTACTTTGAATAATGCACATAACAACCTGATATTATCCACTGTCACATAGCTTGCATGTTGCAGTTTGGTGTGAATTATGATATATGAATTAGCCTTCATTCTGGTGTGAGAGAATTTGTATAAGTATTAAGTGTTTCAACCATGCATATGTTAGTCATCATCAATTTAGACTCTCTTAGACGTATTCTCACAGTTGCTGGGAACGTCTCCTCGGTTCAGCTATTGTGACCCCTCTGGAGCCTTTTGGGAAGGCTGGGGTAGGGGTCAGACCTACAGAAGGTCACTGGAGGTGTACTGGTCTCTCTCTCACCCCTTCATCGGAACTCCACCTGTCAACTACACAACCATGGCAAAGCACACATCACATCAGCCTGTACATTCCAGACCTCCTCTCTCTCCGACCCCGCTGACCTTGTTTGAGATGGAACCTCTGAAAGCATGCGGCCGTGACGCATCAGAGAGCAGAGTGTATGGATGTATGGAGAGCATGCAGGGATGGGTAAGCATAATGGCAGATGAGACTCGATGCACTGGGACTGCTCTGATTTTATTGGGCTTGAAAAAAATAGCAGATTTGACAGTGACAATTCCAACAATGTGAAGGATACCATGGAAATCACAGTATCCCTCAGAGATCACATCGAGACATGTCAGAATGAGCTATTATTCTCAGTATTGGACATTTTGCACCACCAGTCCCTGAAGCAATGACATAAACCTCGAGGGTGCATCTACAAAACTAAACAGAGATTCAAAGTGACGGGAAGTTTTGAAGCTTAGGAGGATCGTAATGACAAAGAACCGTCCATATTGATGGTGGAACGCCGGCTGCTTCCTCCATAAGGTGGTATGCAGACTCTCTCTAGACCGGTGCCAGCTGTGTGATCATACACTGATGTCTTGGCAGAAGTGGCTTCCACATTTCTCTCTTCAACCCCCCTACCCAATCCCCCCATAACCCCCTCTCGTCCAGAACCACAGTGAAATCACTCCAAATGTGCCATGACAATCTGACAGGACAAGCATTGCGGGTCCGTTCCATCTGCTTCCAATTTAATTTTGTGGAGGGGAAGCTGTTAGATGAACGGGGAGCTTTAGTGGGTGTCAGGCCTGTTAGATGAAAGTTGGATGGGTTATTTTCAAATGGGCCGCCTCAGCATCTCCACAAGTGTGTCGGCAGTTGCCCGAATCTTGGAACTCACTGCTATGATCATTCCCTGATCAAAGACCTGCAGCCAAGTAGACAACGGCTGAGCTTATTTAGACCATTATATGAAAACACCGCATCAGCCTGGATTGGTTGATGGTTTGAAGGTAGTGATGGTAAGTGGGGTAAGAGGTAACATCTTATTGTAGTTTAGCCTTGTCAAAGGATGGGAAAAAGAGAACCATTACTAATTTAGGTCTGCAAAAAGCAATTTTCCTAATTATGTGATGAAGGAAGTCAAAGGTCTGGAGAATGTCAGACTGCTAACAGTCAGAAAACTATTTAAAATGGTTTACTGGGAGTTGGCTAGATGTCTTCCTTTCCCAGCGAACTTAATTAAAGTAAAGTGTGACTGTTTGGTTAAATACCGTACAGCAAGGTGTTTTAATGTTACAGTAATGGCTGCGTAAGTGTCTGAATGCTAACCACATCAGGGGATTCCGCTGAGAGCAAAAAGTAATATCCAGCGCAAACACATGCAACAAAAAAAAGGTTACACATAATTTGTACACAGCTCAAGTGCCCATCCGATAGGGTGATTTGGAGTTGTTCAACTGGCAGATGACCTGTTAGCCTAATTTACATATTTGTGTTATAATAAATTAAATGACAATGACCTTAAAATTCATGCATCAGTGCTATATATATGTATATGTATATGTATATGTATATGTATATATATATATATATATATATATATATATATATATATATATATATATATATATATGTGTGTGTGTATATATATATATTGTGGCGAGGCAGAGGAAGCACAAGAGAAACGGTGCAGTGAAAACTCCCGGAGGGTGTATTTATTAGACAATACACAGAAGGTGAGCGGTGAGTCCGTGCGAGGAGTGCGGCGGTGAGTCCGGGGTGGTGTAGCGGTGAATCCGGTGAGTGCAGCGGTGAGTCGTCTCGGTGTTTCCGTGCTTAGTACCGTGAGGGAGTCCACTGTGAGGTAGTAGGGGAAGTAGCTCAGGCAGGCCCGTCACGCGTTGTAGCTTCTGGGAGACAAAGAAAGAGACAACAGGTTAGCTTGCGTTTCCGAGTCTCGTGGCTCCCTGAAGCCGCCGCCTGGCCGGGCTTATCTGGCCCGCGGCTGATGAGCTCCAGGTGTGGCGAATCCGTCGTTGAGTGGCTGGTGTAGGTGTTCCGTGTTTGTTCCCAGGGCAACGCTGATCGATCCTCGGGGCCTTTCGTCACTCCCCCAAGCGCTGTCCTGGTCCTGGTGGATAAAACAGAGCGTAATAACGGGAAATTTGGGGTGGGTGGGAGTGACCCTGACAGACCTGCAAAAGCCGACCACATCCGCGATAGGCCGTCGGCGTTGGCGTTGGCTGTCCCGGCGCGGTGTTGCACGTCAAAGTGGAAGTCCTGGAGCGCGAGGAACCAGCGGGTCACCCTGGCGTTCGTGTCCTTGGCCCTGGCCATCCACTGGAGGGGTGCGTGGTCGGTAAGTAGGGTGAACCGCCGGCCCAGGAGGTAGTACCGCAGTTCCAGGACTGCCCACTTGACGGCTAGGGCCTCCTTCTCCACCGCGGCGTAGTTTTTCTCGGCGGGGTCAGCTTCCTACTAATATATAAGACCGGATGCTCCTCACCCTCCTGGATCTGGGACAGCACGGCTCCCAGACCCACATCAGAAGCATCCGTCTGTAGCAGGAAGGGGCAGCCGAAGTCCGGGGCTCTCAGGACAGGGTCTGAGGTGAGTGCGGCCTTGATCTTCTGGAACGCTTCCTCCGCGTCGGGGTTCCACAGAACCCGTTCAGGCTGCCCCTTCCTGGTCAGGTCTGTCAGAGGGGCGGCTATGGAGGAGAAGTCGGGATGAAACAACGATAATACCCTGCCAACCCCAAGAAGGCGCGTACCTGGGTTTTGTTGGTGGGCCTCGGGGTCTCCTGGACCGCGGTGACTTTACTCTCCTGTGGCCGGATCAGTCCTCGTCCAACTCGATAACCCAGGTACTTCGCTCCGAAGAGCGCCAGGTGACATTTCTTGGGGTTGGCGGTGGCTTTGCGGAGTGGGATGGCTTCGGGGTACCGGGTGGCGTAGTCCACGATCACCAGGATGTGTTTCGTGGCGCGGGCAGACCTCGCAGCGGGCCCACCAGATCCATCCCGATGCGCTCAAAGGGCACCTCGATTATGGGCAGCGGGATAAGTGGACTAGGGGAAGGTGGCCGGGGCGAGGTCTTCTGGCACTCTGGGCAGGCCTGGCAGAACAGTTTCACATCTCCGTCGAGCCCCGGCCAGTGGAAACGGTCCCGGATCCTCTTGATAGTGTTGGCGGCCCCGAGGTGTCCGGCCAGTGGGTGGGCGTGGGCGAGCTCCAAGATGGTGTCCACTTTCCCTCGGGGCACCACCAGGAGCCGCTTTCTCCTCCCCCTCCGCTGGGCGACACAATAGAGTAGGCCGTTCTCCACAATGAAATGGGGAAGAGGATGGGGGCCGGGCCGCGTCTTCTCCATCCATGAAATGTACCTGGTTCCAGCAATTCTTGAGCCGGTCATCCTCCCGCTGAGCCCGGCCGAACGAGCCCCTCCGACTACCTGTTGGAACACATCAAAGAATACATTAGTAGTATTCGGAGGGGACTCACCATCTCTTCCGCTGTCCGATGCTAGGAGAACGGCAGGGCGGCGGTTTCTCTCTCCTCTCGCCTCTTCCGGCGAGGGCTTTGAGGGCTGACAGGCTGTGTCGCGGTGTGTAGCGCCTCCTCGAAACCCGGCCAGTCCCGCCCGAGGATGATTGGTACCGGCAGGTCTTGTACGAGGCCCACCTCCAGGGGCCAGCTTCCTCCTGTCGTCGTCACGGTGATGAGACGGGTGGAGACTTTCCTGGTGTCCCCGTGGACGCAGGTCAGTGGCAGCCGTTTCCGCGGTTCCGCGCGCGGGGTAGAAGGCGGGACTGAACCAGGCTGATGGTACTGCCAGAGTCAAGGAGGGCTCTGAACTTCCGTCCATTCAGGCCGACGGGGATTTCCGGTGCGGCGCGGGGAAGCTCCCGGTGGAGACTGCAGCCTGCCAGCCACGCTCTAGAGGAGTTGGAAGCCTCTTCGGTTGGCATCGGCTCATCTTTCACGGTCGGGACCGCCGCCCTCTCCATCGGTCGCCGGGTGCCCTCCGCGCGCGTCGCTCCCTGGGACACCCTCCGGGGAAAAGATGGCGCCCGCTCCCCGGCCTCTCGACGCTGTGCGGCTTCCGCCAGCTCGACCGCCTCAACCAACTCCATGACGTTCTTGGGGTTTCTCATACCGACCGCCTGGCGATAATTCCGGGGGAGAGCCCGCAGGAGCCGGTCTATCACCACCCTTTCCACAATGATGGCGGGGGTTGGTGTCCCGTCCAGGAGCCAGTGTTGCGCTAGCCGAGTAAGTTCGGCAGCCTGGGTCCTTGCCGGCTGGCGAGACTGGAAGACCCACTCTTGGAAGGCTTGGGCTGCGCAGACCGGTGACAGACCGACCCTGCCCAAGATTTCCCTCTTTAGGTCGTCGTATACATTCGCCAGGTCGGCCGGCATGCTGAAATAGGCGCGCTGGGGCTCTCCTGACAGCAGCGGGGCCAACGCCACGTGCCCAATCCCTCCGGTCCCATCCTTCCGTGGTTGCGACGCTCTCGAACATCTCGAGATATATTTCAGGGTCATCGCTGGCGGCCATTTTGGGTAGCAGCTGTGTGGCTTGCATCCGGGGATCAGGCACGACGGGGCGTGGTTGAGTGGCGGCGCGGAGAGCAGCGAGCTCCTGCTCGGTCTCGTTCTGGCGGGTAGCCAAATGCTCGACGATCTGTTGCTGGCGAATGGAAACCTCTGAGAGGCGTTGGAGGAATTCCTCCATCTTCGCCGGGAAGCGAAGCGCTGCCTGGGGGAAAACAAAGAGAGAAGTTGATGTTGTGGGGAACTTTCATAGAGGCGGCGATAGCGCTCTTCCTTTTTCTCTTTGTTTCCTCCGTTCTCTTGCGCTTAAAAACTGCCCGCATTCTCCACCACTTGTGGCGAGGCAGAGGAAGCACAAGAGAAACGGGTGCAGTGAAAACCCCCGGAGGGTGTATTTATTAGACAATACACAGAAGGTGAGCGGTGAGTCCGTGCGAGGAGTGCGGCGGTGAGTCCGGGGGTGGTGTAGCGGTGAATCCGGTGAGTGCAGCGGTGAGTCGTCTCGGTGTTTCCCGTGCTTAGTACCGTGAGGGAGTCCACTGTGAGGTAGTAGGGGAAGTAGCTCAGGCAGGCCCGTCACGTTGTAGCTTCTGGGAGACAAAGAAAGAGACAACAGGTTAGCTTGCGTTTCCGGAGTCTCGTGGCTCCCTGAAGCCGTCGCCTGGCCGGGCTTATCTGGCCCGCGGCTGATGAGCTCCAGGTGTGGCGAATCCGTCGTTGAGTGGCTGGTGTAGGTGTTCCGTGTTTGTTCCCAGGGCAACGCTGATCGATCCTCGGGGCGCCACAATATATATATATATATATATATATATATATATATATATATATATATATACACATAAACATATAAACTGCACCTTTTAAGGGGCTTTTAAGCAGCTTGGGGCAGTTTTCTGTTTCCTTTAACATCAGTTGGAAGTCTATATGCACTGTAACTTATTCATGTCCAACAAACGGATGGATGGCCCTTGCCAAATGAAAGCTAAGGATTCCAGACCTTCAGTCATTAGTCTGGTAATGTGAGAATATGTTGGACCCTACTAGGGGTACTTCAGATAGGGCTAACATAGAACCTGTGAACAAACCCATGTATGCCCACACCTCAAGCCTATATCATGCCTACAGTGGCCCCACCATGAAATGCTGGCTCTTATCTGCTCAGTGAACATCTCTGAAAATTGCTTTAGCTTCTTTCAGAGGAAAAGGAATGTATCTACCCAATACAGATGGTATGAGTGGGGGTGGGGAAGTTTCAGAGAAGTTTGCGCCAGGCTCAGGCACCATCCATCACCCTCTCCTTGTTTTTCTTCTGCCTCCCTTCCAGCTTTCCGTCTGTCTCAGTCCAGCTTTATGCACTTTTCTCCAGGCGCGATTGGTGAAGGAAGCGTTTGAGATACCACCGGAAGAAATTAGTCCATGTCGGTTCTCATTTATGAGCTGTGGAACTGGCAAATGCCGGACAGAGGAAAGAGCTTGTTGAACTGTCTTCCTACTTCGGTCGTCAAGCGCGTCCATTTTCATCAAGGGTTATCGGGTCAATAAAATCCCTGACCTTGCCCAATCATAAAACAGTCACAGCAGCAGAGCGGCGATTGATCAAGTTCATAACTCGATTTGTGGTGTATTGAGTGAGAACAGTAAAAATCAAGATATATAATATATTGGAAAATAAATCTAATGTTGGCATACAATTCTAGAAAATTCAAATGTAATATAGTCTTTCATGGCCACAATTTTTAGATTTCAATCACTGCCAACTGTTTATTTCTGCCCTTAGGATTATTTTATGAATTTTCTGAGATGACTACAAAATTTTTGTGGATGATGCTTTGAGAAGAAAAAGCAATACACTTTGATAGTGGTTTTCTGTGAAATTGCACTAAGCACTCAGTCTTGGCAGTGGCCATATGGTTGTAATGTAAGCCTGAGTAAGTGGGGACTTAGCTAGTCCAAGTCTCAGCTACTCGAATGACTAGCTCAACTTATTCAATTTGTGGAGGTCAAAAGTTGATAGCACTGTTTCTCCTTTCTAATGGGAGTGCTCTTCTTTTAGCTTTGACTAGGCTTAACTTCATATCGCTGGCTCATTAAACAGATCCTAGCTAATCAAATAAGCCACCACTTAGCGGAAACACAAAAGCAGAGAATTCGGTGAAGGCATAGCTTGGCATTAGTGAGCTCAATTTGACACTTTAATGACAAAATTTTATGAACAGGCATCCAAAGTCCCTAAGGATGTCTATAATTAGACCTGCTCACATTCTCTAATTACTCTTACAG
Organism: Puntigrus tetrazona; assembly: GCF_018831695.1. NCBI lineage: Eukaryota > Metazoa > Chordata > Actinopteri > Cypriniformes > Cyprinidae > Puntigrus > Puntigrus tetrazona. The sequence continues at coordinate 22,992,534 of NC_056711.1, read as the reverse complement.
GTCATCACAACAAATATGTGAACAAGCTACAACGTGCCACTATCGAATACTTGTTATGTTCATCCTTTCGATTCCTGTTCAAGCCGTCTTCATGGATTTTAGTTTTTTTTTTAATTGCAAAACAGCAGTGCAATAAATTTTGATAATTGTACTTACTGTAATATATTTTCGCCATACATTTACCATTATTCAATATTGTCCTAAAAATGACCTTGTGGATGAAGTGCATGTCAAGAGAAGGCTTTGGGAAGCAGGTGATGGCGATGGTTCATGCCCAGTATCTCAGCATCCATATGCCCTTCTGGAAGCCTGGCTGTCCAGGCAGATGGTATGGACCAGGAATTAGTTTCTGGTGTTTAATTACGCTCATAATCAGGGGAAATAAAGATCAATTAAAACAAAAGAGAAATTAATGAAACGAGAGAGCCATAAGCATTGCACAGTTGTCTGGGCAGTCCTGAAATTTAACAACACAACATGCTGCTTCAGTGCTGGTGTGAATTCACCATATCTGCGAGGATGAGCTGCGAATGTTGTTACAGTGCAACATTTACAATGGAAGGCCTTACGCACAGATCTTACATCTTAACACATACTGTTTATGATATTTTGTTACAGAGACACAGCGTGATGTGGTTTGTTGGTCACACACACGTATGAAGATCGGATCGTAGATACTGATGAAGCAAACAGAACCGGGAGGCAGAACTGGGATTGCTGTCCGTTGCGTATTTGGAAATACAAACATTACCTTCCTTATGTTTTCATCTGGATATTTGCCACACTTACAGGTTGCAACACACCTTGTAAGTTATCCCAGCGATACAATCAGCAAACAAGAAAGACTGTCAAGTGATGTATGATGCATGTTCTGATCGAGTGCTTGCAGAATGACATCATTCCGAGGTATAATTCTTGGGAAAAGAAGAGAGAATTTCGTTACAATGAGGTATCCTTCCTGTGCCAGTTAGCAGGACGGAAATGTTATAAACTGCAATTGTTTCACATTAAGACAATATCAGCAAATATTTAGCAATTGTAATAATCACACATTAAGTGTGTGCAGAAAAACATTGAAAATGACATGCAAACACCTATCTAGTAGATGTTCTGTTCATTGCCGCTTGTCTTTTGGCTGCCTGGCACGGGTTCAGCTTTCCCCTACCAAACTGTGTTCGTCATACGGTAGGGCCGTGCCCACCACCTGAGCCAGAGAGACTGTCAGAGGGTTGTGAGCGCTCGGGCCCTGGCACACAGATGCCACCACACTGACTGCTACCTCGCCAGTTATAAATAGACCCTGAGTCATGCTGTGCCAACCCTCATCTATCTGAACAGAGCAATCAAGAAACAAGGGAAGAAGACATATTGAGGAGAAGTTTTATTGTTTAACCCAGATCACAAGAAACACCCTTTGACTTCATTCCACAGCGAAACAAATCCAATCAGATGGTTTCACTATATTCTGGCACTGTAAGAGTGAAGGCAAGAAAAGAATATAGCAGATTATAAAAGTAAATACCATATGCTTGGCAGGCCATTTTTTTAATTACATTAGCATAATTCTACCTTTACTAGACTAATGCAATTTTCACAGTGAACGTTTAAAAGGATTGCAGATAACCACAGATCATTAAACAGATGAGGTGTTGAAGCTGCTCATGGAGTTTTATTGTACTGCTGTACTGGCTGCGATAAACTCAAAACAGATTATAGGAACAGTTCACCCAAAAAATAATAATTCTGTCATTATACACTCACCCTCATTTCATTCCAAACTGCTATGTTGTTATTTTTTTACATTGAACACAAAAACATGTTTTTTAATGATCTGTTAAGATTCAGTGTGATCGGTCATTTGATTTGTGAGGACTAAGGTGCAATTTGATGCAAGTGTTTTTTGCTAGTTTCACATCAATGCAGTTATCATGTTCACGTCCTGCATGACTTGTGTGCTCATGGCCGCGCTGGCCTGAAACCGAGGCGTTGCTATTTTGAGACTTGGTTTAAAGTCAATTGCGCAGTATTTATTTATTTATTTATATAGTAATATGCTCCTATAGGAAGGTCCGCAATGAGCATATACTATATTCATTACACACAGGGGTTACACAGTGGCACATAAACATGCAAAATATTACTATTGTGTAGTCTACATAAACATAAAATGTCATTGCACGTATCAGAATTATTTCCTTGAGCACAATGGAAAAAAACAGTATATGTTAGTTAGGCAGGGTTTGAAACATAGATGCTGGTTTGAGGTGACTTAAGCTGGTCGAGCGTGTGCTGTTTTTTCAGAAGGGCCGTTTCCTCTCTGGAGATGCATTCAGTCTTCATGCTTGAATCTGCCATGGGAGGGAATGGGAGATAAGGCTCTGATTGGTTTATTGCATGTTATTCCCAAAACACACACATTCCTTATTACAAACGCGAAACTTATTTTAAAAGAATAGGGACAAGCCTTTTAAGCCCCATTCACACCAAGAACAAAAAGATAACAATAGATATTGTTTGAAAAATCATTAGTATTAAAGGTTAGCAAAATTTATAATATATAACGAAACAATAGAGAAACAATACTGTTCGTTTTCAGATTTTTTTTTTCAGCTGATGAACGATACAAACGTTGACAGCCAATCAGAATCCATCCTGATCTCACTATCTCAAAAATTTAATGCGGCAGACACGCGCCCGCTATCTGACGATATCGGTTGCTAGTGTGGATGCTAATATTGTTATCTTATCGTTCTTGGTGTAAACGGGGGTTTAGCCCTTGAGCTGGGCACATCGACTATTTTAACATGGTGCACCATTTTAAATCTGATGCTGCAATTAAATAGATGTAAGACGCACAATAACAACGTACCTCCTCACACGCCATCATATGTTTTTTTAGAAGACACATTAGAGCATATGGACTACTTTATGGTATTGTTATGCTGTCTTTGTCATTCTCTCCCTTTGTCACTTTGTCATTTGTTTACAAAAATCATATATATATATATATATATGTTTTTTGTTAAGAACTACAATGGCACATCAGAAATGTAGCAATTATGTGACTACTGCGTTTTAGCCTCAGGAGAATGTGCGGGTTGACTATGGTAGACATGAGCTCGCTAACGTCAAGCTAAACATGCCGTGATGAATGATTCAATGATATTGTCTGAGACAACAGACTGCTAATCGTTCAAATGTTCTCCATGGCTACCAATTTCAAACACTTAAACAAAGGAACTGCAATAGAACTATTTTCTTTTCACAACCCCGTGCTTGTGATCTCAGTCGCTTTGTCCATAATAAACAGTAAATGCAGCACGTCAACCCTCTGAAATCCCGCGGCCTTGGCTCGTCTTTACATACTGTCTGTTTTACTAAATAAAGCTTACAGCTGTAGTCTCGCTCCTCCCTCGGCGGTATAAAAGTGGGTTTACATTATGGCTTTCGCCCTCTGATGTGCCTCGGAGGACTCGCTTGCACCGCACTAAAACTTTGCACACACTGTCAGGCCTATCCACTGCTCCGTCTAAATAATTCATTCATGCATCACTGCTCCTCAGACACTGTTTTTCAAATGGCGTAATGAGAAAAGCTGTAAAAGGGTTGATGGTGAAAAAAGGCGGATCAAGAAGCTGAAAGACAAGCTGGCCCACGCAGTCTTTCCCATAGACTTAAGTGCTAAAAAAACAAGCGACTTCAAAAGGCTGACCTGCATTCCTCTGCGCAATTAGATATTTCTAATGTTACTTGTAAGGTGCGATGTTCAGTCGACCTTGCTGCGCGCGAACAAAAGGCAAAGCAAAGGGGGACAAGAAGGCTCTCCTTGATTGTCGATGTTTAAAGGTGAAAACATAAGGCTGTGCAGGGATAAATTATTTGGATGGAAGGAGCTGGCACAAGTTCAGAGGGCTTTTTTAAAGTAAACCAGATTGATTCTGGAGGACTGCGATTGGTTTATTTTCCTAGTCCCCTCGGTCTTTACACTAGGCCCACTTGTAATTGTCCTCGTGTTTCAGCTAATTCTCCATTTCCAGGGAGGAGATTGGGAAAGAATTTTTTTTAAATGAAATACTATGCTTCCTTTTTGACAAGGATTCATCTGGTTCCTGAGCTGTTGTCTGCTGCAGTTTAGGAATAGAAGCTGAACAATGGACAATGGGGTTTCCAAAACTTCGTATTTTAAATTTTTCAAAAAAAAAAGGACAAATAGTCTAATTATTCTTAAAACTACTGTAAATAAAAAAGTCATGACAAAACACAATTTAGAAAAACAGTTTTTCCATTATTTATTAAAAATATATTTCAAGTGATTTATAAGCATATGCATAAGCACATAAGTTATATATATATATATATATATATATATATATATATATATATATATATATATATATATATATATATATATATATAAAATATACACACCATCTACTGATAAACACATCATTTTTATTTGTATTATCACAGAGTGATTAAGTTAAATTACCCTTAAGATTTTAAAATATATATTTCAATAATGAAGTATCATATTTGCATGTTCATTATTATCTGACATTGGTTGTGGCATTTATTTTGGCTTTATTTTAATTTATTTAAACATTCATTTTGATTAAACATTCATTTTATTTATTTATTTTTAATTTATGATTTTTTTATATCAATATGCTCACTCCCTCTCTTTCTCTCTAGAAAGCGAAAAGAGAAAATGATGTTTAAGAAAATGATTAAGAAAATGATTTTCACAGTGAATTCACTGGGTTCAGATTATAGTGTGGTATAAAAGGGAAAAACGATCAAGGGTGTGAGTATTTCTAATTCAAGCGAGACATGCTTTGAAATGAAGCCAAGCGGAACGGCACTAGAATGTCACAAAACTTTAAAGATCGACTATCTTTGGTTTCCTTTGTTCATCTCTGCTTAGCAAACGCATGAACATGAAACCCAATGAGCCATAGGAGCAGGTCTGTCACATAGAGAGCCAAACCTTTGATGACAATTGTTGTAGACATGATGTAATAAGCGTATTAGAAGGACAGTTTTTATATAATAGATGGTATAAGGCTTTCAACTGCAAAACACTTGGCGTTGCTTGAAAGGACTCCAGCAATTAACACATTTGTTGAACTTCCCATGCTGATGCAATGTAACAGCATACGGGCTTCGCGATATTGTGTTGCCAATGACCCTGCTACATTTCCACGGTGTCTACTTTAATGTGTGTAATTGACTCTTATTAAAATTTCATCACTGGCACATACGCTATGCAAATGCCAGTTTGGACACATAATGGCATAATAATAACTTTTAAAGTCAGCATTCTCTCACATGCACACTTTGCGTTTCCTGGTTTACCCAACGATGTTCTTTGTAGGGGGATGTTGGAAAGCATTTATTGCCACTGACTGTTAGATTGTAATCTATGTCAGATGTCTGGACTGCTTTTGTGTTGTAAGTAATATGTGTGATCATCAGCGTGCCAGAAGGTTCCAATCTGCGCTGCGCCTCATGGGAAGAGGTTGGAGTAGTCGAACCCTCACATCTCCATCCTCAGTCTGGGGTAACGCCGCCTTTAAAGAGCTCTCCAACTGTCCTTAAGCTAACGGCCTTTAGATTGGTTCAAGCCCTGCATCCAGGCAATTGCATCATTACAGACTGCGTTTGGTTTGGCCGAGGGAAAATGCACGTTAAGATCGAGTTGACCGTGTGCAGAACACTCACTGTACTATGCTAAATTATTCTACTCTGTGCTATTGTGCATATTGTTTATATCGTCGTTTTTTTCTATATATTTCATTTTTTTCTACGTATTTCAAGAGTTTTACGGAATTTCAACAAATTTGAAACTAAAACAATAAATAATAACAATAAAGTTAAATGTTTATGTGAACCAAACGTGGAGCGATGTCAGAGACTTTAGTGCAGCTGTGTACAATACTGGTTTCCTGGAACGGTCAGATTAGTGGTTATTATACAAAACTATTTGAATGAATATCGGGACTGACCAATCATAGGCAAGTATTTCAAGAAAATCTTGTAATAAATCGTGGTACTGGATGAATGTTCATACGCCACAGTATTTGCATGGCTCTCCAATTGGTTCGTTTCTGATAGCATTACCATAAATGGCCATGAAGTCATTTGGTCCCACTTTATATAAGGTGGCATTAACTACTATGTCATTACATTAAAATTAATCTTACAATACTACAATGTACTTATTGTGTACATGCATGTTTGTACATTGCAATGATATTGTTTAAAAATACATGCAATTACATCTGAAATTCATTTCTATATATATATATATTTAATTACACCATTGACCCATTCCTGACACCTTAACTCGCCCTTAAAACTAGCCATACCACCAAACCTGTTCCTTAACCTTATTTATTATTATTTTTTCTACTATTTTTTTCGCTTGCGCTCCGACACTGTAGCCTGTGTTGTAGCTTGTGCTGCAGCTTCATTCAACCCACATGTGAAGGAAGGCCTTAGCATGTCCATGAATGTGTCTTATTGAAATGCATATTAAATGCAGCTTGATACAGTATGACATAGAGACAGAGACATTTTGGATGGTTGAAATTAGCATCTCTGCGCCATAACCCCACAGAGCTAATCCCTCCGGGAGTGTGGGCGTCAGGAGACACAGACGAGAGCGTACACACTAAGAGAGGATTACACATGTTAATGCTCATTACGTGCTGTTTTTGGCAGTTTTAGCATATGAACAAGGAGATGAGAAAGCTGCTGGTGAGGTCATTTCAATCATGCTAGGATTTGCAGTACAGTCTTTGCTTTAATCTTCCAGAGATTTTTTTTTGCCTTTTAAAAACTGAAAGCGATTTCAGATGTCTTGCTAACTTCCTCCATTGTGTTAATTTCGCCCTCTCTTTATAGCCCTGCTTTCTAAGTACAAGTCAGAAAGCCCAAATGCGTGTCTGAATTATCAAGACAAGCACACATGAACGGCACAACAATGTCAAAATTACTGCTAGGGAAACTGGATTTCGACTTGACTTCCTGACTTTCTGAGCTGGGGAATAATAAAAAGGAATAGGTTTTAGATGGTTTTTTTGCACTGCTGATGAAGAATGCTGATAAAGGTTGTAAGAAAATAATGAGGTAAACAAAGCTACACTTCCCATCATTCTCCGAGGTAGAAAAAGAGTAATAAAATACACAGACAAAGCATAAATGAAAGTTGAACCCCTGGTTTCACAGAAAAGGCTTAAAGGAATAGCTCGCCCAAAAATTGTAATTAGGGCATATTTTACTCACTCCCAAGCCATCCTAGGTGTATATGACTTTCTTCTTTCAGATGAACACAGTTTTTAAAAGGTTATCCTGGCTCTTTCAAGCTTGGTAATGCTGGTGGATAGCAGCCATTATTTTTACATTCTGAAGCTTTTGCAACAAAAATATTTATAGTTTCCAAATTATTCCGGCTTCTTGGCTGACTTCTGACTCGACGTACAGCGTATGATGTAAGTTGCGTCAAACATCAGCCAACATCAGTCATGATACACCCTCATGTTCTGAATGGCCGTGCTATTAAAATGATTTATATAACTCACATTGAGTGGCCGTAAGACCAGAAAATAACAGTAATTTTAATTTGTCTCATTTTTGTTGTATTTGATTCTTTCATTTTGATTGTTTATTCATCTACAGCTCATGTTAAAATTATTTAGAAAAGCTAAGTGTAAGATTGTATAAATTTTAATTAATTAAAGTGAGGGAGAGAGAAGGAGAGAGAGAGAGAGAGAGAGAGAAAGAAAACACGAGTGGAAAGCCTATAGTGAAACTTGTTGGTTTAATAACAAAAACAGCAACGTTATCACCTCATGGTGAGAAATATGTAGGTGTTAGTGGAAAAGCTATTGTATTTATAAAATGACGGGGCAGGTGTTGAAAACCAGCTCCTGAATGTTTTGCAGTTTCTTACATATAAAATATCCAGTATCTGGCATTTATGGGCAAACGTGTCGCCCTTGCATTAAGACTTCTGCAGGGAATGAGATATGTGTGCTTAGACGTGCGTCGGCTGTCCACATATCTTATATGCATCACATTAAAATCCAAATTTGGAAGTGGCCCAGATAGGATGCGACAAAATTGGAACTCGTATTTATGTGTTTAAGTGTGCAACAAATTCCAATTTGGCGTCAGAATAAAGTGTAACCATGACTTTTTCCTTACATTCTTTCCTAAAGCAGCACGTAAATTGCTAAATCTACCCAGCAAGCGCGTCAGGTTGACTTTGGACGTCGGACAGACGTTGTATTTTGGTTGAGAATGAAAATCGGTCAACGTCAGTATTTGACGGCAATTTAACGACTTACCGTTGGATTTTGGTTACCCAACCTAAAAACAATAGCCAATGTCGGTTTTGGACATCAAATTAGCATCCGACTTGACATGAGGGTGAATAATAAACGACAGAATTTTCATTTTGGGGTGAACGAACCCTTTAAAAGCACACAATACCTGTCAGATATACAGTAGTAGGTGCCAATTTATACATGGTATTAAAAAAAACACTTGTAGCAGCTTTAATTAGGATGCTTCTTTTTCAATATGTGCTTGATTTTATTATACAATAAAGCTCTGGTAGATGTGCCCCCGATCTTTGGACGTTTTCGTCCTGCTTGACCTAGTAAACAGCAGTGGAAGAAGAGCCCTCGTGTAAAAAGCTCCCTAAATTTGCATGCTGCCCCATGTGTGTTTTCTGTATGGGGCTGTTTATTCGCTGAAGGTCAGGCTTTTGTGGAGAAAAACTTCTTGCCCGATGAGATAAGAAAGCAAATTGCAGATCTATCATTTCTGCACGTCTCCCTCGCTGTCGTCTCTCTGCTCCTGTGCGTTGTTGACTAGCAGGGACTCTTGTGTGAAATCAGCGGAATAGCGGCTGCTCGACTTGATTTATGACTCACTCTGGGCTCGGCCTTATCAGGTGCACACAAGCCCCTCTTTCTGATGCAGCTTGTGTCTGAATGACAATAGAGGACCAGCAGCATTATACTTCAGATTTTCCCCCGGCTTTCTGGACGCCGCAGATTACATCTAGTTTATTGATTTACGGCGGCCATCTTGGGTCGCGCACAAACCGAGCAGCTCTGCGGCGTTGCGGTGATAGACTCGTTTTCAACTTGGCAAACAGCGTTTTTATGTGAACTTGCTCTAAACAATAAAAGCAACATTTGCAAGGGCATTCTCGCTGTAGTTATAAGCTCTTGTAAAGAACGGCCGTGGGTGGCTGTTTTCAAGACAGAAGGTTGGAAATTTGAGCGATAAAACGGCAGTCTCGGTACCATCCCGTGAGACGAAACGTTAATGTTTGATGATGGAAGGGGGAAAAGAGAGAGAGAGAAAAAATAAAAGTGAAATCTGGGGCAAAGAGGTTTATTCTAAAAGCTCTGAAGGGGGAAGCAGTGCTCCACATTACTAAAGTGTTTCTTCCACTTTTTCCCCCTCTCCTCTCTGTAATTGAATCATTGCCATCTGTATCTCTAGAGATAAGATATGTTATTTGGGAAAATTATTTAAATTTAAGAAATGTGTTAGCTAATGTAATTAAGTTGAAATTACCACAGCTGCACTTCTTTGTT